>NW_028261404.1:342403-684807 GCF_051295495.1 Thamnophis sirtalis | reverse complement strand
TTTTCTGCAAATTCTAAGATATACTTTGGTGTAACTCCCCAGGGAAACATCAGATCACAAATGGGTTGGTTTTTTAGCATTCCCGACTCAGGGACACTACTAATATACGTTTGTTTTTCGAATCTGAGCTTTGGTTCAAAAGTAACACGTTCTGGTTGAATTGAGTTTTTCTGCAAATTCTAAGATATACTTTGGTGTAACTCCCCAGGGAAACATCAGATCACAAAATGGGTTGGTTTTTTAGCATTCCCGACTCAGGACACTACTAATATACGTATGTTTTTCGAATCTGAGCTTTGGTTCAAAAGTAACACGTTCTGGTTGAATTGAGTTTTTCTGCAAATTCTAAGATATACTTGGGTGTAACTCCCCAGGGAAACATCAGATCACAAAATGGGTTGGTTTTTTAGCATTCCCGACTCAGGACACTACTAATATACGTTTGTTTTTCGAATCTGAGCTTTGGTTCAAAAGTAACACGTTCTGGTTGAATTGAGTTTTTCTGCAAATTCTAAGAATATACTTGGGTGTAACTCCCCAGGGGAAACATCAGATCACAAAATGGGTTGGTTTTTTAGCATTCCCGACTCAGGACACTACTAATATACGTTTGTTTTTCGAATCTGAGCTTTGGTTCAAAAGTAACACGTTCTGGTTGAATTGAGTTTTCTGCAAATTCTAAGATATACTTGGGTGTAACTCCCCAGGGAAACATCAGATCACAAAATGGGTTGGTTTTTAGCATTCCCGACTCAGGACACTACTAATATACGTTTGTTTTTCGAATCTGAGCTTTGGTTCAAAAGTAACACGTTCTGGTTGAATTGAGTTTTTCTGCAAATTCTAAGATATACTTTGGTGTAACTCCCCAGGGAAACATCAGATCACAAAATGGGTTGGTTTTTAGCATTCCCGACTCAGGACACTACTAATATACGTTTGTTTTTCGAATCTGAGCTTTGGTTCAAAAGTAACACGTTCTGGTTGAATTGAGTTTTTCTGCAAATTCTAAGATATACTTGGGTGTAACTCCCCAGGGAAACATCAGATCACAAATTGGGTTGGTTTTTTAGCATTCCCGACTCAGGACACTACTAATATACGTTTGTTTTTCGAATCTGAGCTTTGGTTCAAAAGTAACACGTTCTGGTTGAATTGAGTTTTCTGCAAATTCTAAGATATACTTTGGTGTAACTCCCCAGGGAAACATCAGATCACAAAATGGGTTGGTTTTTTAGCATTCCCGACTCAGGACACTACTAATATACGTTTGTTTTTCGATCTGAGCTTTGGTTCAAAAGTAACACGTTCTGGTTGAATTGAGTTTTTCTGCAAATTCTAAGATATACTTGGTGTAACTCCCAGGGAAACATCAGATCACAAAATGGGTTGGTTTTTTAGCATTCCCGACTCAGGACACTACTAATATACGTTTGTTTTTCGAATCTGAGCTTTGGTTCAAAAGTAACACGTTCTGGTTGAATTGAGTTTTTCTGCAAATTCTAAGATATACTTGGGTGTAACTCCCCTGGGAAACATCAGATCACAAATTGGGTTGGTTTTTAGCATCCCGACTCAGGACACTACTAATATACGTATGTTTTTCGAATCTGAGCTTTGGTTCAAAAGTAACACGTTCTGGTTGAATTGAGTTTTTCTGCAAATTCTAAGATATACTTTGGTGTAACTCCCCAGGGGAAACATCAGATCACAAAATGGGTTGGTTTTTTAGCATTCCCGACTCAGGACACTACTAATATACGTATGTTTTTCGAATCTGAGCTTTGGTTCAAAAGTAACACGTTCTGGTTGAATTGAGTTTTTCTGCAAATTCTAAGATATACTTTGGTGTAACTCCCCAGGGAAACATCAGATCACAAATGGGTTGGTTTTTTAGCATTCCCGACTCAGGACACTACTAATATACGTTTGTTTTTCGAATCTGAGCTTTGGTTCAAAAGTAACACGTTCTGGTTGAATTGAGTTTTTCTGCAAATTCTAAGATATACTTTGGTGTAACTCCCCAGGGAAACATCAGATCACAAATGGGTTCGTTTTTTAGCATTCCCGACTCAGGACACTACTAATATACGTATGTTTTTCGAATCTGAGCTTTGGTTCAAAGAGTAACACGTTCTGGTTGAATTGAGTTTTTCTGCAAATTCTAAGATATACTTGGGTGTAACTCCCCAGGGAAACATCAGATCACAAAATGGGTTGGTTTTTTAGCATTCCCGACTCAGGACACTACTAATTATACGTTTGTTTTTCGAATCTGAGCTTTGGTTCAAAAGTAACACGTTCTGGTTGAATTGAGTTTTTCTGCAAATTCTAAGATATACTTGGGTGTAACTCCCCAGGGAAACATCAGATCACAAAATGGGTTGGTTTTTTAGCATTCCCGACTCAGGACACTACTAATATACGTTTGTTTTTCGAATCTGAGCTTTGGTTCAAAAGTAACACGTTCTGGTTGAATTGAGTTTTTCTGCAAATTCTAAGATATACTTGGGTGTAACTCCCCTGGGAAACATCATATCACAAATTGGGTTGGTTTTTTAGCATTCCCGACTCAGGACACTACTAATATACGTTTGTTTTTCGAATCTGAGCTTTGGTTCAAAAGTAACACGTTCTGGTTGAATTGAGTTTTTCTGCAAATTCTAAGATATACTTTGGTGTAACTCCCCAGGGAAACATCAGATCACAAAATGGGTTGGTTTTTTAGCATTCCCGACTCAGGACACTACTAATATACGTATGTTTTTCGAATCTGAGCTTTGGTTCAAAAGTAACACGTTCTGGTTGAATTGAGTTTTTCTGCAAATTCTAAGATATACTTGGGTGTAACTCCCAGGGAAACATCAGATCACAAAATGGGTTGGTTTTTAGCATTCCCGACTCAGGACACTACTAATATACGTTTGTTTTTCGAATCTGAGCTTTGGTTCAAAAGTAACACGTTCTGGTTGAATTGAGTTTTTCTGCAAATTCTAAGATATACTTGGGTGTAACTCCCTGGAAACATCAGATCACAAATTGGGTTGGTTTTTTAGCATTCCCGACTCAGGACACTACTAATATACGTTTGTTTTTCGAATCTGAGCTTTGGTTCAAAAGTAACACGTTCTGGTTGAATTGAGTTTTTCTGCAAATTCTAAGATATACTTGGGTGTAACTCCCCAGGGAAACATCAAATCACAAAAAAGGAGTGGTTTTTTAGCATTCCCGACTCAGGACACTACTAATATACGTTTGTTTTTCGAATCTGAGCTTTGGTTCAAAAGTAACACGTTCTGGTTGAATTGAGTTTTTCTGCAAATTCTAAGATATACTTGGGTGTAACTCCCCAGGGAAACATCAGATCACAAAATGGGTTGGTTTTTTAGCATTCCCGACTCAGGACACTACTAATATACGTTTGTTTTTCGAATCTGAGCTTTGGTTCAAAAGTAACACGTTCTGGTTCAATTGAGTTTTTCTGCAAATTCTAAGATATACTTTGGTGTAACTCCCCAGGGAAACATCAGATCACAAAATGGGTTGGTTTTTTAGCATTCCCGACTCAGGACACTACTAATATACGTATGTTTTTCGAATCTGAGCTTTGGTTCAAAAGTAACACGTTCTGGTTGAATTGAGTTTTCTGCAAATTCTAAGATATACTTTGGTGTAACTCCCCAGGGGAAACATCAGATCACAAAATGGGTTGGTTTTTTAGCATTCCCGACTCAGGACACTACTAATATACGTATGTTTTTCGAATCTGAGCTTTGGTTCAAAAGTAACACGTTCTGGTTGAATTGAGTTTTTCTGCAAATTCTAAGATATACTTTGGTGTAACTCCCCAGGGAAACATCAGATCACAAAATGGGTTGGTTTTTTAGCATTCCCGACACAGGACACTACTAATATACGTTTGTTTTTCGAATCTGAGCTTTGGTTCAAAAGTAACACGTTCTGGTTGAATTGAGTTTTTCTGCAAATTCTAAGATATACTTGGGTGTAACTCCCCAGGGAAACATCAGATCACAAAATGGTTGGTTTTTTAGCAATTCCCGACTCAGGACACTACTAATATACGTTTGTTTTTCGAATCTGAGCTTTGGTTCAAAAGTAACACGTTCTGGTTCAATTGAGTTTTTCTGCAAATTCTAAGATATACTTGGGTGTAACTCCCCAGAGAAACATCAGATCACAAAATGGGTTGGTTTTTTAGCATTCCTGACTCAGGACACTACTAATATACGTTTGTTTTTCGAATCTGAGCTTTGGTTCAAAAGTAACACGTTCTGGTTGAATTGAGTTTTTCTGCAAATTCTAAGATATACTTTGGTGTAACTCCCCAGGGAAACATCAAATCACAAAATGGAGTGGTTTTTTAGCATCCGACTCAGGACACTAATAATATACGTTTGTTTTTCGAATCTCAGCTTTGGTTCAAAAGTAACACGTTCTGGTTGAATTGAGTTTTTCTGCAAATTCTAAGATATACTTTGGTGTAACTCCCAGGGAAACATCAGATCACAAAATGGGTTGGT
The DNA here is from genome assembly GCF_051295495.1 of Thamnophis sirtalis. Classification (NCBI taxonomy): domain Eukaryota; kingdom Metazoa; phylum Chordata; class Lepidosauria; order Squamata; family Natricidae; genus Thamnophis; species Thamnophis sirtalis. The sequence goes on along the minus strand of NW_028261404.1, from coordinate 680,266 downwards.
TTTTTAGCATTCCCGACACAGGACACTACTAATATACGTTTGTTTTTCGAATCTGAGCTTTGGTTCAAAAGTAACACGTTCTGGTTGAATTGAGTTTTTCTGCAAATTCTAAGATATACTTGGGTGTAACTCCCCAGGGAAACCTCAGATCACAAAATGGGTTGGTTTTTTAGCATTCCCGACTCAGGACACTACTAATATACGTTTGTTTTTCGAATCTGAGCTTTGGTTCAAAAGTAACACGTTCTGGTTCAATTGAGTTTTTCTGCAAATTCTAAGATATACTTGGGTGTAACTCCCCAGAGAAACATCAGATCACAAAATGGGTTGGTTTTTTAGCATTCCCGACTCAGGACACTACTAATATACGTTTGTTTTTCGAATCTGAGCTTTGGTTCAAAAGTAACACGTTCTGGTTGAATTGAGTTTTTCTGCAAATTCTAAGATATACTTTGGTGTAACTCCCCAGGGAAACATCAGATCACAAAATGGGTTTGGTTTTTTAGCATTCCCGACTCAGGACACTACTAATATACGTATGTTTTTCGAATCTGAGCTTTGGTTCAAAAGTAACACGTTCTGGTTGAATTGAGTTTTTCTGCAAATTCTAAGATATACTTTGGTGTAACTCCCCAGGGAAACATCAGATCACAAAATGGGTTGGTTTTTTAGCATTCCCGACTCAGGACACTACTAATATACGTATGTTTTTCGGATCTGAGCTTTGGTTCAAAAGTAACACGTTCTGGTTGAATTGAGTTTTTTCTGCAAATTCTAAGATATACTTGGGTGTAACTCCCCAGGGAAACATCAGATCACAAAATGGGTTGGTTTTTTAGCATTCCCGACTCAGGACACTACTAATATACGTTTGTTTTTCGAATCTGAGCTTTGGTTCAAAAGTAACACGTTCTGGTTGAATTGAGTTTTTCTGCAAATTCTAAGATATACTTGGGTGTAACTCCCCTGGGAAACATCAGATCACAAATTGGGTTGGTTTTTTAGCATTCCCGACTCAGGACACTACTAATATACGTTTGTTTTTCGAATCTGAGCTTTGGTTCAAAAGTAACACGTTCTGGTTGAATTAAGTTTTTCTGCAAATTCTAAGATATACTTTGGTGTAACTCCCCAGGGAAACATCAGATCACAAATTGGGTTGGTTTTTTAGCATTCCCGACTCAGGACACTACTAATATACGTATGTTTTTCGAATCTGAGCTTTGGTTCAAAAGTAACACGTTCTGGTTGAATTGAGTTTTTCTGCAAATTCTAAGATATACTTTGGTGTAACTCCCCAGGGAAACATCAGATCACAAAATGGGTTGGTTTTTTAGCATTCCCGACTCAGGACACTACTAATATACGTATGTTTTTCGGATCTGAGCTTTGGTTCAAAAGTAACACGTTCTGGTTGAATTGAGTTTTCTGCAAATTCTAAGATATACTTGGGTGTAACTCCCCAGGGAAACATCAGATCACAAAATGGGTTGGTTTTTTTAGCATTCCCGACTCAGGACACTACTAATATACGTTTGTTTTTCGAATCTGAGCTTTGGTTCAAAAGTAACACGTTCTGGTTGAATTGAGTTTTTCTGCAAATTCTAAGATATACTTGGGTGTAACTCCCCTGGGAAACATCAGATCACAAATTGGGTTGGTTTTTTAGCATTCCCGACTCAGGACACTACTAATATACGTTTGTTTTTCGAATCTGAGCTTGGTTCAAAAGTAACACGTTCTGGTTGAATTGAGTTTTTCTGCAAATTCTAAGATATACTTTGGTGTAACTCCCCAGGGAAACATCAGATCACAAAATGGGTTGGTTTTTTAGCATTCCCGACACAGGACACTACTAATATACGTTTGTTTTTCGAATCTGAGCTTTGGTTCAAAAGTAACACGTTCTGGTTGAATTGAGTTTTTCTGCAAATTCTAAGATATACTTTGGTGTAACTCCCCAGGGAAACATCAGATCACAAAATGGGTTGGTTTTTAGCATTCCGACTCAGGACACTACTAATATACGTATGTTTTTCGAATCTGAGCTTTGGTTCAAAAGTAACACGTTCTGGTTGAATTGAGTTTTTCTGCAAATTCTAAGATATACTTTGGTGTAACTCCCCAGGGAAACATCAGATCACAAAATGGGTTCGTTTTTAGCATTCCCGACTCAGGACACTACTAATATACGTATGTTTTTCGAATCTGAGCTTTGGTTCAAAGTAACACGTTCTGGTTGAATTGAGTTTTTCTGCAAATTCTAAGATATACTTGGGTGTAACTCCCCAGGGAAACATCAGATCACAAAATGGGTTGGTTTTTTAGCATTCCCGACTCAGGACACTACTAATATACGTTTGTTTTTCGAATCTGAGCTTTGGTTCAAAAGTAACACGTTCTGGTTGAATTGAGTTTTTCTGCAAATTCTAAGATATACTTGGGTGTAACTCCCCAGGGAAACATCAGATCACAAAATGGGTTGGTTTTTTAGCATTCCCGACTCAGGACACTACTAATATACGTTTGTTTTTCGAATCTGAGCTTTGGTTCAAAAGTAACACGTTCTGGTTGAATTGAGTTTTTCTGCAAATTCTAAGATATACTTGGGTGTAACTCCCTGGGAAACATCATATCACAAATTGGGTTGGTTTTTTAGCATTCCCGACTCAGGACACTACTAATATACGTTTGTTTTTCGATCTGAGCTTTGGTTCAAGAGTAACACGTTCTGGTTGAATTGAGTTTTTCTGCAAATTCTAAGATATACTTTGGTGTAACTCCCCAGGGGAAACATCAGATCACAAAATGGGTTCGTTTTTTAGCATTCCCGACTCAGGACACTACTAATATACGTATGTTTTTCGAATCTGAGCTTTGGTTCAAAAGTAACACGTTCTGGTTGAATTGAGTTTTTCTGCAAATTCTAAGATATACTTGGGTGTAACTCCCCAGGGAAACATCAGATCACAAAATGGGTTGGTTTTTAGCATTCCCGACTCAGGACACTACTAATATACGTTTGTTTTTCGAATCTGAGCTTTGGTTCAAAAGTAACACGTTCTGGTTGAATTGAGTTTTTCTGCAAATTCTAAGATATACTTGGGTGTAACTCCCCTGGGAAACATCAGATCACAAATTGGGTTGGTTTTTTAGCATTCCCGACTCAGGACACTACTAATATACGTTTGTTTTTCGAATCTGAGCTTTGGTTCAAAAGTAACACGTTCTGGTTGAATTGAGTTTTTCTGCAAATTCTAAGATATACTTTGGTGTAACTCCCCAGGGAAACATCAAATCACAAAAAGGAGTGGTTTTTTAGCATTCCCGACTCAGGACACTACTAATATACGTTTGTTTTTCGAATCTGAGCTTTGGTTCAAAAGTAACACGTTCTGGTTGAATTGAGTTTTTCTGCAAATTCTAAGATATACTTGGGTGTAACTCCCCAGGGAAACATCAGATCACAAAATGGGTTGGTTTTTTAGCATTCCCGACTCAGGACACTACTAATATACGTTTGTTTTTCGAATCTGAGCTTTGGTTCAAAAGTAACACGTTCTGGTTCAATTGAGTTTTTCTGCAAATTCTAAGATATACTTTGGTGTAACTCCCCAGGGAAACATCAGATCACAAAATGGGTTGGTTTTTTAGCATTCCCGACTCAGGACACTACTAATATACGTATGTTTTTCGAATCTGAGCTTTGGTTCAAAAGTAACACGTTCTGGTTGAATTGAGTTTTTCTGCAAATTCTAAGATATACTTTGGTGTAACTCCCCAGGGAAACATCAGATCACAAAATGGGTTGGTTTTTTAGGCATTCCCGACTCAGGACACTACTAATATACGTATGTTTTTCGAATCTGAGCTTTGGTTCAAAAGTAACACGTTCTGGTTGAATTGAGTTTTTCTGCAAATTCTAAGATATACTTTGGGTGTAACTCCCCAGGGAAACATCAGATCACAAAATGGGTTGGTTTTTTAGCATTCCCGACACAGGACACTACTAATATACGTTTGTTTTTCGAATCTGAGCTTTGGTTCAAAAGTAACACGTTCTGGTTGAATTGAGTTTTTCTGCAAATTCTAAGATATACTTTGGTGTAACTCCCCAGGGAAACATCAGATCACAAAATGGGTTGGTTTTTTAGCATTCCCGACTCAGGACACTACTAATATACGTTTGTTTTTCGAATCTGAGCTTTGGTTCAAAAGTAACACGTTCTGGTTCAATTGAGTTTTTCTGCAAATTCTAAGATATACTTGGGTGTAACTCCCCAGAGAAACATCAGATCACAAAATGGGTTGGTTTTTTTAGCATTCCTGACTCAGGACACTACTAATATACGTTTGTTTTTCGAATCTGAGCTTTGGTTCAAAAGTAACACGTTCTGGTTGAATTGAGTTTTTCTGCAAATTCTAAGATATACTTTGGTGTAACTCCCCAGGGAAACATCAAATCACAAAATGGAGTGGTTTTTTAGCATTCCCGACTCAGGACACTAATAATATACGTTTGTTTTTCGAATCTCAGCTTTGGTTCAAAAGTAACACGTTCTGGTTGAATTGAGTTTTTCTGCAAATTCTAAGATATACTTTGGTGTAACTCCCCAGGGAAACATCAGATCACAAAATGGGTTGGTTTTTTAGCATTCCCGACACAGGACACTACTAATATACGTTTGTTTTTCGAATCTGAGCTTTGGTTCAAAAGTAACACGTTCTGGTTGAATTGAGTTTTTCTGCAAATTCTAAGATATACTTGGGTGTAACTCCCCAGGGAAACCTCAGATCACAAAATGGGTTGGTTTTTTAGCATTCCCGACTCAGGACACTACTAATATACGTTTGTTTTTCGAATCTGAGCTTTGGTTCAAAAGTAACACGTTCTGGTTCAATTGAGTTTTTCTGCAAATTCTAAGATATACTTGGGTGTAACTCCCCAGAGAAACATCAGATCACAAAATGGGTTGGTTTTTTAGCATTCCCGACTCAGGACACTACTAATATACGTTTGTTTTCGAATCTGAGCTTTGGTTCAAAAGTAACACGTTCTGGTTGAATTGAGTTTTCTGCAAATTCTAAGATATACTTTGGTGTAACTCCCCAGGGAAACATCAAATCACAAAAAGGAGTGGTTTTTAGCATTCCCGACTCAGGACACTACTAATATACGTTTGTTTTCTCGAATCTGAGCTTTGGTTCAAAAGTAACACGTTCTGGTTGAATTGAGTTTTTCTGCAAATTCTAAGATATACTTTGGTGTAACTCCCCAGGGAAACATCAGATCACAAAATGGGTTGGTTTTTTAGCATTCCCGACTCAGGACACTACTAATATACGTTTGTTTTTCGAATCTGAGCTTTGGTTCAAAAGTAACACGTTCTGGTTCAATTGAGTTTTTCTGCAAATTCTAAGATATACTTGGTGTAACTCCCCAGGGAAACATCAGATCACAAAATGGGTTGGTTTTTTAGCATTCCCGACTCAGGACACTACTAATATACGTATGTTTTTCGAATCTGAGCTTTGGTTCAAAAGTAACACGTTCTGGTTGAATTGAGTTTTTCTGCAAATTCTAAGATATACTTTGGTGTAACTCCCCAGGGAAACATCAGATCACAAAATGGGTTGGTTTTTTAGCATTCCCGACTCAGGACACTACTAATATACGTATGTTTTTCGAATCTGAGCTTTGGTTCAAAAGTAACACGTTCTGGTTGAATTGAGTTTTTCTGCAAATTCTAAGATATACTTTGGTGTAACTCCCCAGGGAAACATCAGATCACAAAATGGGTTGGTTTTTTAGCATTCCCGACTCAGGACACTACTAATATACGTATGTTTTTCGGATCTGAGCTTTGGTTCAAAAGTAACACGTTCTGGTTGAATTGAGTTTTTCTGCAAATTCTAAGATATACTTGGGTGTAACTCCCCAGGGAAACATCAGATCACAAAATGGGTTGGTTTTTTAGCATTCCCGACACAGGACACTACTAATATACGTTTGTTTTTCGAATCTGAGCTTTGGTTCAAAAGTAACACGTTCTGGTTGAATTGAGTTTTTCTGCAAATTCTAAGATATACTTGGGTGTAACTCCCCAGAGAAACATCAGATCACAAAATGGGTTGGTTTTTTAGCATTCCCGACTCAGGACACTACTAATATACGTTTGTTTTTCGAATCTGAGCTTTGGTTCAAAAGTAACACGTTCTGGTTGAATTGAGTTTTTCTGCAAATTCTAAGATATACTTTGGTGTAACTCCCCAGGGAAACATCAAATCACAAAAAGGAGTGGTTTTTTAGCATTCCCGACTCAGGACACTACTAATATACGTTTGTTTTTCGAATCTGAGCTTTGGTTCAAAAGTAACACGTTCTGGTTGAATTGAGTTTTTCTGCAAATTCTAAGATATACTTGGGTGTAACTCCCCAGGGAAACATCAGATCACAAAATGGGTTGGTTTTTTAGCATTCCCGACTCAGGACACTACTAATATACGTTTGTTTTTCGAATCTGAGCTTTGGTTCAAAAGTAACACGTTCTGGTTCAATTGAGTTTTTCTGCAAATTCTAAGATATACTTTGGTGTAACTCCCCAGGGAAACATCAGATCACAAAATGGGTTGGTTTTTTAGCATTCCCGACTCAGGACACTACTAATATACGTATGTTTTTCGAATCTGAGCTTTGGTTCAAAAGTAACACGTTCTGGTTGAATTGAGTTTTTCTGCAAATTCTAAGATATACTTTGGTGTAACTCCCCAGGGAAACATCAGATCACAAAATGGGTTGGTTTTTTAGCATTCCCGACTCAGGACACTACTAATATACTGTATGTTTTTCGAATCTGAGCTTTGGTTCAAAAGTAACACGTTCTGGTTGAATTGAGTTTTTCTGCAAATTCTAAGATATACTTGGGTGTAACTCCCCTGGGAAACATCAGATCACAAATTGGGTTGGTTTTTTAGCATTCCCGACTCAGGACACTACTAATATACGTTTGTTTTTCGAATCTGAGCTTTGGTTCAAAAGTAACACGTTCTGGTTGAATTGAGTTTTTCTGCAAATTCTAAGATATACTTTGGTGTAACTCCCCAGGGAAACATCAGATCACAAAATGGGTTGGTTTTTTAGCATTCCCGACACAGGACACTACTAATATACGTTTGTTTTTCGAATCTGAGCTTTGGTTCAAAAGTAACACGTTCTGGTTGAATTGAGTTTTTCTGCAAATTCTAAGATATACTTTGGTGTAACTCCCCAGGGAAACATCAGATCACAAATTGGGTTGGTTTTTTAGCATTCCCGACTCAGGACACTACTAATATACGTATGTTTTTCGAATCTGAGCTTTGGTTCAAAAGTAACACGTTCTGGTTGAATTGAGATTTTCTGCAAATTCTAAGATATACTTTGGTGTAACTCCCCAGGGAAACATCAGATCACAAAATGGGTTGGTTTTTTAGCATTCCCGACTCAGGACACTACTAATATACGTTTGTTTTTCGAATCTGAGCTTTGGTTCAAAAGTAACACGTTCTGGTTGAATTGAGTTTTTCTGCAAATTCTAAGATATACTTGGGTGTAACTCCCCTGGGAAACATCAGATCACAAATTGGGTTGGTTTTTTAGCATTCCCGACTCAGGACACTACTAATATACGTTTGTTTTTCGAATCTGAGCTTTGGTTCAAAAGTAACACGTTCTGGTTGAATTGAGTTTTTCTGCAAATTCTAAGATATACTTTGGTGTAACTCCCCAGGGAAACATCAGATCACAAAATGGGTTGGTTTTTTAGCATTCCCGACACAGGGACACTACTAATATACGTTTGTTTTTCGAATCTGAGCTTTGGTTCAAAAGTAACACGTTCTGGTTGAATTGAGTTTTTCTGCAAATTCTAAGATATACTTTGGTGTAACTCCCCAGGGAAACATCAGATCACAAAATGGGTTGGTTTTTTAGCATTCCCGACTCAGGACACTACTAATATACGTATGTTTTTCGAATCTGAGCTTTGGTTCAAAAGTAACACGTTCTGGTTGAATTGAGTTTTCTGCAAATTCTAAGATATACTTTGGTGTAACTCCCCAGGGAAACATCAGATCACAAAATGGGTTGGTTTTTTAGCATTCCCGACTCAGGACACTACTAATATACGTTTGTTTTTCGGAATCTGAGCTTTGGTTCAAAAGTAACACGTTCTGGTTGAATTGAGTTTTTCTGCAAATTCTAAGATATACTTGGGTGTAACTCCCCTGGGAAACATCAGATCACAAATTGGGTTGGTTTTTTAGCATTCCCGACTCAGGACACTACTAATATACGTTTGTTTTTCGAATCTGAGCTTTGGTTCAAAAGTAACACGTTCTGGTTGAATTGAGTTTTTCTGCAAATTCTAAGATATACTTTGGTGTAACTCCCCAGGGAAACATCAGATCACAAAATGGGTTGGTTTTTTAGCATTCCCGACACAGGACACTACTAATATACGTTTGTTTTTCGAATCTGAGCTTTGGTTCAAAAGTAACACTTCTGGTTGAATTGAGTTTTTCTGCAAATTCTAAGATATACTTTGGTGTAACTCCCCAGGGAAACATCAGATCACAAAATGGGTTGGTTTTTTAGCATTCCCGACTCAGGACACTACTAATATACGTATGTTTTTCGAATCTGAGCTTTGGTTCAAAAGTAACACGTTCTGGTTGAATTGAGTTTTTCTGCAAATTCTAAGATATACTTTGGTGTAACTCCCCAGGGAAACATCAGATCACAAAATGGGTTCGTTTTTTAGCATTCCCGACTCAGGACACTACTAATATATGTATGTTTTTCGAATCTGAGCTTTGGTTCAAAAGTAACACGTTCTGGTTGAATTGAGTTTTTCTGCAAATTCTAAGATATACTTGGGTGTAACTCCCCAGGGAAACATCAGATCACAAAATGGGTTGGTTTTTTAGCATTCCCGACTCAGGACACTACTAATATACGTTTGTTTTTCGAATCTGAGCTTTGGGTTCAAAAGTAACACGTTCTGGTTGAATTGAGTTTTTCTGCAAATTCTAAGATATACTTGGGTGTAACTCCCCAGGGAAACATCAGATCACAAAATGGGTTGGTTTTTTAGCATTCCCGACTCAGGACACTACTAATATACGTTTGTTTTTCGAATCTGAGCTTTGGTTCAAAAGTAACACGTTCTGGTTGAATTGAGTTTTTCTGCAAATTCTAAGATATACTTGGGTGTAACTCCCCAGGGAAACATCAGATCACAAAATGGGTTGGTTTTTTAGCATTCCCGACTCAGGACACTACTAATATACGTTTGTTTTTCGAATCTGAGCTTTGGTTCAAAAGTAACACGTTCTGGTTGAATTGAGTTTTTCTGCAAATTCTAAGATATACTTGGGTGTAACTCCCATGGGAAACATCATATCACAAATTGGGTTGGTTTTTTAGCATTCCCGACTCAGGACACTACTAATATACGTTTGTTTTTCGAATCTGAGCTTTGGTTCAAAAGTAACACGTTCTGGTTGAATTGAGTTTTTCTGCAAATTCTAAGATATACTTGGTGTAACTCCCCAGGAAACATCAGATCACAAAATGGGTTGGTTTTTTAGCATTCCCGACTCAGGACACTACTAAATACGTTTGTTTTCGAATCTGAGCTTTGGTTCAAAAGTAACACGTTCTGGTTGAATTGAGTTTTTCTGCAAATTCTAAGATATACTTTGGTGTAACTCCCCAGGGAAACCTCAGATCACAAATTGGGTTGGTTTTTTAGCATTCCCGACTCAGGACACTACTAATATACGTTTGTTTTTCGAATCTGAGCTTTGGTTCAAAAGGTAACACGTTCTGGTTGAATTGAGTTTTTCTGCAAATTCTAAGATATACTTGGGTGTAACTCCCCAGAGAAACATCAGATCACAAAATGGGTTGGTTTTTAGCATTCCCGACTCAGGACACTACTAATATACGTTTGTTTTTCGAATCTGAGCTTTGGTTCAAAAAGTAACACGTTCTGGTTGAATTATATTTCTGCAAATTTCTAAGATATACCTTGGGTGTAACTCCCCAGAGAAACATCAGATCACAAAATGGGTTGTTTTTTAGCATTCCGACTCAGGACCTACTAATATACGTTTGTTTTTTCGAATCCTGAGCTTTGGTTCAAAAGTAACACGTTCTGGTTGAATTTTGAGTTTTTCTGCAAATTCTAAGATATACTTTGGTGTAACTCATACTCAGAGCTTTGTTCAAAGTACACGTTCTTAACTAAGATATACTGTACTCTCAGGACACTACTAATATACGTTTGTTTTTCGAATCTGAGCTTTGGTTCAAAAGTAACACGTTCTGGTTGAATTGAGTTTTTCTGCAAATTCTAAGATATACTTTGGTGTAACTCCCCAGGGAAACATCAGATCACAAAATGGGTTGGTTTTTTAGCATTCCCGACTCAGGACACTACTAATATACGTATGTTTTTCGGATCTGAGCTTTGGTTCAAAAGTAACACGTTCTGGTTGAATTGAGTTTTTCTGCAAATTCTAAGATATACTTGGGTGTAACTCCCCAGGGAAACATCAGATCACAAAATGGGTTGGTTTTTTAGCATTCCCGACTCAGGACACTACTAATATACGTTTGTTTTTCGAATCTGAGCTTTGGTTCAAAAGTAACACGTTCTGGTTGAATTGAGTTTTTCTGCAAATTCTAAGATATACTGGGGTGTAACTCCCCTGGGAAACATCAGATCACAAATTGGCTTGGTTTTTTAGCATTCCCGACTCAGGACACTACTAATATACGTTTGTTTTTCGAATCTGAGCTTTGGTTCAAAAGTAACACGTTCTGGTTGAATTGAGTTTTTTCTGCAAATTCTAAGATATACTTGGGTGTAACTCCCCAGGGAAACATCAGATCACAAAATGGGTTGGTTTTTAGCATTCCCGACTCAGGACACTACTAATATACGTTTGTTTTTCGAATCTGAGCTTTGGTTCAAAAGTAACACGTTCTGGTTGAATTGAGTTTTTCTGCAAATTCTAAGATATACTTTGGTGTAACTCCCCAGGGAAACATCAGATCACAAATTGGGTTGGTTTTTTAGCATTCCCGACTCAGGACACTACTAATATACGTTTGTTTTTCGAATCTCAGCTTTGGTTCAAAAGTAACACGTTCTGGTTGAATTGAGTTTTTCTGCAAATTCTAAGATATACTTGGGTGTAACTCCCCAGGGAAACCTCAGATCACAAAATGGGTTGGTTTTTTAGCATTCCCGACTCAGGACACTACTAATATACGTTTGTTTTTCGAATCTGAGCTTTGGTTCAAAAGTAACACGTTCTGGTTCAATTGAGTTTTTCTGCAAATTCTAAGATATACTTGGGTGTAACTCCCCAGAGAAACATCAGATCACAAAATTGGGTTGGTTTTTTAGCATTCCCGACTCAGGACACTACTAATATACGTTTGTTTTTCGAATCTCAGCTTTGGTTCAAAAGTAACACGTTCTGGTTGAATTGAGTTTTTCTGCAAATTCTAAGATATACTTGGGTGTAACTCCCCAGGGAAACCTCAGATCACAAAATGGGTTGGTTTTTTAGCATTCCCGACTCAGGACACTACTAATATACGTTTTGTTTTTCGAATCTGAGCTTTGGTTCAAAAGTAACACGTTCTGGTTCAATTGAGTTTTTCTGCAAATTCTAAGATATACTTGGGTGTAACTCCCCAGAGAAACATCAGATCACAAAATGGGTTGGTTTTTTAGCATTCCCGACTCAGGACACTACTAATATACGTTTGTTTTTCGAATCTGAGCTTTGGTTCAAAAGTAACACGTTCTGGTTGAATTGAGTTTTTCTGCAAATTCTAAGATATACTTTGGTGTAACTCCCCAGGGAAACCTCAGATCACAAAATGGGTTGGTTTTTTAGCATTCCCGACTCAGGACACTACTAATATACGTTTGTTTTTCGAATCTGAGCTTTGGTTCAAAAGTAACACATTCTGGTTGAATTGAGTTTTTCTGCAAATTCTAAGATATACTTGGGTGTAACTCCCCAGGGAAACATCAGATCACAAAATGGGTTGGTTTTTTAGCATTCCCGACTCAGGACACTACTAATATACGTTTGTTTTTCGAATCTGAGCTTTGGTTCAAAAGTAACACGTTCTGGTTGAATTGAGTTTTTCTGCAAATTCTAAGATATACTTTGGTGTAACTCCCCAGGGAAACATCAGATCACAAAATGGGTTGGTTTTTTAGCATTCCCGACTCAGGACACTACTAATATACGTATGTTTTTCGAATCTGAGCTTTGGTTCAAAAGTAACACGTTCTGGTTGAATTGAGTTTTTCTGCAAATTCTAAGATATACTTTGGTGTAACTCCCCAGGGAAACATCAGATCACAAAATGGATTGGTTTTTTAGCATTCCCGACTCAGGACACTACTAATATACGTATGTTTTTCGAATCTGAGCTTTGGTTCAAAAGTAACACGTTCTGGTTGAATTGAGTTTTTCTGCAAATTCTAAGATATACTTGGGTGTAACTCCCCAGGGAAACATCAGATCACAAAATGGGTTGGTTTTTTAGCATTCCCGACTCAGGACACTACTAATATACGTTTGTTTTTCGAATCTGAGCTTTGGTTCAAAAGTAACACGTTCTGGTTGAATTGAGTTTTTCTGCAAATTCTAAGATATACTTGGGTGTAACTCCCCTGGGAAACATCAGATCACAAATTGGGTTGGTTTTTTAGCATTCCCGACTCAGGACACTACTAATATACGTTTGTTTTTCGAATCTGAGCTTTGGTTCAAAAGTAACACGTTCTGGTTCAATTGAGTTTTTCTGCAAATTCTAAGATATACTTGGGTGTAACTCCCCAGGGAAACATCAGATCACAAAATGGGTTGGTTTTTTAGCATTCCCGACACAGGACACTACTAATATACGTTTGTTTTTCGAATCTGAGCTTTGGTTCAAAAGTAACATGTTCTGGTTGAATTGAGTTTTTCTGCAAATTCTAAGATATACTTGGGTGTAACTCCCCAGGGAAACATCAGATCACAAAATGGGTTGGTTTTTTAGCATTCCCGACTCAGGACACTATTAATATACGTTTGTTTTTCGAATCTGAGCTTTGGTTCAAAAGTAACACGTTCTGGTTGAATTGAGTTTTTCTGCAAATTCTAAGATATACTTGGGTGTAACTCCCCAGGGAAACATCAGATCACAAAATGGGTTGGTTTTTTAGCATTCCCGACTCAGGACACTACTAATATACGTTTGTTTTTCGAATCTGAGCTTTGGTTCAAAAGTAACACGTTCTGGTTGAATTGAGTTTTTCTGCAAATTCTAAGATATACTTGGGTGTAACTCCCCAGGGAAACATCAGATCACAAAATGGGTTGGTTTTTTAGCATTCCCGACTCAGGACACTACTAATATACGTTTGTTTTTCGAATCTGAGCTTTGGTTCAAAAGTAACACGTTCTGGTTGAATTGAGTTTTTCTGCAAATTCTAAGATATACTTTGGTGTAACTCCCCTGGGAAACATCAGATCACAAATTGGGTTGGTTTTTTAGCATTCCCGACTCAGGACACTACTAATATACGTTTGTTTTTCGAATCTCAGCTTTGGTTCAAAAGTAACACGTTCTGGTTGAATTGAGTTTTTCTGCAAATTCTGATATACTTTGGTGTAACTCCCCAGGGAAACCTCAGATCACAAAATGGGTTGGTTTTTTAGCATTCCCGACTCAGGACACTACTAATATACGTTTGTTTTTCGAATCTGAGCTTTGGTTCAAAAGTAACACGTTCTGGTTCAATTGAGTTTTTCTGCAAATTCTAAGATATACTTGGGTGTAACTCCCCAGGGAAACATCAGATCACAAAATGGGTTGGTTTTTTAGCATTCCCGACTCAGGACACTACTAATATACGTTTGTTTTTCGAATCTGAGCTTTGGTTCAAAAGTAACACGTTCTGGTTGAATTGAGTTTTTCTGCAAATTCTAAGGTATACTTGGGTGTAACTCCCCAGGGAAACATCAGATCACAAAATGGGTTGGTTTTTTAGCATTCCCGACTCAGGACACTACTAATATACGTTTGTTTTTCGAATCTGAGCTTTGGTTCAAAAGTAACACGTTCTGGTTGAATTGAGTTTTTCTGCAAATTCTAAGGTATACTTGGGTGTAACTCCCCAGGGAAACATCAGATCACAAAATGGAGTGGTTTTTTAGCATTCCCGACTCAGGACACTACTAATATACGTTTGTTTTTCGAATCTGAGCTTTGGTTCAAAAGTAACACGTTCTGGTTGAATTGAGTTTTTCTGCAAATTCTAAGATATACTTTGGTGTAACTCCCCAGGGAAACATCAAATCACAAAATGGAGTGGTTTTTTAGCATTCCCGACTCAGGACACTACTAATATACGTTTGTTTTTCGAATCTGAGCTTTGGTTCAAAAGTAACACGTTCTGGTTGAATTGAGTTTTTCTGCAAATTCTAAGATATACTTTGGTGTAACTCCCCAGGGAAACATCAGATCACAAAATGGGTTGGTTTTTTAGCATTCCCGACTCAGGACACTACTAATATACGTATGTTTTTCGGATCTGAGCTTTGGTTCAAAAGTAACACGTTCTGGTTGAATTGAGTTTTTCTGCAAATTCTAAGATATACTTGGGTGTAACTCCCCAGGGAAACATCAGATCACAAAATGGGTTGGTTTTTTAGCATTCCCGACTCAGGACACTACTAATATACGTTTGTTTTTCGAATCTGATCTTTGGTTCAAAAGTAACACGTTCTGGTTGAATTGAGTTTTTCTGCAAATTCTAAGATATACTGGGGTGTAACTCCCCTGGGAAACATCAGATCACAAATTGGCTTGGTTTTTAGCATTCCCGACTCAGGACACTACTAATATACGTTTGTTTTTCGAATCTGAGCTTTGGTTCAAAAGTAACACGTTCTGGTTGAATTGAGTTTTTCTGCAAATTCTAAGATATACTTGGGTGTAACTCCCCAGGGAAACATCAGATCACAAAAATGGGTTGGTTTTTTAGCATTCCCGACTCAGGACACTACTAATATACGTTTGTTTTTCGAATCTGAGCTTTGGTTCAAAAGTAACACGTTCTGGTTGAATTGAGTTTTTCTGCAAATTCTAAGATATACTTTGGTGTAACTCCCCAGGGAAACATCAGATCACAAATTGGGTTGGTTTTTTAGCATTCCCGACTCAGGACACTACTAATATACGTTTTTTTTTTCGAATCTCAGCTTTGGTTCAAAAGTAACACGTTCTGGTTGAATTGAGTTTTTCTGCAAATTCTAAGATATACTTGGGTGTAACTCCCCAGGGAAACCTCAGATCACAAAATGGGTTGGTTTTTTAGCATTCCCGACTCAGGACACTACTAATATACGTTTGTTTTTCGAATCTGAGCTTTGGTTCAAAAGTAACACGTTCTGGTTCAATTGAGTTTTTCTGCAAATTCTAAGATATACTTGGGTGTAACTCCCCAGAGAAACATCAGATCACAAAATGGGTTGGTTTTTTAGCATTCCCGACTCAGGACACTACTAATATACGTTTGTTTTTCGAATCTGAGCTTTGGTTCAAAAGTAACACGTTCTGGTTGAATTGAGTTTTTCTGCAAATTCTAAGATATACTTTGGTGTAACTCCCCAGGGAAACCTCAGATCACAAAATGGGTTGGTTTTTTAGCATTCCCGACTCAGGACACTACTAATATACGTTTGTTTTTCGAATCTGAGCTTTGGTTCAAAAGTAACACATTCTGGTTGAATTGAGTTTTTCTGCAAATTCTAAGATATACTTGGGTGTAACTCCCCAGGGAAACATCAGATCACAAAATGGGTTGGTTTTTTAGCATTCCCGACTCAGGACACTACTAATATACGTTTGTTTTTCGAATCTGAGCTTTGGTTCAAAAGTAACACGTTCTGGTTGAATTGAGTTTTTCTGCAAATTCTAAGATATACTTTGGTGTAACTCCCCAGGGAAACATCAGATCACAAAATGGGTTGGTTTTTTAGCATTCCCGACTCAGGACACTACTAATATACGTATGTTTTTCGAATCTGAGCTTTGGTTCAAAAGTAACACGTTCTGGTTGAATTGAGTTTTTCTGCAAATTCTAAGATATACTTTGGTGTAACTCCCCAGGGAAACATCAGATCACAAAATGGGTTGGTTTTTTTAGCATTCCCGACTCAGGACACTACTAATATACGTATGTTTTTCGAATCTGAGCTTTGGTTCAAAAGTAACACGTTCTGGTTGAATTGAGTTTTTCTGCAAATTCTAAGATATACTTGGGTGTAACTCCCCAGGGAAACATCAGATCACAAAATGGGTTGGTTTTTTAGCATTCCCGACTCAGGACACTACTAATATACGTTTGTTTTTCGAATCTGAGCTTTGGTTCAAAAGTAACACGTTCTGGTTGAATTGAGTTTTTCTGCAAATTCTAAGATATACTTGGGTGTAACTCCCCTGGGAAACATCAGATCACAAATTGGGTTGGTTTTTTAGCATTCCCGACTCAGGATACTACTAATATACGTTTGTTTTTCGAATCTGAGCTTTGGTTCAAAAGTAACACGTTCTGGTTGAATTGAGTTTTTCTGCAAATTCTAAGATATACTTGGGTGTAACTCCCCAGGGAAACATCAGATCACAAAATGGGTTGGTTTTTTAGCATTCCCGACACAGGACACTACTAATATACGTTTGTTTTTCGAATCTGAGCTTTGGTTCAAAAGTAACACGTTCTGGTTGAATTGAGTTTTTCTGCAAATTCTAAGATATACTTGGGTGTAACTCCCCAGGGAAACATCAGATCACAAAATGGGTTGGTTTTTTAGCATTCCCGACTCAGGACACTATTAATATACGTTTGTTTTTCGAATCTGAGCTTTGGTTCAAAAGTAACACGTTCTGGTTGAATTGAGTTTTTCTGCAAATTCTAAGATATACTTGGGTGTAACTCCCCAGGGAAACATCAGATCACAAAATGGGTTGGTTTTTTAGCATTCCCGACTCAGGACACTACTAATATACGTTTGTTTTTCGAATCTGAGCTTTGGTTCAAAAGTAACACGTTCTGGTTGAATTGAGTTTTTCTGGAAATTCTAAGATATACTTGGGTGTAACTCCCCTGGGAAACATCAGATCACAAATTGGGTTGGTTTTTTAGCATTCCCGACTCAGGACACTACTAATATACGTTTGTTTTTCGAATCTGAGCTTTGGTTCAAAAGTAACACGTTCTGGTTGAATTGAGTTTTTCTGCAAATTCTAAGATATACTTGGGTGTAACTCCCCAGAGAAACATCAGATCACAAAATGGGTTGGTTTTTTAGCATTCCCGACTCAGGACACTACTAATATACGTTTGTTTTTCGAATCTGAGCTTTGGTTCAAAAGTAACACGTTCTGGTTGAATTGAGTTTTTCTGCAAATTCTAAGATATACTTTGGTGTAACTCCCCAGGGAAACCTCAGATCACAAAATGGGTTGGTTTTTTAGCATTCCCGACTCAGGACACTACTAATATACGTTTGTTTTTCGAATCTGAGCTTTGGTTCAAAAGTAACACATTCTGGTTGAATTGAGTTTTTCTGCAAATTCTAAGATATACTTGGGTGTAACTCCCCAGGGAAACATCAGATCACAAAATGGGTTGGTTTTTTAGCATTCCCGACTCAGGACACTACTAATATACGTTTGTTTTTCGAATCTGAGCTTTGGTTCAAAAGTAACACGTTCTGGTTGAATTGAGTTTTTCTGCAAATTCTAAGATATACTTTGGTGTAACTCCCCAGGGAAACATCAGATCACAAAATGGGTTGGTTTTTTAGCATTCCCGACTCAGGACACTACTAATATACGTATGTTTTTCGAATCTGAGCTTTGGTTCAAAAGTAACACGTTCTGGTTGAATTGAGTTTTTCTGCAAATTCTAAGATATACTTTGGTGTAACTCCCCAGGGAAACATCAGATCACAAAATGGGTTGGTTTTTTAGCATTCCCGACTCAGGACACTACTAATATACGTATGTTTTTCGAATCTGAGCTTTGGTTCAAAAGTAACACGTTCTGGTTGAATTGAGTTTTTCTGCAAATTCTAAGATATACTTGGGTGTAACTCCCCAGGGAAACATCAGATCACAAAATGGGTTGGTTTTTTAGCATTCCCGACTCAGGACACTACTAATATACGTTTGTTTTTCGAATCTGAGCTTTGGTTCAAAAGTAACACGTTCTGGTTGAATTGAGTTTTTCTGCAAATTCTAAGATATACTTGGGTGTAACTCCCCCTGGGAAACATCAGATCACAAATTGGGTTGGTTTTTTTAGCATTCCCGACTCAGGATACTACTAATATACGTTTGTTTTTCGAATCTGAGCTTTGGTTCAAAAGTAACACGTTCTGGTTGAATTGAGTTTTTCTGCAAATTCTAAGATATACTTGGGTGTAACTCCCAGGGAAACATCAGATCACAAAATGGGTTGGTTTTTTAGCATTCCCGACACAGGACACTACTAATATACGTTTGTTTTTCGAATCTGAGCTTTGGTTCAAAAGTAACACGTTCTGGTTGAATTGAGTTTTTCTGCAAATTCTAAGATATACTTGGGTGTAACTCCCCAGGGAAACATCAGATCACAAAATGGGTTGGTTTTTTAGCATTCCCGACTCAGGACACTATTAATATACGTTTGTTTTTCGAATCTGAGCTTTGGTTCAAAAGTAACACGTTCTGGTTGAATTGAGTTTTTCTGCAAATTCTAAGATATACTTGGGTGTAACTCCCCAGGGAAACATCAGATCACAAAATGGGTTGGTTTTTTAGCATTCCCGACTCAGGGACACTACTAATATACGTTTGTTTTTCGAATCTGAGCTTTGGTTCAAAAGTACACGTTCTGGTTGAATTGAGTTTTTCTGGAAATTCTAAGATATACTTGGGTGTAACTCCCCTGGGAAACATCAGATCACAAATTGGGTTGGTTTTTTAGCATTCCCGACTCAGGACACTACTAATATACGTTTGTTTTTCGAATCTCAGCTTTGGTTCAAAAGTAACACGTTCTGGTTGAATTGAGTTTTTCTGCAAATTCTAAGATATACTTTGGTGTAACTCCCCAGGGAAACCTCAGATCACAAAATGGGTTGGTTTTTTAGCATTCCCGACTCAGGACACTACTAATATACGGTTGTTTTTCGAATCTGAGCTTTGGTTCAAAAGTAACACGTTCTGGTTGAATTGAGTTTTTCTGCAAATTCTAAGATATACTTGGGTGTAACTCCCCAGGGAAACCTCAGATCACAAAATGGGTTGGTTTTTTAGCATTCCCGACTCAGGACACTACTAATATACGTTTGTTTTTCGAATCTGAGCTTTGGTTCAAAAGTAACACGTTCTGGTTGAATTGAGTTTTTCTGCAAATTCTAAGGTATACTTGGGTGTAACTCCCCAGGGAAACATCAGATCACAAAATGGGTTGGTTTTTTAGCATTCCCGACTCAGGACACTACTAATATACGTTTGTTTTTCGAATCTGAGCTTTGGTTCAAAAGTAACACGTTCTGGTTGAATTGAGTTTTTCTGCAAATTCTAAGGTATACTTGGGTGTAACTCCCCAGGGAAACATCAGATCACAAAATGGAGTGGTTTTTAGCATTCCCGACTCAGGACACTACTAATATGTGTTTGTTTTTCGAATCTGAGCTTTGGTTCAAAAGTAACACGTTCTGGTTGAATTGAGTTTTTCTGCAAATTCTAAGATATACTTGGTGTAACTCCCCAGGGAAACATCAGATCACAAAATGGGTTGGTTTTTTAGCATTCCCGACTCAGGACACTACTAATATACGTTTGTTTTCGAATCTGAGCTTTGGTTCAAAAGTAACACGTTCTGGTTGAATTGAGTTTTTCTGCAAATTCTAAGAATATACTTGGTGTAACTCCCCAGGGAAACATCAGATCACAAAATGGGTTGGTTTTTTAGCATTCCCGACTCAGGACACTACTAATATACGTTTGTTTTTCGAATCTGAGCTTTGGTTCAAAAGTAACACGTTCTGGTTCAATTGAGTTTTTCTGCAAATTCTAAGATATACTTGGGTGTAACTCCCCAGGGAAACATCAGATCACAAAATGGGTTGGTTTTTTAGCATTCCCGACTCAGGACACTACTAATATACGTTTGTTTTCGAATCTGAGCTTTGGTTCAAAAGTAACACGTTCTGGTTCAATTGAGTTTTTCTGCAAATTCTAAGGTATACTTGGTTGGGTGTAACTCCCCAGGGAAACATCAGATCACAAAATGGGTTGGTTTTTAGCATTCCCGACTCAGGACACTACTAATATGTGTTTGTTTTTCGAATCTGAGCTTTGGTTCAAAAGTAACACGTTCTGGTTGAATTGAGTTTTTCTGCAAATTCTAAGATTATACTTGGGTGTAACTCCCCAGGGAAACATCAGATCACAAAATGGGTTGGTTTTTTAGCATTCCCGACTCAGGACACTAATAATATACGTTTGTTTTTCGAATCTGAGCTTTGGTTCAAAAGTAACACGTTCTGGTTGAATTGAGTTTTTCTGCAAATTCTAAGGTATACTTGGGTGTAACTCCCCAGGGAAACATCAGATCACAAAATGGAGTGGTTTTTTAGCATTCCCGACTCAGGACACTACTAATATGTGTTTGTTTTTCGAATCTGAGCTTTGGTTCAAAAGTAACACGTTCTGGTTGAATTGAGTTTTTCTGCAAATTCTAAGATATACTTGGGTGTAACTCCCCAGGGAAACATCAGATCACAAAATGGGTTGGTTTTTTAGCATTCCCGACTCAGGACACTACTAATATACGTTTGTTTTTCGAATCTGAGCTTTGGTTCAAAAGTAACACGTTCTGGTTGAATTGAGTTTTTCTGCAAATTCTAAGATATACTTGGGTGTAACTCCCCTGGGAAAACATCAGATCACAAATTGGGTTGGTTTTTTTAGCATTCCCTGACTCAGGACACTACTAAATATACGTTTGTTTTTCGAATCTGAGCTTTGGTTCAAAAGTAACACGTTCTGGTTGAATTGAGTTTTTCTGCAAATTCTAAGATATACTTTGGTGTAACTCCCCAGGGAAACCTCAGATCACAAAATGGGTTGGTTTTTTAGCATTCCCGACTCAGGACACTACTAATATACGTTTGTTTTTCGAATCTGAGCTTTGGTTCAAAAGTAACACGTTCTGGTTGAATTGAGTTTTTCTGCAAATTCTAAGATATACTTGGGTGTAACTCCCCAGGGAAACATCAGATCACAAAATGGGTTGGTTTTTTAGCATTCCCGACTCAGGACACTACTAATATACGTTTGTTTTTCGAATCTGAGCTTTGGTTCAAAAGTAACACGTTCTGGTTGAATTGAGTTTTCTGCAAATTCTAACATATACTTGGGTGTAACTCCCCAGGGAAACATCAGATCACAAAATGGGTTGGTTTTTTAGCATTCCCGACTCAGGACACTACTAATATACGTTTGTTTTTCGAATCTGAGCTTTGGTTCAAAAGTAACACGTTCTGGTTGAATTGACTTTTTCTGCAAATTCTAAGATATACTTGGGTGTAACTCCCCTGGGAAACATCAGATCACAAATTGGGTTGGTTTTTTAGCATTCCCGACTCAGGACACTACTAATATACGTTTGTTTTTGGAATCTGAGCTTTGGTTCAAAAGTAACACGTTCTGGTTGAATTGAGTTTTTCTGCAAATTCTAAGATATACTTGGGTGTAACTCCCCTGGGAAACATCAGATCACAAAATGGGTTGGTTTTTTAAGCATTCCTGACTCAGGACACTACTAATATGTGTTTGTTTTTCGAATCTGAGCTTTGGTTCAAAAGTAACACGTTCTGGTTCAATTGAGTTTTTCTGCAAATTCTAAGATATACTTGGGTGTAACTCCCCAGGGAAACATCAGATCCCAAAATGGAGTGGTTTTTTAGCATTCCCGACTCAGGACACTACTAATATGTGTTTGTTTTTCGAATCTGAGCTTTGGTTCAAAAGTAACACGTTCTGGTTGAATTGAGTTTTTCTGCAAATTCTAAGATATACTTGGGTGTAACTCCCCTGGGAAACATCAGATCACAAAATGGGTTGGTTTTTTAGCATTCCCGACTCAGGACACTACTAATATGTGTTTGTTTTTCGAATCTGAGCTTTGGTTCAAAAGTAACACGTTCTGGTTCAATTGAGTTTTTCTGCAAATTCTAAGGTATACTTGGGTGTAACTCCCCAGGGAAACATCAGATCACAAAATGGGTTGGTTTTTTAGCATTCCCGACTCAGGACACTACTAATATGTGTTTGTTTTTCGAATCTGAGCTTTGGTTCAAAAGTAACACGTCTGGTTGAATTGAGTTTTTCTGCAAATTCTAAGATATACTTGGGTGTAACTCCCCAGGGAAACATCAGATCACAAAATGGAGTGGTTTTTTTAGCATTCCCGACTCAGGACACTACTAATATACGTTTGTTTTTCGAATCTGAGCTTTGGTTCAAAAGTAACACGTTCTGGTTGAATTGAGCTTTTCTGCAAATTCTAAGATATACTTGGGTGTAACTCCCCAGGGAAACATCAGATCACAAAATGGGTTGGTTTTTTAGCATTCCCGACTCAGGACACTACTAATATACGTATGTTTTTCGAATCTGAGCTTTGTTCAAAAGTAACACGTTCTGGTTGAATTGAGTTTTTCTGCAAATTCTAAGATATACTTTGGTGTAACTCCCCAGGGAAACATCAGATCACAAAATGGGTTGGTTTTTTAGCATTCCCGACTCAGGACACTACTAATATATGTATGTTTTTCGAATCTGAGCTTTGGTTCAAAAGTAACACGTTCTGGTTGAATTGAGTTTTTCTGCAAATTCTAAGATATACTTTGGTGTAACTCCCCAGGGAAACATCAGATCACAAAATGGGTTGGTTTTTTAGCATTCCCGACTCAGGACACTACTAATATACGTATGTTTTTCGAATCTGAGCTTTGGTTCAAAAGTAACACGTTCTGGTTGAATTGAGTTTTTCTGCAAATTCTAAGATATACTTGGGTGTAACTCCCCAGGGAAACATCAGATCACAAAATGGGTTGGTTTTTTTAGCATTCCCGACTCAGGACACTACTAATATACGTTTGTTTTTCGAATCTGAGCTTTGGTTCAAAAGTAACACGTTCTGGTTGAATTGAGTTTTTCTGCAAATTCTAAGATATACTTGGGTGTAACTCCCCTGGGAAACATCAGATCACAAATTGGGTTGGTTTTTTAGCATTCCCGACTCAGGACACTACTAATATACGTTTGTTTTTCGAATCTCAGCTTTGGTTCAAAAGTAACACGTTCTGGTTGAATTGAGTTTTTCTGCAAATTCTAAGATATACTTTGGTGTAACTCCCCAGGGAAACATCAGATCACAAAATGGGTTGGTTTTTTAGCATTCCCGACACAGGACACTACTAATATACGTTTGTTTTTCAAATCTGAGCTTTGGTTCAAAAGTAACACGTTCTGGTTGAATTGAGTTTTTCTGCAAATTCTAAGATATACTTGGGTGTAACTCCCCAGGGAAACCTCAGATCACAAAATGGGTTGGTTTTTTAGCATTCCCGACTCAGGACACTACTAATATACGTTTGTTTTTCGAATCTGAGCTTTGGTTCAAAAGTAACACGTTCTGGTTCAATTGAGTTTTTCTGCAAATTCTAAGATATACTTGGGTGTAACTCCCCAGGGAAACATCAGATCACAAAATGGGTTGGTTTTTAGCATTCCCGACTCAGGACACTACTAATATACGTATGTTTTTCGAATCTGAGCTTTGGTTCAAAAGTAACACGTTCTGGTTGAATTGAGTTTTTCTGCAAATTCTAAGGTATACTTGGGTGTAACTCCCCAGGGAAACATCAGATCACAAAATGGGTTGGTTTTTTTAGCATTCCCGACTCAGGACACTACTAATATACGTTTGTTTTTCGAATCTGAGCTTTGGTTCAAAGTAACACGTTCTGGTTGAATTGAGTTTTTCTGCAAATTCTAAGGTATACTTGGGTGTAACTCCCAGGGAAACATCAGATCACAAAATGGAGTGGTTTTTTAGCATTCCCGACTCAGGTACACTACTAATATTGTTTGTTTTCGAATCTGAGCTTTGGTTCAAAAGTAACACGTTCTGGTTGAATTGAGTTTTTCTGCAAATTCTAAGATATACTTTGGTGTAACTCCCCAGGGAAACATCAGATCACAAAATGGGTTGGTTTTTTAGCATTCCCGACTCAGGACACTACTAATATACGTTTGTTTTTCGAATCTGAGCTTTGGTTCAAAAGTAACACGTTCTGGTTGAATTGAGTTTTTCTGCAAATTCTAAGATATACTTGGGTGTAACTCCCCAGGGAAACATCAGATCACAAAATGGGTTGGTTTTTTAGCATTCCCGACTCAGGACACTACTAATATACGTTTGTTTTTCGAATCTGAGCTTTGGTTCAAAAGTAACACGTTCTGGTTGAATTGAGTTTTTCTGCAAATTCTAAGATATACTTGGGTGTAACTCCCCAGGGAAACATCAGATCACAAAATGGGTTGGTTTTTTAGCATTCCCGACTCAGGACACTACTAATATACGTTTGTTTTTCGAATCTGAGCTTTGGTTCAAAAGTAACACGTTCTGGTTCAATTGAGTTTTTCTGCAAATTCTAAGGTATACTTGGGTGTAACTCCCCAGGGAAACATCAGATCACAAAATGCGTTGGTTTTTTAGCATTCCCGACTCAGGACACTACTAATATGTGTTTGTTTTTCGAATCTGAGCTTTGGTTCAAAAATAACACGTTCTGGTTGAATTGAGTTTTTCTGCAAATTCTAAGATTATACTTGGGTGTAACTCCCCAGGGAAACATCAGATCACAAAATGGGTTGGATTTTTAGCATTCCCGACTCAGGACACTACTAATATACGTTTGTTTTTCGAATCTGAGCTTTGGTTCAAAAGTAACACGTTCTGGTTGAATTGAGTTTTTCTGCAAATTCTAAGGTATACTTGGGTGTAACTCCCCAGGGAAACATCAGATCACAAAATGGAGTGGTTTTTTAGCATTCCCGACTCAGGACACTACTAATATGTGTTTGTTTTTCGAATCTGAGCTTTGGTTCAAAAGTAACACGTTCTGGTTGAATTGAGTTTTTCTGCAAATTCTAAGATATACTTGGGTGTAACTCCCCAGGGAAACATCAGATCACAAAATGGGTTGGTTTTTTAGCATTCCCGACTCAGGACACTACTAATATACGTTTGTTTTTCGAATCTGAGCTTTGGTTCAAAAGTAACACGTTCTGGTTGAATTGAGTTTTTCTGCAAATTCTAAGATATACTTGGGTGTAACTCCCCTGGGAAACATCAGATCACAAATTGGGTTGTTTTTTAGCATTCCCGACTCAGGACACTACTAATATACGTTTGTTTTTCGAATCTGAGCTTTGGTTCAAAAGTAACACGTTCTGGTTGAATTGAGTTTTTCTGCAAATTCTAAGATATACTTGGGTGTAACTCCCCAGGGAAACATCAGATCACAAAATGGGTTGGTTTTTTAGCATTCCCGACTCAGGACACTACTAATATACGTTTGTTTTTCGAATCTGAGCTTTGGTTCAAAAGTAACACGTTCTGGTTGAATTGAGTTTTTCTGCAAATTCTAAGATATACTTTGGTGTAACTCCCCAGGGAAACATTAGATCACAAAATGGGTTGGTTTTTTAGCATTCCCGACTCAGGACACTACTAATATATGTATGTTTTTCGAATCTGAGCTTTGGTTCAAAAGTAACACGTTCTGGTTGAATTGAGTTTTTCTGCAAATTCTAAGATATACTTTGGTGTAACTCCCCAGGGAAACATCAGATCACAAAATGGGTTGGTTTTTTAGCATTCCCGACTCAGGACACTACTAATATACGTATGTTTTTCGAATCTGAGCTTTGGTTCAAAAGTAACACGTTCTGGTTGAATTGAGTTTTTCTGCAAATTCTAAGGTATACTTGGGTGTAACTCCCCAGGGAAACATCAGATCACAAAATGGGTTGGTTTTTTTAGCATTCCCGACTCAGGACACTACTAATATACGTTTGTTTTTCGAATCTGAGCTTTGGTTCAAAAGTAACACGTTCTGGTTGAATTGAGTTTTTCTGCAAATTCTAAGGTATACTTGGGTGTAACTCCCCAGGGAAACATCAGATCACAAAATGGAGTGGTTTTTTAGCATTCCCGACTCAGGACACTACTAATATGTGTTTGTTTTTCGAATCTGAGCTTTGGTTCAAAAGTAACACGTTCTGGTTGAATTGAGTTTTTCTGCAAATTCTAAGATATACTTTGGTGTAACTCCCCAGGGAAACATCAGATCACAAAATGGGTTGGTTTTTTAGCATTCCCGACTCAGGACACTACTAATATACGTTTGTTTTTCGAATCTGAGCTTTGGTTCAAAAGTAACACGTTCTGGTTGAATTGAGTTTTTCTGCAAATTCTAAGATATACTTGGGTGTAACTCCCCAGGGAAACATCAGATCACAAAATGGGTTGGTTTTTTAGCATTCCCGACTCAGGACACTACTAATATACGTTTGTTTTTCGAATCTGAGCTTTGGTTCAAAAGTAACACGTTCTGGTTCAATTGAGTTTTTCTGCAAATTCTAAGATATACTTGGGTGTAACTCCCCAGGGAAACATCAGATCACAAAATGGGTTGGTTTTTTAGCATTCCCGACTCAGGACACTACTAATATACGTTTGTTTTTCGAATCTGAGCTTTGGTTCAAAAGTAACACGTTCTGGTTGAATTGAGTTTTTCTGCAAATTCTAAGGTATACTTGGGTGTAACTCCCCAGGGAAACATCAGATCACAAAATGCGTTGGTTTTTTAGCATTCCCGACTCAGGACACTACTAATATGTGTTTGTTTTTCGAATCTGAGCTTTGGTTCAAAAATAACACGTTCTGGTTGAATTGAGTTTTTCTGCAAATTCTAAGATTATACTTGGGTGTAACTCCCCAGGGAAACATCAGATCACAAAATGGGTTGGTTTTTTAGCATTCCCGACTCAGGACACTACTAATATACGTTTGTTTTTCGAATCTGAGCTTTGGTTCAAAAGTAACACGTTCTGGTTGAATTGAGTTTTTCTGCCAATTCTAAGGTATACTTGGGTGTAACTCCCCAGGGAAACATCAGATCACAAAATGGAGTGGTTTTTTAGCATTCCCGACTCAGGACACTACTAATATGTGTTTGTTTTTCGAATCTGAGCTTTGGTTCAAAAGTAACACGTTCTGGTTGAATTGAGTTTTTCTGCAAATTCTAAGATATACTTGGGTGTAACTCCCCAGGGAAACATCAGATCACAAAATGGGTTGGTTTTTTAGCATTCCCGACTCAGGACACTACTAATATACGTTTGTTTTTCGAATCTGAGCTTTGGTTCAAAAGTAACACGTTCTGGTTGAATTGAGTTTTTCTGCAAATTCTAAGATATACTTGGGTGTAACTCCCCTGGGAAACATCAGATCACAAATTGGGTTGTTTTTTAGCATTCCCGACTCAGGACACTACTAATATACGTTTGTTTTTCGAATCTGAGCTTTGGTTCAAAAGTAACACGTTCTGGTTGAATTGAGTTTTTCTGCAAATTCTAAGATATACTTGGGTGTAACTCCCCAGGGAAACATCAGATCATAAAATGGGTTGGTTTTTTAGCATTCCCGACTCAGGACACTACTAATATACGTTTGTTTTTCGAATCTGAGCTTTGGTTCAAAAGTAACACGTTCTGGTTGAATTGAGTTTTTCTGCAAATTCTAAGATATACTTTGGTGTAACTCCCCAGGGAAACATCAGATCACAAAATGGGTTGGTTTTTTAGCATTCCCGACTCAGGACACTACTAATATATGTATGTTTTTCGAATCTGAGCTTTGGTTCAAAAGTAACACGTTCTGGTTGAATTGAGTTTTTCTGCAAATTCTAAGATATACTTTGGTGTAACTCCCCAGGGAAACATCAGATCACAAAATCGGTTGGTTTTTTAGCATTCCCGACTCAGGACACTACTAATATACGTATGTTTTTCGAATCTGAGCTTTGGTTCAAAAGTAACACGTTCTGGTTGAATTGAGTTTTTCTGCAAATTCTAAGATATACTTGGGTGTAACTCCCCTGGGAAACATCAGATCACAAATTGGGTTGGTTTTTTAGCATTCCCGACTCAGGACACTACTAATATACGTTTGTTTTTCGAATCTGAGCTTTGGTTCAAAAGTAACACGTTCTGGTTGAATTGAGTTTTTCTGCAAATTCTAAGATATACTTGGGTGTAACTCCCCAGGGAAACATCAGATCACAAAATGGGTTGGTTTTTTAGCATTCCCGACTCAGGACACTACTAATATACGTTTGTTTTTCGAATCTGAGCTTTGGTTCAAAAGTAACACGTTCTGGTTGAATTGAGTTTTTCTGCAAATTCTAAGATATACTTTGGTGTAACTCCCCAGGGAAACATCAGATCACAAATTGGGTTGGTTTTTTAGCATTCCCGACTCAGGACACTACTAATATACGTTTGTTTTTCGAATCTCAACTTTGGTTCAAAAGTAACACGTTCTGGTTGAATTGAGTTTTTCTGCAAATTCTAAGATATACTTGGGTGTAACTCCCCAGGGAAACATCAGATCACAAAATGGGTTGGTTTTTTAGCATTCCCGACTCAGGACACTACTAATATACGTATGTTTTTCGAATCTGAGCTTTGGTTCAAAAGTAACACGTTCTGGTTGAATTGAGCTTTTCTGCAAATTCTAAGATATACTTGGGTGTAACTCCCCAGGGAAACATCAGATCACAAAATGGGTTGGTTTTTTAGCATTCCCGACTCAGGACACTACTAATATACGTATGTTTTTCGAATCTGAGCTTTGGTTCAAAAGTAACACGTTCTGGTTGAATTGAGTTTTTCTGCAAATTCTAAGATATACTTTGGTGTAACTCCCCAGGGAAACATCAGATCACAAAATGGGTTGGTTTTTTAGCATTCCCGACTCAGGACACTACTAATATATGTATGTTTTTCGAATCTGAGCTTTGGTTCAAAAGTAACACGTTCTGGTTGAATTGAGTTTTTCTGCAAATTCTAAGATATACTTTGGTGTAACTCCCCAGGGAAACATCAGATCACAAAATGGGTTGGTTTTTTAGCATTCCCGACTCAGGACACTACTAATATACGTATGTTTTTCGAATCTGAGCTTTGGTTCAAAAGTAACACGTTCTGGTTGAATTGAGTTTTTCTGCAAATTCTAAGATATACTTGGGTGTAACTCCCCAGGGAAACATCAGATCACA
Source organism: Thamnophis sirtalis (assembly GCF_051295495.1). Classification (NCBI taxonomy): domain Eukaryota; kingdom Metazoa; phylum Chordata; class Lepidosauria; order Squamata; family Natricidae; genus Thamnophis; species Thamnophis sirtalis. Next base: position 650,728 of record NW_028261404.1, on the reverse strand, counting down.
AAATGGGTTGGTTTTTTAGCATTCCCGACTCAGGACACTACTAATATACGTTTGTTTTTCGAATCTGAGCTTTGGTTCAAAAGTAACACGTTCTGGTTGAATTGAGTTTTTCTGCAAATTCTAAGATATACTTGGGTGTAACTCCCCTGGGAAACATCAGATCACAAATTGGGTTGGTTTTTTAGCATTCCCGACTCAGGACACTACTAATATACGTTTGTTTTTCGAATCTCAGCTTTGGTTCAAAAGTAACACGTTCTGGTTGAATTGAGTTTTTCTGCAAATTCTAAGATATACTTTGGTGTAACTCCCCAGGGAAACATCAGATCACAAAATGGGTTGGTTTTTTAGCATTCCCGACACAGGACACTACTAATATACGTTTGTTTTTCAAATCTGAGCTTTGGTTCAAAAGTAACACGTTCTGGTTGAATTGAGTTTTTCTGCAAATTCTAAGATATACTTGGGTGTAACTCCCCAGGGAAACCTCAGATCACAAAATGGGTTGGTTTTTTAGCATTCCCGACTCAGGACACTACTAATATACGTTTGTTTTTCGAATCTGAGCTTTGGTTCAAAAGTAACACGTTCTGGTTCAATTGAGTTTTTCTGCAAATTCTAAGATATACTTGGGTGTAACTCCCCAGGGAAACATCAGATCACAAAATGGGTTGGTTTTTTAGCATTCCCGACTCAGGACACTACTAATATTCGTATGTTTTTCGAATCTGAGCTTTGGTTCAAAAGTAACACGTTCTGGTTGAATTGAGTTTTTCTGCAAATTCTAAGGTATACTTGGGTGTAACTCCCCAGGGAAACATCAGATCACAAAATGGGTTGGTTTTTTTAGCATTCCCGACTCAGGACACTACTAATATACGTTTGTTTTTCGAATCTGAGCTTTGGTTCAAAAGTAACACGTTCTGGTTGAATTGAGTTTTTCTGCAAATTCTAAGGTATACTTGGGTGTAACTCCCCAGGGAAACATCAGATCACAAAATGGAGTGGTTTTTTAGCATTCCCGACTCAGGACACTACTAATATGTGTTTGTTTTTCGAATCTGAGCTTTGGTTCAAAAGTAACACGTTCTGGTTGAATTGAGTTTTTCTGCAAATTCTAAGATATACTTTGGTGTAACTCCCCAGGGAAACATCAGATCACAAAATGGGTTGGTTTTTTAGCATTCCCGACTCAGGACACTACTAATATACGTTTGTTTTTCGAATCTGAGCTTTGGTTCAAAAGTAACACGTTCTGGTTGAATTGAGTTTTTCTGCAAATTCTAAGATATACTTGGGTGTAACTCCCCAGGGAAACATCAGATCACAAAATGGGTTGGTTTTTTAGCATTCCCGACTCAGGACACTACTAATATACGTTTGTTTTTCGAATCTGAGCTTTGGTTCAAAAGTAACACGTTCTGGTTGAATTGAGTTTTTCTGCAAATTCTAAGATATACTTGGGTGTAACTCCCCAGGGAAACATCAGATCACAAAATGGGTTGGTTTTTTAGCATTCCCGACTCAGGACACTACTAATATACGTTTGTTTTTCGAATCTGAGCTTTGGTTCAAAAGTAACACGTTCTGGTTCAATTGAGTTTTTCTGCAAATTCTAAGGTATACTTGGGTGTAACTCCCTAGGGAAACATCAGATCACAAAATGCGTTGGTTTTTTAGCATTCCCGACTCAGGACACTACTAATATGTGTTTGTTTTTCGAATCTGAGCTTTGGTTCAAAAATAACACGTTCTGGTTGAATTGAGTTTTTCTGCAAATTCTAAGATTATACTTGGGTGTAACTCCCCAGGGAAACATCAGATCACAAAATGGGTTGGTTTTTTAGCATTCCCGACTCAGGACACTACTAATATACGTTTGTTTTTCGAATCTGAGCTTTGGTTCAAAAGTAACACGTTCTGGTTGAATTGAGTTTTTCTGCAAATTCTAAGGTATACTTGGGTGTAACTCCCCAGGGAAACATCAGATCACAAAATGGGTTGGTTTTTTAGCATTCCCGACTCAGGACACTACTAATATACGTTTGTTTTTCGAATCTGAGCTTTGGTTCAAAAGTAACACGTTCTGGTTGAATTGAGTTTTTCTGCAAATTCTAAGATATACTTGGGTGTAACTCCCCAGGGAAACATCAGATCACAAAATGGGTTGGTTTTTTAGCATTCCCGACTCAGGACACTACTAATATACGTTTGTTTTTCGAATCTGAGCTTTGGTTCAAAAGTAACACGTTCTGGTTCAATTGAGTTTTTCTGCAAATTCTAAGGTATACTTGGGTGTAACTCCCCAGGGAAACATCAGATCACAAAATGCGTTGGTTTTTTAGCATTCCCGACTCAGGACACTACTAATATGTGTTTGTTTTTCGAATCTGAGCTTTGGTTCAAAAGTAACACGTTCTGGTTGAATTGAGTTTTTCTGCAAATTCTAAGGTATACTTGGGTGTAACTCCCCAGGGAAACATTAGATCACAAAATGGGTTGGTTTTTTAGCATTCCCGACTCAGGACACTACTAATATATGTATGTTTTTCGAATCTGAGCTTTGGTTCAAAAGTAACACGTTCTGGTTGAATTGAGTTTTTCTGCAAATTCTAAGATATACTTTGGTGTAACTCCCCAGGGAAACATCAGATCACAAAATGGGTTGGTTTTTTAGCATTCCCGACTCAGGACACTACTAATATACGTATGTTTTTCGAATCTGAGCTTTGGTTCAAAAGTAACACGTTCTGGTTGAATTGAGTTTTTCTGCAAATTCTAAGATATACTTGGGTGTAACTCCCCAGGGAAACATCAGATCACAAAATGGGTTGGTTTTTTAGCATTCCCGACTCAGGACACTACTAATATACGTATGTTTTTCGAATCTGAGCTTTGGTTCAAAAGTAACACGTTCTGGTTCAATTGAGTTTTTCTGCAAATTCTAAGGTATACTTGGGTGTAACTCCCCAGGGAAACATCAGATCACAAAATGCGTTGGTTTTTTAGCATTCCCGACTCAGGACACTACTAATATGTGTTTGTTTTTCGAATCTGAGCTTTGGTTCAAAAATAACACGTTCTGGTTGAATTGAGTTTTTCTGCAAATTCTAAGATTATACTTGGGTGTAACTCCCCAGGGAAACATCAGATCACAAAATGGGTTGGTTTTTTAGCATTCCCGACTCAGGACACTACTAATATACGTTTGTTTTTCGAATCTGAGCTTTGGTTCAAAAGTAACACGTTCTGGTTGAATTGAGTTTTTCTGCAAATTCTAAGGTATACTTGGGTGTAACTCCCCAGGGAAACATCAGATCACAAAATGGAGTGGTTTTTTAGCATTCCCGACTCAGGACACTACTAATATGTGTTTGTTTTTCGAATCTGAGCTTTGGTTCAAAAGTAACACGTTCTGGTTGAATTGAGTTTTTCTGCAAATTCTAAGATATACTTGGGTGTAACTCCCCAGGGAAACATCAGATCACAAAATGGGTTGGTTTTTTAGCATTCCCGACTCAGGACACTACTAATATACGTTTGTTTTTCGAATCTGAGCTTTGGTTCAAAAGTAACACGTTCTGGTTGAATTGAGTTTTTCTGCAAATTCTAAGATATACTTGGGTGTAACTCCCCTGGGAAACATCAGATCACAAATTGGGTTGTTTTTTAGCATTCCCGACTCAGGACACTACTAATATACGTTTGTTTTTCGAATCTGAGCTTTGGTTCAAAAGTAACACGTTCTGGTTGAATTGAGTTTTTCTGCAAATTCTAAGATATACTTGGGTGTAACTCCCCAGGGAAACATCAGATCACAAAATGGGTTGGTTTTTTAGCATTCCCGACTCAGGACACTACTAATATACGTTTGTTTTTCGAATCTGAGCTTTGGTTCAAAAGTAACACGTTCTGGTTGAATTGAGTTTTTCTGCAAATTCTAAGATATACTTTGGTGTAACTCCCCAGGGAAACATTAGATCACAAAATGGGTTGGTTTTTTAGCATTCCCGACTCAGGACACTACTAATATATGTATGTTTTTCGAATCTGAGCTTTGGTTCAAAAGTAACACGTTCTGGTTGAATTGAGTTTTTCTGCAAATTCTAAGATATACTTTGGTGTAACTCCCCAGGGAAACATCAGATCACAAAATGGGTTGGTTTTTTAGCATTCCCGACTCAGGACACTACTAATATACGTATGTTTTTCGAATCTGAGCTTTGGTTCAAAAGTAACACGTTCTGGTTGAATTGAGTTTTTCTGCAAATTCTAAGGTATACTTGGGTGTAACTCCCCAGGGAAACATCAGATCACAAAATGGGTTGGTTTTTTTAGCATTCCCGACTCAGGACACTACTAATATACGTTTGTTTTTCGAATCTGAGCTTTGGTTCAAAAGTAACACGTTCTGGTTGAATTGAGTTTTTCTGCAAATTCTAAGGTATACTTGGGTGTAACTCCCCAGGGAAACATCAGATCACAAAATGGAGTGGTTTTTTAGCATTCCCGACTCAGGACACTACTAATATGTGTTTGTTTTTCGAATCTGAGCTTTGGTTCAAAAGTAACACGTTCTGGTTGAATTGAGTTTTTCTGCAAATTCTAAGATATACTTTGGTGTAACTCCCCAGGGAAACATCAGATCACAAAATGGGTTGGTTTTTTAGCATTCCCGACTCAGGACACTACTAATATACGTTTGTTTTTCGAATCTGAGCTTTGGTTCAAAAGTAACACGTTCTGGTTGAATTGAGTTTTTCTGCAAATTCTAAGATATACTTGGGTGTAACTCCCCAGGGAAACATCAGATCACAAAATGGGTTGGTTTTTTAGCATTCCCGACTCAGGACACTACTAATATACGTTTGTTTTTCGAATCTGAGCTTTGGTTCAAAAGTAACACGTTCTGGTTCAATTGAGTTTTTCTGCAAATTCTAAGATATACTTGGGTGTAACTCCCCAGGGAAACATCAGATCACAAAATGGGTTGGTTTTTTAGCATTCCCGACTCAGGACACTACTAATATACGTTTGTTTTTCGAATCTGAGCTTTGGTTCAAAAGTAACACGTTCTGGTTGAATTGAGTTTTTCTGCAAATTCTAAGGTATACTTGGGTGTAACTCCCCAGGGAAACATCAGATCACAAAATGCGTTGGTTTTTTAGCATTCCCGACTCAGGACACTACTAATATGTGTTTGTTTTTCGAATCTGAGCTTTGGTTCAAAAATAACACGTTCTGGTTGAATTGAGTTTTTCTGCAAATTCTAAGATTATACTTGGGTGTAACTCCCCAGGGAAACATCAGATCACAAAATGGGTTGGTTTTTTAGCATTCCCGACTCAGGACACTACTAATATACGTTTGTTTTTCGAATCTGAGCTTTGGTTCAAAAGTAACACGTTCTGGTTGAATTGAGTTTTTCTGCCAATTCTAAGGTATACTTGGGTGTAACTCCCCAGGGAAACATCAGATCACAAAATGGAGTGGTTTTTTAGCATTCCCGACTCAGGACACTACTAATATGTGTTTGTTTTTCGAATCTGAGCTTTGGTTCAAAAGTAACACGTTCTGGTTGAATTGAGTTTTTCTGCAAATTCTAAGATATACTTGGGTGTAACTCCCCAGGGAAACATCAGATCACAAAATGGGTTGGTTTTTTAGCATTCCCGACTCAGGACACTACTAATATACGTTTGTTTTTCGAATCTGAGCTTTGGTTCAAAAGTAACACGTTCTGGTTGAATTGAGTTTTTCTGCAAATTCTAAGATATACTTGGGTGTAACTCCCCTGGGAAACATCAGATCACAAATTGGGTTGTTTTTTAGCATTCCCGACTCAGGACACTACTAATATACGTTTGTTTTTCGAATCTGAGCTTTGGTTCAAAAGTAACACGTTCTGGTTGAATTGAGTTTTTCTGCAAATTCTAAGATATACTTGGGTGTAACTCCCCAGGGAAACATCAGATCACAAAATGGGTTGGTTTTTTAGCATTCCCGACTCAGGACACTACTAATATACGTTTGTTTTTCGAATCTGAGCTTTGGTTCAAAAGTAACACGTTCTGGTTGAATTGAGTTTTTCTGCAAATTCTAAGATATACTTTGGTGTAACTCCCCAGGGAAACATCAGATCACAAAATGGGTTGGTTTTTTAGCATTCCCGACTCAGGACACTACTAATATATGTATGTTTTTCGAATCTGAGCTTTGGTTCAAAAGTAACACGTTCTGGTTGAATTGAGTTTTTCTGCAAATTCTAAGATATACTTTGGTGTAACTCCCCAGGGAAACATCAGATCACAAAATCGGTTGGTTTTTTAGCATTCCCGACTCAGGACACTACTAATATACGTATGTTTTTCGAATCTGAGCTTTGGTTCAAAAGTAACACGTTCTGGTTGAATTGAGTTTTTCTGCAAATTCTAAGATATACTTGGGTGTAACTCCCCTGGGAAACATCAGATCACAAATTGGGTTGGTTTTTTAGCATTCCCGACTCAGGACACTACTAATATACGTTTGTTTTTCGAATCTGAGCTTTGGTTCAAAAGTAACACGTTCTGGTTGAATTGAGTTTTTCTGCAAATTCTAAGATATACTTGGGTGTAACTCCCCAGGGAAACATCAGATCACAAAATGGGTTGGTTTTTTAGCATTCCCGACTCAGGACACTACTAATATACGTTTGTTTTTCGAATCTGAGCTTTGGTTCAAAAGTAACACGTTCTGGTTGAATTGAGTTTTTCTGCAAATTCTAAGATATACTTTGGTGTAACTCCCCAGGGAAACATCAGATCACAAATTGGGTTGGTTTTTTAGCATTCCCGACTCAGGACACTACTAATATACGTTTGTTTTTCGAATCTCAACTTTGGTTCAAAAGTAACACGTTCTGGTTGAATTGAGTTTTTCTGCAAATTCTAAGATATACTTGGGTGTAACTCCCCAGGGAAACATCAGATCACAAAATGGGTTGGTTTTTTAGCATTCCCGACTCAGGACACTACTAATATACGTATGTTTTTCGAATCTGAGCTTTGGTTCAAAAGTAACACGTTCTGGTTGAATTGAGCTTTTCTGCAAATTCTAAGATATACTTGGGTGTAACTCCCCAGGGAAACATCAGATCACAAAATGGGTTGGTTTTTTAGCATTCCCGACTCAGGACACTACTAATATACGTATGTTTTTCGAATCTGAGCTTTGGTTCAAAAGTAACACGTTCTGGTTGAATTGAGTTTTTCTGCAAATTCTAAGATATACTTTGGTGTAACTCCCCAGGGAAACATCAGATCACAAAATGGGTTGGTTTTTTAGCATTCCCGACTCAGGACACTACTAATATATGTATGTTTTTCGAATCTGAGCTTTGGTTCAAAAGTAACACGTTCTGGTTGAATTGAGTTTTTCTGCAAATTCTAAGATATACTTTGGTGTAACTCCCCAGGGAAACATCAGATCACAAAATGGGTTGGTTTTTTAGCATTCCCGACACAGGACACTACTAATATACGTTTGTTTTTCAAATCTGAGCTTTGGTTCAAAAGTAACACGTTCTGGTTGAATTGAGTTTTTCTGCAAATTCTAAGATATACTTGGGTGTAACTCCCCAGGGAAACCTCAGATCACAAAATGGGTTGGTTTTTTAGCATTCCCGACTCAGGACACTACTAATATACGTTTGTTTTTCGAATCTGAGCTTTGGTTCAAAAGTAACACGTTCTGGTTCAATTGAGTTTTTCTGCAAATTCTAAGATATACTTGGGTGTAACTCCCCAGGGAAACATCAGATCACAAAATGGGTTGGTTTTTTAGCATTCCCGACTCAGGACACTACTAATATACGTATGTTTTTCGAATCTGAGCTTTGGTTCAAAAGTAACACGTTCTGGTTCAATTGAGTTTTTCTGCAAATTCTAAGATATACTTGGGTGTAACTCCCCAGGGAAACATCAGATCACAAAATGGGTTGGTTTTTTAGCATTCCCGACTCAGGACACTACTAATATACGTATGTTTTTCGAATCTGAGCTTTGGTTCAAAAGTAACACGTTCTGGTTGAATTGAGTTTTTCTGCAAATTCTAAGGTATACTTGGGTGTAACTCCCCAGGGAAACATCAGATCACAAAATGGGTTGGTTTTTTTAGCATTCCCGACTCAGGACACTACTAATATACGTTTGTTTTTCGAATCTGAGCTTTGGTTCAAAAGTAACACGTTCTGGTTGAATTGAGTTTTTCTGCAAATTCTAAGGTATACTTGGGTGTAACTCCCCAGGGAAACATCAGATCACAAAATGGAGTGGTTTTTTAGCATTCCCGACTCAGGACACTACTAATATGTGTTTGTTTTTCGAATCTGAGCTTTGGTTCAAAAGTAACACGTTCTGGTTGAATTGAGTTTTTCTGCAAATTCTAAGATATACTTTGGTGTAACTCCCCAGGGAAACATCAGATCACAAAATGGGTTGGTTTTTTAGCATTCCCGACTCAGGACACTACTAATATACGTTTGTTTTTCGAATCTGAGCTTTGGTTCAAAAGTAACACGTTCTGGTTGAATTGAGTTTTTCTGCAAATTCTAAGATATACTTGGGTGTAACTCCCCAGGGAAACATCAGATCACAAAATGGGTTGGTTTTTTAGCATTCCCGACTCAGGACACTACTAATATACGTTTGTTTTTCGAATCTGAGCTTTGGTTCAAAAGTAACACGTTCTGGTTGAATTGAGTTTTTCTGCAAATTCTAAGATATACTTGGGTGTAACTCCCCAGGGAAACATCAGATCACAAAATGGGTTGGTTTTTTAGCATTCCCGACTCAGGACACTACTAATATACGTTTGTTTTTCGAATCTGAGCTTTGGTTCAAAAGTAACACGTTCTGGTTCAATTGAGTTTTTCTGCAAATTCTAAGGTATACTTGGGTGTAACTCCCCAGGGAAACATCAGATCACAAAATGCGTTGGTTTTTTAGCATTCCCGACTCAGGACACTACTAATATGTGTTTGTTTTTCGAATCTGAGCTTTGGTTCAAAAATAACACGTTCTGGTTGAATTGAGTTTTTCTGCAAATTCTAAGATTATACTTGGGTGTAACTCCCCAGGGAAACATCAGATCACAAAATGGGTTGGTTTTTTAGCATTCCCGACTCAGGACACTACTAATATACGTTTGTTTTTCGAATCTGAGCTTTGGTTCAAAAGTAACACGTTCTGGTTGAATTGAGTTTTTCTGCAAATTCTAAGATATACTTGGGTGTAACTCCCCTGGGAAACATCAGATCACAAATTGGGTTGTTTTTTAGCATTCCCGACTCAGGACACTACTAATATACGTTTGTTTTTCGAATCTGAGCTTTGGTTCAAAAGTAACACGTTCTGGTTGAATTGAGTTTTTCTGCAAATTCTAAGATATACTTGGGTGTAACTCCCCAGGGAAACATCAGATCACAAAATGGGTTGGTTTTTTAGCATTCCCGACTCAGGACACTACTAATATACGTTTGTTTTTCGAATCTGAGCTTTGGTTCAAAAGTAACACGTTCTGGTTGAATTGAGTTTTTCTGCAAATTCTAAGGTATACTTGGGTGTAACTCCCCAGGGAAACATCAGATCACAAAATGGAGTGGTTTTTTAGCATTCCCGACTCAGGACACTACTAATATGTGTTTGTTTTTCGAATCTGAGCTTTGGTTCAAAAGTAACACGTTCTGGTTGAATTGAGTTTTTCTGCAAATTCTAAGATATACTTGGGTGTAACTCCCCAGGGAAACATCAGATCACAAAATGGGTTGGTTTTTTAGCATTCCCGACTCAGGACACTACTAATATACGTTTGTTTTTCGAATCTGAGCTTTGGTTCAAAAGTAACACGTTCTGGTTGAATTGAGTTTTTCTGCAAATTCTAAGATATACTTGGGTGTAACTCCCCTGGGAAACATCAGATCACAAATTGGGTTGTTTTTTAGCATTCCCGACTCAGGACACTACTAATATACGTTTGTTTTTCGAATCTGAGCTTTGGTTCAAAAGTAACACGTTCTGGTTGAATTGAGTTTTTCTGCAAATTCTAAGATATACTTGGGTGTAACTCCCCAGGGAAACATCAGATCACAAAATGGGTTGGTTTTTTAGCATTCCCGACTCAGGACACTACTAATATACGTTTGTTTTTCGAATCTGAGCTTTGGTTCAAAAGTAACACGTTCTGGTTGAATTGAGTTTTTCTGCAAATTCTAAGATATACTTTGGTGTAACTCCCCAGGGAAACATTAGATCACAAAATGGGTTGGTTTTTTAGCATTCCCGACTCAGGACACTACTAATATATGTATGTTTTTCGAATCTGAGCTTTGGTTCAAAAGTAACACGTTCTGGTTGAATTGAGTTTTTCTGCAAATTCTAAGATATACTTTGGTGTAACTCCCCAGGGAAACATCAGATCACAAAATGGGTTGGTTTTTTAGCATTCCCGACTCAGGACACTACTAATATACGTATGTTTTTCGAATCTGAGCTTTGGTTCAAAAGTAACACGTTCTGGTTGAATTGAGTTTTTCTGCAAATTCTAAGGTATACTTGGGTGTAACTCCCCAGGGAAACATCAGATCACAAAATGGGTTGGTTTTTTTAGCATTCCCGACTCAGGACACTACTAATATACGTTTGTTTTTCGAATCTGAGCTTTGGTTCAAAAGTAACACGTTCTGGTTGAATTGAGTTTTTCTGCAAATTCTAAGGTATACTTGGGTGTAACTCCCCAGGGAAACATCAGATCACAAAATGGAGTGGTTTTTTAGCATTCCCGACTCAGGACACTACTAATATGTGTTTGTTTTTCGAATCTGAGCTTTGGTTCAAAAGTAACACGTTCTGGTTGAATTGAGTTTTTCTGCAAATTCTAAGATATACTTTGGTGTAACTCCCCAGGGAAACATCAGATCACAAAATGGGTTGGTTTTTTAGCATTCCCGACTCAGGACACTACTAATATACGTTTGTTTTTCGAATCTGAGCTTTGGTTCAAAAGTAACACGTTCTGGTTGAATTGAGTTTTTCTGCAAATTCTAAGATATACTTGGGTGTAACTCCCCAGGGAAACATCAGATCACAAAATGGGTTGGTTTTTTAGCATTCCCGACTCAGGAAACTACTAATATACGTTTGTTTTTCGAATCTGAGCTTTGGTTCAAAAGTAACACGTTCTGGTTCAATTGAGTTTTTCTGCAAATTCTAAGATATACTTGGGTGTAACTCCCCAGGGAAACATCAGATCACAAAATGGGTTGGTTTTTTAGCATTCCCGACTCAGGACACTACTAATATACGTTTGTTTTTCGAATCTGAGCTTTGGTTCAAAAGTAACACGTTCTGGTTCAATTGAGTTTTTCTGCAAATTCTAAGGTATACTTGGGTGTAACTCCCCAGGGAAACATCAGATCACAAAATGCGTTGGTTTTTTAGCATTCCCGACTCAGGACACTACTAATATGTGTTTGTTTTTCGAATCTGAGCTTTGGTTCAAAAATAACACGTTCTGGTTGAATTGAGTTTTTCTGCAAATTCTAAGATTATACTTGGGTGTAACTCCCCAGGGAAACATCAGATCACAAAATGGGTTGGTTTTTTAGCATTCCCGACTCAGGACACTACTAATATACGTTTGTTTTTCGAATCTGAGCTTTGGTTCAAAAGTAACACGTTCTGGTTGAATTGAGTTTTTCTGCCAATTCTAAGGTATACTTGGGTGTAACTCCCCAGGGAAACATCAGATCACAAAATGGAGTGGTTTTTTAGCATTCCCGACTCAGGACACTACTAATATGTGTTTGTTTTTCGAATCTGAGCTTTGGTTCAAAAGTAACACGTTCTGGTTGAATTGAGTTTTTCTGCAAATTCTAAGATATACTTGGGTGTAACTCCCCAGGGAAACATCAGATCACAAAATGGGTTGGTTTTTTAGCATTCCCGACTCAGGACACTACTAATATACGTTTGTTTTTCGAATCTGAGCTTTGGTTCAAAAGTAACACGTTCTGGTTGAATTGAGTTTTTCTGCAAATTCTAAGATATACTTGGGTGTAACTCCCCTGGGAAACATCAGATCACAAATTGGGTTGTTTTTTAGCATTCCCGACTCAGGACACTACTAATATACGTTTGTTTTTCGAATCTGAGCTTTGGTTCAAAAGTAACACGTTCTGGTTGAATTGAGTTTTTCTGCAAATTCTAAGATATACTTGGGTGTAACTCCCCAGGGAAACATCAGATCACAAAATGGGTTGGTTTTTTAGCATTCCCGACTCAGGACACTACTAATATACGTTTGTTTTTCGAATCTGAGCTTTGGTTCAAAAGTAACACGTTCTGGTTGAATTGAGTTTTTCTGCAAATTCTAAGATATACTTTGGTGTAACTCCCCAGGGAAACATCAGATCACAAAATGGGTTGGTTTTTTAGCATTCCCGACTCAGGACACTACTAATATATGTATGTTTTTCGAATCTGAGCTTTGGTTCAAAAGTAACACGTTCTGGTTGAATTGAGTTTTTCTGCAAATTCTAAGATATACTTTGGTGTAACTCCCCAGGGAAACATCAGATCACAAAATCGGTTGGTTTTTTAGCATTCCCGACTCAGGACACTACTAATATACGTATGTTTTTCGAATCTGAGCTTTGGTTCAAAAGTAACACGTTCTGGTTGAATTGAGTTTTTCTGCAAATTCTAAGATATACTTGGGTGTAACTCCCCTGGGAAACATCAGATCACAAATTGGGTTGGTTTTTTAGCATTCCCGACTCAGGACACTACTAATATACGTTTGTTTTTCGAATCTGAGCTTTGGTTCAAAAGTAACACGTTCTGGTTGAATTGAGTTTTTCTGCAAATTCTAAGATATACTTGGGTGTAACTCCCCAGGGAAACATCAGATCACAAAATGGGTTGGTTTTTTAGCATTCCCGACTCAGGACACTACTAATATACGTTTGTTTTTCGAATCTGAGCTTTGGTTCAAAAGTAACACGTTCTGGTTGAATTGAGTTTTTCTGCAAATTCTAAGATATACTTTGGTGTAACTCCCCAGGGAAACATCAGATCACAAATTGGGTTGGTTTTTTAGCATTCCCGACTCAGGACACTACTAATATACGTTTGTTTTTCGAATCTCAACTTTGGTTCAAAAGTAACACGTTCTGGTTGAATTGAGTTTTTCTGCAAATTCTAAGATATACTTGGGTGTAACTCCCCAGGGAAACCTCAGATCACAAAATGGGTTGGTTTTTTAGCATTCCCGACTCAGGACACTACTAATATACGTTTGTTTTTCGAATCTGAGCTTTGGTTCAAAAGTAACACGTTCTGGTTCAATTGAGTTTTTCTGCAAATTCTAAGATATACTTGGGTGTAACTCCCCAGAGAAACATCAGATCACAAAATGGGTTGGTTTTTTAGCATTCCCGACTCAGGACACTACTAATATACGTTTGTTTTTCGAATCTGAGCTTTGGTTCAAAAGTAACACGTTCTGGTTGAATTGAGTTTTTCTGCAAATTCTAAGATATACTTTGGTGTATCTCCCCAGGGAAACATCAGATCACAAAATGGAGTGGTTTTTTAGCATTCCCGACTCAGGACACTACTAATATACGTTTGTTTTTCGAATCTGAGCTTTGGTTCAAAAGTAACACATTCTGGTTGAATTGAGTTTTTCTTCAAATTCTAAGATATACTTGGGTGTAACTCCCCAGGGAAACATCAGATCACAAAATGGGTTGGTTTTTTAGCATTCCCGACTCAGGACACTACTAATATACGTATGTTTTTCGAATCTGAGCTTTGGTTCAAAAGTAACACGTTCTGGTTGAATTGAGTTTTTCTGCAAATTCTAAGATATACTTGGGTGTAACTCCCCAGGGAAACATCAGATCACAAAATGGGTTGGTTTTTTAGCATTCCCGACTCAGGACACTACTAATATATGTATGTTTTTCGAATCTGAGCTTTGGTTCAAAAGTAACACGTTCTGGTTGAATTGAGTTTTTCTGCAAATTCTAAGATATACTTGGGTGTAACTCCCCTGGGAAACATCAGATCACAAATTGGGTTGGTTTTTTAGCATTCCCGACTCAGGACACTACTAATATACGTTTGTTTTTCGAATCTCAGCTTTGGTTCAAAAGTAACACGTTCTGGTTGAATTGAGTTTTTCTGCAAATTCTAAGATATACTTTGGTGTAACTCCCCAGGGAAACCTCAGATCACAAAATGGGTTGGTTTTTTAGCATTCCCGACTCAGGACACTACTAATATACGTTTGTTTTTCGAATCTGAGCTTTGCTTCAAAAGTAACACGTTCTGGTTCAATTGAGTTTTTCTGCAAATTCTAAGATATACTTGGGTGTAACTCCCCAGGGAAACATCAGATCACAAAATGGGTTGGTTTTTTAGCATTCCCGACTCAGGACACTACTAATATACGTTTGTTTTTCGAATCTGAGCTTTGGTTCAAAAGTAACACGTTCTGGTTCAATTGAGTTTTTCTGCAAATTCTAAGGTATACTTGGGTGTAACTCCCCAGGGAAACATCAGATCACAAAATGCGTTGGTTTTTTAGCATTCCCGACTCAGGACACTACTAATATGTGTTTGTTTTTCGAATCTGAGCTTTGGTTCAAAAATAACACGTTCTGGTTGAATTGAGTTTTTCTGCAAATTCTAAGATTATACTTGGGTGTAACTCCCCAGGGAAACATCAGATCACAAAATGGGTTGGTTTTTTAGCATTCCCGACTCAGGACACTACTAATATACGTTTGTTTTTCGAATCTGAGCTTTGGTTCAAAAGTAACACGTTCTGGTTGAATTGAGTTTTTCTGCAAATTCTAAGGTATACTTGGGTGTAACTCCCCAGGGAAACATCAGATCACAAAATGGAGTGGTTTTTTAGCATTCCCGACTCAGGACACTACTAATATGTGTTTGTTTTTCGAATCTGAGCTTTGGTTCAAAAGTAACACGTTCTGGTTGAATTGAGTTTTTCTGCAAATTCTAAGATATACTTGGGTGTAACTCCCCAGGGAAACATCAGATCACAAAATGGGTTGGTTTTTTAGCATTCCCGACTCAGGACACTACTAATATACGTTTGTTTTTCGAATCTGAGCTTTGGTTCAAAAGTAACACGTTCTGGTTGAATTGAGTTTTTCTGCAAATTCTAAGATATACTTGGGTGTAACTCCCCTGGGAAACATCAGATCACAAATTGGGTTGTTTTTTAGCATTCCCGACTCAGGACACTACTAATATACGTTTGTTTTTCGAATCTGAGCTTTGGTTCAAAAGTAACACGTTCTGGTTGAATTGAGTTTTTCTGCAAATTCTAAGATATACTTGGGTGTAACTCCCCAGGGAAACATCAGATCACAAAATGGGTTGGTTTTTTAGCATTCCCGACTCAGGACACTACTAATATATGTATGTTTTTCGAATCTGAGCTTTGGTTCAAAAGTAACACGTTCTGGTTGAATTGAGTTTTTCTGCAAATTCTAAGATATACTTTGGTGTAACTCCCCAGGGAAACATCAGATCACAAAATCGGTTGGTTTTTTAGCATTCCCGACTCAGGACACTACTAATATACGTATGTTTTTCGAATCTGAGCTTTGGTTCAAAAGTAACACGTTCTGGTTGAATTGAGTTTTTCTGCAAATTCTAAGATATACTTGGGTGTAACTCCCCTGGGAAACATCAGATCACAAATTGGGTTGGTTTTTTAGCATTCCCGACTCAGGACACTACTAATATACGTTTGTTTTTCGAATCTGAGCTTTGGTTCAAAAGTAACACGTTCTGGTTGAATTGAGTTTTTCTGCAAATTCTAAGATATACTTTGGTGTAACTCCCCAGGGAAACATCAGATCACAAATTGGGTTGGTTTTTTAGCATTCCCGACTCAGGACACTACTAATATACGTTTGTTTTTCGAATCTCAACTTTGGTTCAAAAGTAACACGTTCTGGTTGAATTGAGTTTTTCTGCAAATTCTAAGATATACTTGGGTGTAACTCCCCAGGGAAACCTCAGATCACAAAATGGGTTGGTTTTTTAGCATTCCCGACTCAGGAAACTACTAATATACGTTTGTTTTTCGAATCTGAGCTTTGGTTCAAAAGTAACACGTTCTGGTTGAATTGAGTTTTTCTGCAAATTCTAAGATATACTTTGGTGTATCTCCCCAGGGAAACATCAAATCACAAAATGGAGTGGTTTTTTAGCATTCCCGACTCAGGACACTACTAATATACGTTTGTTTTTCGAATCTGAGCTTTGGTTCAAAAGTAACACATTCTGGTTGAATTGAGTTTTTCTGCAAATTCTAAGATATACTTGGGTGTAACTCCCCAGGGAAACATCAGATCACAAAATGGGTTGGTTTTTTAGCATTCCCGACTCAGGACACTACTAATATACGTTTGTTTTTCGAATCTGAGCTTTGGTTCAAAAGTAACACGTTCTGGTTGAATTGAGTTTTTCTGCAAATTCTAAGATATACTTTGGTGTAACTCCCCAGGGAAACATCAGATCACAAAATGGGTTGGTTTTTTAGCATTCCCGACTCAGGACACTACTAATATATGTATGTTTTTCGAATCTGAGCTTTGGTTCAAAAGTAACACGTTCTGGTTGAATTGAGTTTTTCTGCAAATTCTAAGATATACTTGGGTGTAACTCCCCTGGGAAACATCAGATCACAAATTGGGTTGGTTTTTTAGCATTCCCGACTCAGGACACTAATAATATATGTTTGTTTTTCGAATCTCAGCTTTGGTTCAAAAGTAACATGTTCTGGTTGAATTGAGTTTTTCTGCAAATTCTAAGATATACTTTGGTGTAACTCCCCAGGGAAACATCAGATCACAAAATGGGTTGGTTTTTTAGCATTCCCGACACAGGACACTACTAATATACGTTTGTTTTTCGAATCTGAGCTTTGGTTCAAAAGTAACACGTTCTGGTTGAATTGAGTTTTTCTGCAAATTCTAAGATATACTTGGGTGTAACTCCCCAGGGAAACCTCAGATCACAAAATGGGTTGGTTTTTTAGCATTCCCGACTCAGGACACTACTAATATACGTTTGTTTTTCGAATCTGAGCTTTGGTTCAAAAGTAACACGTTCTGGTTCAATTGAGTTTTTATGCAAATTCTAAGATATACTTGGGTGTAACTCCCCAGAGAAACATCAGATCACAAAATGGGTTGGTTTTTTAGCATTCCCGACTCAGGACACTACTAATATACGTTTGTTTTTCGAATCTGAGCTTTGGTTCAAAAGTAACACGTTCTGGTTGAATTGAGTTTTTCTGCAAATTCTAAGATATACTTTGGTGTAACTCCCCAGGGAAACATCAAATCACAAAAAGGAGTGGTTTTTTAGCATTCCCGACTCAGGACACTACTAATATACGTTTGTTTTTCGAATCTGAGCTTTGGTTCAAAAGTAACACGTTCTGGTTGAATTGAGTTTTTCTGCAAATTCTAAGATATACTTGGGTGTAACTCCCCAGGGAAACATCAGATCACAAAATGGGTTGGTTTTTTAGCATTCCCGACTCAGGACACTACTAATATACGTTTGTTTTTCGAATCTGAGCTTTGGTTCAAAAGTAACACGTTCTGGTTGAATTGAGTTTTTCTGCAAATTCTAAGATATACTTTGGTGTAACTCCCC
The DNA here is from genome assembly GCF_051295495.1 of Thamnophis sirtalis. Classification (NCBI taxonomy): domain Eukaryota; kingdom Metazoa; phylum Chordata; class Lepidosauria; order Squamata; family Natricidae; genus Thamnophis; species Thamnophis sirtalis. The sequence continues at coordinate 632,981 of NW_028261404.1, read as the reverse complement.
AGGGAAACATCAGATCACAAATTGGGTTGGTTTTTTAGCATTCCCGACTCAGGACACTACTAATATACGTTTGTTTTTCGAATCTCAGCTTTGGTTCAAAAGTAACACGTTCTGGTTGAATTGAGTTTTTCTGCAAATTCTAAGATATTCTTGGGTGTAACTCCCCAGGGAAACCTCAGATCACAAAATGGGTTGGTTTTTTAGCATTCCCGACTCAGGACACTACTAATATACGTTTGTTTTTCGAATCTGAGCTTTGGTTCAAAAGTAACACGTTCTGGTTCAATTGAGTTTTTCTGCAAATTCTAAGATATACTTGGGTGTAACTCCCCAGAGAAACATCAGATCACAAAATGGGTTGGTTTTTTAGCATTCCCGACTCAGGACATTACTAATATACGTTTGTTTTTCGAATCTGAGCTTTGGTTCAAAAGTAACACGTTCTGGTTGAATTGAGTTTTTCTGCAAATTCTAAGATATACTTTGGTGTAACTCCCCAGGGAAACATCAAATCACAAAATTGAGTGGTTTTTTAGCATTCCCGACTCAGGACACTACTAATATACGTTTGTTTTTCGAATCTGAGCTTTGGTTCAAAAGTAACACATTCTGGTTGAATTGAGTTTTTCTGCAAATTCTAAGATATACTTGGGTGTAACTCCCCAGGGAAACATCAGATCACAAAATGGGTTGGTTTTTTAGCATTCCCGACTCAGGACACTACTAATATACGTTTGTTTTTCGAATCTGAGCTTTGGTTCAAAAGTAACACGTTCTGGTTGAATTGAGTTTTTCTGCAAATTCTAAGATATACTTTGGTGTAACTCCCCAGGGAAACATCAGATCACAAAATGGGTTGGTTTTTTAGCATTCCCGACTCAGGACACTACTAATATATGTATGTTTTTCGAATCTGAGCTTTGGTTCAAAAGTAACACGTTCTGGTTGAATTGAGTTTTTCTGCAAATTCTAAGATATACTTTGGTGTAACTCCCCAGGGAAACATCAGATCACAAAATGGGTTGGTTTTTTAGCATTCCCGACTCAGGACACTACTAATATACGTATGTTTTTCGAATCTGAGCTTTGGTTCAAAAGTAACACGTTCTGGTTGAATTGAGTTTTTCTGCAAATTCTAAGATATACTTGGGTGTAACTCCCCAGGGAAACATCAGATCACAAAATGGGTTGGTTTTTTAGCATTCCCGACTCAGGACACTACTAATATACGTTTGTTTTTCGAATCTGAGCTTTGGTTCAAAAGTAACACGTTCTGGTTGAATTGAGTTTTTCTGCAAATTCTAAGATATACTTGGGTGTAACTCCCCTGGGAAACATCAGATCACAAATTGGGTTGGTTTTTTAGCATTCCCGACTCAGGACACTACTAATATACGTTTGTTTTTCGAATCTCAGCTTTGGTTCAAAAGTAACACGTTCTGGTTGAATTGAGTTTTTCTGCAAATTCTAAGATATACTTTGGTGTAACTCCCCAGGGAAACCTCAGATCACAAAATGGGTTGGTTTTTTAGCATTCCCGACTCAGGACACTACTAATATACGTTTGTTTTTCGAATCTGAGCTTTGGTTCAAAAGTAACACGTTCTGGTTCAATTGAGTTTTTCTGCAAATTCTAAGATATACTTGGGTGTAACTCCCCAGGGAAACATCAGATCACAAAATGGGTTGGTTTTTTAGCATTCCCGACTCAGGACACTACTAATATACGTTTGTTTTTCGAATCTGAGCTTTGGTTCAAAAGTAACACGTTCTGGTTGAATTGAGTTTTTCTGCAAATTCTAAGGTATACTTGGGTGTAACTCCCCAGGGAAACATCAGATCACAAAATGGGTTGGTTTTTTAGCATTCCCGACTCAGGACACTACTAATATACGTTTGTTTTTCGAATCTGAGCTTTGGTTCAAAAGTAACACGTTCTGGTTGAATTGAGTTTTTCTGCAAATTCTAAGGTATACTTGGGTGTAACTCCCCAGGGAAACATCAGATCACAAAATGGAGTGGTTTTTTAGCATTCCCGACTCAGGACACTACTAATATGTGTTTGTTTTTCGAATCTGAGCTTTGGTTCAAAAGTAACACGTTCTGGTTGAATTGAGTTTTTCTGCAAATTCTAAGATATACTTTGGTGTAACTCCCCAGGGAAACATCAGATCACAAAATGGGTTGGTTTTTTAGCATTCCCGACTCAGGACACTACTAATATACGTTTGTTTTTCGAATCTGAGCTTTGGTTCAAAAGTAACACGTTCTGGTTCAATTGAGTTTTTCTGCAAATTCTAAGATATACTTGGGTGTAACTCCCCAGGGAAACATCAGATCACAAAATGGGTTGGTTTTTTAGCATTCCCGACTCAGGACACTACTAATATACGTTTGTTTTTCGAATCTGAGCTTTGGTTCAAAAGTAACACGTTCTGGTTCAATTGAGTTTTTCTGCAAATTCTAAGGTATACTTGGGTGTAACTCCCCAGGGAAACATCAGATCACAAAATGGGTTGGTTTTTTAGCATTCCTGACTCAGGACACTACTAATATGTGTTTGTTTTTCGAATCTCAGCTTTGGTTCAAAAGTAACACGTTCTGGTTGAATTGAGTTTTTCTGCAAATTCTAAGATATACTTTGGTGTAACTCCCCAGGGAAACCTCAGATCACAAAATGGGTTGGTTTTTTAGCATTCCCGACTCAGGACACTACTAATATACGTTTGTTTTTCGAATCTGAGCTTTGGTTCAAAAGTAACACGTTCTGGTTGAATTGAGTTTTTCTGCAAATTCTAAGATATACTTGGGTGTAACTCCCCAGGGAAACATCAGATCACAAAATGGGTTGGTTTTTTAGCATTCCCGACTCAGGACACTACTAATATACGTTTGTTTTTCGAATCTGAGCTTTGGTTCAAAAGTAACACGTTCTGGTTGAATTGAGTTTTTCTGCAAATTCTAAGATATACTTTGGTGTAACTCCCCAGGGAAACATCAGATCACAAAATGGGTTGGTTTTTTAGCATTCCCGACTCAGGACACTACTAATATATGTTTGTTTTTCGAATCTGAGCTTTGGTTCAAAAGTAACACGTTCTGGTTGAATTGAGTTTTTCTGCAAATTCTAAGATATACTTGGGTGTAACTCCCCTGGGAAACATCAGATCACAAAATGGGTTGGTTTTTTAGCATTCCCGACTCAGGACACTACTAATATACGTTTGTTTTTCGAATCTGAGCTTTGGTTCAAAAGTAACACGTTCTGGTTCAATTGAGTTTTTCTGCAAATTCTAAGATATACTTGGGTGTAACTCCCCAGGGAAACATCAGATCACAAAATGGGTTGGTTTTTTAGCATTCCCGACTCAGGACACTACTAATATACGTTTGTTTTTCGAATCTGAGCTTTGGTTCAAAAGTAACACGTTCTGGTTCAATTGAGTTTTTCTGCAAATTCTAAGGTATACTTGGGTGTAACTCCCCAGGGAAACATCAGATCACAAAATGGGTTGGTTTTTTAGCATTCCCGACTCAGGACACTACTAATATGTGTTTGTTTTTCGAATCTGAGCTTTGGTTCAAAAGTAACACGTTCTGGTTGAATTGAGTTTTTCTGCAAATTCTAAGATTATACTTGGGTGTAACTCCCCAGGGAAACATCAGATCACAAAATGGGTTGGTTTTTTAGCATTCCCGACTCAGGACACTAATAATATACGTTTGTTTTTCGAATCTGAGCTTTGGTTCAAAAGTAACACGTTCTGGTTGAATTGAGTTTTTCTGCAAATTCTAAGGTATACTTGGGTGTAACTCCCCAGGGAAACATCAGATCACAAAATGGAGTGGTTTTTTAGCATTCCCGACTCAGGACACTACTAATATGTGTTTGTTTTTCGAATCTCAGCTTTGGTTCAAAAGTAACACGTTCTGGTTGAATTGAGTTTTTCTGCAAATTCTAAGATATACTTTGGTGTAACTCCCCAGGGAAACCTCAGATCACAAAATGGGTTGGTTTTTTAGCATTCCCGACTCAGGACACTACTAATATACGTTTGTTTTTCGAATCTGAGCTTTGGTTCAAAAGTAACACGTTCTGGTTCAATTGAGTTTTTCTGCAAATTCTAAGATATACTTGGGTGTAACTCCCCAGGGAAACATCAGATCACAAAATGGGTTGGTTTTTTAGCATTCCCGACTCAGGACACTACTAATATACGTTTGTTTTTCGAATCTGAGCTTTGGTTCAAAAGTAACACGTTCTGGTTGAATTGAGTTTTTCTGCAAATTCTAAGGTATACTTGGGTGTAACTCCCCAGGGAAACATCAGATCACAAAATGGGTTGGTTTTTTAGCATTCCCGACTCAGGACACTACTAATATACGTTTGTTTTTCGAATCTGAGCTTTGGTTCAAAAGTAACACGTTCTGGTTGAATTGAGTTTTTCTGCAAATTCTAAGGTATACTTGGGTGTAACTCCCCAGGGAAACATCAGATCACAAAATGGAGTGGTTTTTTAGCATTCCCGACTCAGGACACTACTAATATGTGTTTGTTTTTCGAATCTGAGCTTTGGTTCAAAAGTAACACGTTCTGGTTGAATTGAGTTTTTCTGCAAATTCTAAGATATACTTTGGTGTAACTCCCCAGGGAAACATCAGATCACAAAATGGGTTGGTTTTTTAGCATTCACGACTCAGGACACTACTAATATACGTTTGTTTTTCGAATCTGAGCTTTGGTTCAAAAGTAACACGTTCTGGTTGAATTGAGTTTTTCTGCAAATTCTAAGATATACTTGGGTGTAACTCCCCTGGGAAACATCAGATCACAAAATGGGTTGGTTTTTTAGCATTCCCGACTCAGGACACTACTAATATACGTTTGTTTTTCGAATCTGAGCTTTGGTTCAAAAGTAACACGTTCTGGTTCAATTGAGTTTTTCTGCAAATTCTAAGATATACTTGGGTGTAACTCCCCAGGGAAACATCAGATCACAAAATGGGTTGGTTTTTTAGCATTCCCGACTCAGGACACTACTAATATACGTTTGTTTTTCGAATCTGAGCTTTGGTTCAAAAGTAACACGTTCTGGTTCAATTGAGTTTTTCTGCAAATTCTAAGGTATACTTGGGTGTAACTCCCCAGGGAAACATCAGATCACAAAATGGGTTGGTTTTTTAGCATTCCCGACTCAGGACACTACTAATATGTGTTTGTTTTTCGAATCTGAGCTTTGGTTCAAAAGTAACACGTTCTGGTTGAATTGAGTTTTTCTGCAAATTCTAAGATTATACTTGGGTGTAACTCCCCAGGGAAACATCAGATCACAAAATGGGTTGGTTTTTTAGCATTCCCGACTCAGGACACTAATAATATACGTTTGTTTTTCGAATCTGAGCTTTGGTTCAAAAGTAACACGTTCTGGTTGAATTGAGTTTTTCTGCAAATTCTAAGGTATACTTGGGTGTAACTCCCCAGGGAAACATCAGATCACAAAATGGAGTGGTTTTTTAGCATTCCCGACTCAGGACACTACTAATATGTGTTTGTTTTTCGAATCTGAGCTTTGGTTCAAAAGTAACACGTTCTGGTTCAATTGAGTTTTTCTGCAAATTCTAAGATATACTTGGGTGTAACTCCCCAGGGAAACATCAGATCACAAAATGGGTTGGTTTTTTAGCATTCCCGACTCAGGACACTACTAATATACGTTTGTTTTTCGAATCTGAGCTTTGGTTCAAAAGTAACACGTTCTGGTTGAATTGAGTTTTTCTGCAAATTCTAAGATATACTTGGGTGTAACTCCCCTGGGAAACATCAGATCACAAATTGGGTTGGTTTTTTAGCATTCCCGACTCAGGACACTACTCATATACGTTTGTTTTTCGAATCTGAGCTTTGGTTCAAAAGTAACACGTTCTGGTTGAATTGAGTTTTTCTGCAAATTCTAAGATATACTTGGGTGTAACTCCCCAGGGAAACATCAGATCACAAAATGGGTTGGTTTTTTAGCATTCCCGACTCAGGACACTACTAATATACGTTTGTTTTTCGAATCTGAGCTTTGGTTCAAAAGTAACACGTTCTGGTTGAATTGAGTTTTTCTGCAAATTCTAAGATATACTTGGGTGTAACTCCCCAGGGAAACATCAGATCACAAAATGGGTTGGTTTTTTAGCATTCCCGACTCAGGACACTACTAATATACGTTTGTTTTTCGAATCTGAGCTTTGGTTCAAAAGTAACACGTTCTGGTTGAATTGAGTTTTTCTGCAAATTCTAAGATATACTTGGGTGTAACTCCCCAGGGAAACATCAGATCACAAAATGGGTTGGTTTTTTAGCATTCCCGACTCAGGACACTACTAATATACGTTTGTTTTTCGAATCTGAGCTTTGGTTCAAAAGTAACACGTTCTGGTTGAATTGACTTTTTCTGCAAATTCTAAGATATACTTGGGTGTAACTCCCCTGGGAAACATCAGATCACAAATTGGGTTGGTTTTTTAGCATTCCTGACTCAGGACACTACTAATATGTGTTTGTTTTTCGAATCTGAGCTTTGGTTCAAAAGTAACACGTTCTGGTTCAATTGAGTTTTTCTGCAAATTCTAAGATATACTTGGGTGTAACTCCCCAGGGAAACATCAGATCCCAAAATGGAGTGGTTTTTTAGCATTCCCGACTCAGGACACTACTAATATGTGTTTGTTTTTCGAATCTGAGCTTTGGTTCAAAAGTAACACGTTCTGGTTGAATTGAGTTTTTCTGCAAATTCTAAGATATACTTGGGTGTAACTCCCCTGGGAAACATCAGATCACAAAATGGGTTGGTTTTTTAGCATTCCCGACTCAGGACACTACTAATATGTGTTTGTTTTTCGAATCTGAGCTTTGGTTCAAAAGTAACACGTTCTGGTTCAATTGAGTTTTTCTGCAAATTCTAAGGTATACTTGGGTGTAACTCCCCAGGGAAACATCAGATCACAAAATGGGTTGGTTTTTTAGCATTCCCGACTCAGGACACTACTAATATGTGTTTGTTTTTCGAATCTGAGCTTTGGTTCAAAAGTAACACGTTCTGGTTGAATTTAGTTTTTCTGCAAATTCTAAGATATACTTGGGTGTAACTCCCCAGGGAAACATCAGATCACAAAATGGAGTGGTTTTTTTAGCATTCCCGACTCAGGACACTACTAATATACGTTTGTTTTTCGAATCTGAGCTTTGGTTCAAAAGTAACACGTTCTGGTTGAATTGAGCTTTTCTGCAAATTCTAAGATATACTTGGGTGTAACTCCCCAGGGAAACATCAGATCACAAAATGGGTTGGTTTTTTAGCATTCCCGACTCAGGACACTACTAATATACGTATGTTTTTCGAATCTGAGCTTTGGTTCAAAAGTAACACGTTCTGGTTGAATTGAGTTTTTCTGCAAATTCTAAGATATACTTTGGTGTAACTCCCCAGGGAAACATCAGATCACAAAATGGGTTGGTTTTTTAGCATTCCCGACTCAGGACACTACTAATATATGTATGTTTTTCGAATCTGAGCTTTGGTTCAAAAGTAACACGTTCTGGTTGAATTGAGTTTTTCTGCAAATTCTAAGATATACTTTGGTGTAACTCCGCAGGGAAACATCAGATCACAAAATGGGTTGGTTTTTTAGCATTCCCGACTCAGGACACTACTAATATACGTATGTTTTTCGAATCTGAGCTTTGGTTCAAAAGTAACACGTTCTGGTTGAATTGACTTTTTCTGCAAATTCTAAGATATACTTGGGTGTAACTCCCCTGGGAAACATCAGATCACAAATTGGGTTGGTTTTTTAGCATTCCTGACTCAGGACACTACTAATATGTCTTTGTTTTTCGAATCTGAGCTTTGGTTCAAAAGTAACACGTTCTGGTTCAATTGAGTTTTTCTGCAAATTCTAAGATATACTTGGGTGTAACTCCCCAGGGAAACATCAGATCCCAAAATGGAGTGGTTTTTTAGCATTCCCGACTCAGGACACTACTAATATGTGTTTGTTTTTCGAATCTGAGCTTTGGTTCAAAAGTAACACGTTCTGGTTGAATTGAGTTTTTCTGCAAATTCTAAGATATACTTGGGTGTAACTCCCCTGGGAAACATCAGATCACAAAATGGGTTGGTTTTTTAGCATTCCCGACTCAGGACACTACTAATATGTGTTTGTTTTTCGAATCTGAGCTTTGGTTCAAAAGTAACACGTTCTGGTTCAATTGAGTTTTTCTGCAAATTCTAAGGTATACTTGGGTGTAACTCCCCAGGGAAACATCAGATCACAAAATGGGTTGGTTTTTTAGCATTCCCGACTCAGGACACTACTAATATGTGTTTGTTTTTCGAATCTGAGCTTTGGTTCAAAAGTAACACGTTCTGGTTGAATTTAGTTTTTCTGCAAATTCTAAGATATACTTGGGTGTAACTCCCCAGGGAAACATCAGATCACAAAATGGAGTGGTTTTTTTAGCATTCCCGACTCAGGACACTACTAATATACGTTTGTTTTTCGAATCTGAGCTTTGGTTCAAAAGTAACACGTTCTGGTTGAATTGAGCTTTTCTGCAAATTCTAAGATATACTTGGGTGTAACTCCCCAGGGAAACATCAGATCACAAAATGGGTTGGTTTTTTAGCATTCCCGACTCAGGACACTACTAATATACGTATGTTTTTCGAATCTGAGCTTTGGTTCAAAAGTAACACGTTCTGGTTGAATTGAGTTTTTCTGCAAATTCTAAGATATACTTTGGTGTAACTCCCCAGGGAAACATCAGATCACAAAATGGGTTGGTTTTTTAGCATTCCCGACTCAGGACACTACTAATATATGTATGTTTTTCGAATCTGAGCTTTGGTTCAAAAGTAACACGTTCTGGTTGAATTGAGTTTTTCTGCAAATTCTAAGATATACTTGGGTGTAACTCCGCAGGGAAACATCAGATCACAAAATGGGTTGGTTTTTTAGCATTCCCGACTCAGGACACTACTAATATACGTATGTTTTTCGAATCTGAGCTTTGGTTCAAAAGTAACACGTTCTGGTTGAATTGAGTTTTTCTGCAAATTCTAAGATATACTTGGGTGTAACTCCCCAGGGAAACATCAGATCACAAAATGGGTTGGTTTTTTAGCATTCCAGACTCAGGACACTACTAATATACGTTTGTTTTTCGAATCTGAGCTTTGGTTCAAAAGTAACACGTTCTGGTTGAATTGAGTTTTTCTGCAAATTCTAAGATATACTTGGGTGTAACTCCCCTGGGAAACATCAGATCACAAATTGGGTTGGTTTTTTAGCATTCCCGACTCAGGACACTACTAATATACGTTTGTTTTTCGAATCTCAGCTTTGGTTCAAAAGTAACACGTTCTGGTTGAATTGAGTTTTTCTGCAAATTCTAAGATATACTTTGGTGTAACTCCCCAGGGAAACATCAGATCACAAAATGGGTTGGTTTTTTAGCATTCCCGACACAGGACACTACTAATATACGTTTGTTTTTCGAATCTGAGCTTTGGTTCAAAAGTAACACGTTCTGGTTGAATTGAGTTTTTCTGCAAATTCTAAGATATACTTGGGTGTAACTCCCCAGGGAAACCTCAGATCACAAAATGGGTTGGTTTTTTAGCATTCCCGACTCAGGACACTACTAATATACGTTTGTTTTTCGAATCTGAGCTTTGGTTCAAAAGTAACACGTTCTGGTTCAATTGAGTTTTTCTGCAAATTCTAAGATATACTTGGGTGTAACTCCCCAGGGAAACATCAGATCACAAAATGGGTTGGTTTTTTAGCATTCCCGACTCAGGACACTACTAATATACGTTTGTTTTTCGAATCTGAGCTTTGGTTCAAAAGTAACACGTTCTGGTTGAATTGAGTTTTTCTGCAAATTCTAAGGTATACTTGGGTGTAACTCCCCAGGGAAACATCAGATCACAAAATGGGTTGGTTTTTTAGCATTCCCGACTCAGGACACTACTAATATACGTTTGTTTTTCGAATCTGAGCTTTGGTTCAAAAGTAACACGTTCTGGTTGAATTGAGTTTTTCTGCAAATTCTAAGGTATACTTGGGTGTAACTCCCCAGGGAAACATCAGATCACAAAATGGAGTGGTTTTTTAGCATTCCCGACTCAGGACACTACTAATATGTGTTTGTTTTTCGAATCTGAGCTTTGGTTCAAAAGTAACACGTTCTGGTTGAATTGAGTTTTTCTGCAAATTCTAAGATATACTTTGGTGTAACTCCCCAGGGAAACATCAGATCACAAAATGGGTTGGTTTTTTAGCATTCCCGACTCAGGACACTACTAATATACGTTTGTTTTTCGAATCTGAGCTTTGGTTCAAAAGTAACACGTTCTGGTTGAATTGAGTTTTTCTGCAAATTCTAAGATATACTTGGGTGTAACTCCCCAGGGAAACATCAGATCACAAAATGGGTTGGTTTTTTAGCATTCCCGACTCAGGACACTACTAATATACGTTTGTTTTTCGAATCTGAGCTTTGGTTCAAAAGTAACACGTTCTGGTTCAATTGAGTTTTTCTGCAAATTCTAAGATATACTTGGGTGTAACTCCCCAGGGAAACATCAGATCACAAAATGGGTTGGTTTTTTAGCATTCCCGACTCAGGACACTACTAATATACGTTTGTTTTTCGAATCTGAGCTTTGGTTCAAAAGTAACACGTTCTGGTTCAATTGAGTTTTTCTGCAAATTCTAAGGTATACTTGGGTGTAACTCCCCAGGGAAACATCAGATCACAAAATGCGTTGGTTTTTTAGCATTCCCGACTCAGGACACTACTAATATGTGTTTGTTTTTCGAATCTGAGCTTTGGTTCAAAAATAACACGTTCTGGTTGAATTGAGTTTTTCTGCAAATTCTAAGATTATACTTGGGTGTAACTCCCCAGGGAAACATCAGATCACAAAATGGGTTGGTTTTTTAGCATTCCCGACTCAGGACACTACTAATATACGTTTGTTTTTCGAATCTGAGCTTTGGTTCAAAAGTAACACGTTCTGGTTGAATTGAGTTTTTCTGCAAATTCTAAGGTATACTTGGGTGTAACTCCCCAGGGAAACATCAGATCACAAAATGGAGTGGTTTTTTAGCATTCCCGACTCAGGACACTACTAATATGTGTTTGTTTTTCGAATCTGAGCTTTGGTTCAAAAGTAACACGTTCTGGTTGAATTGAGTTTTTCTGCAAATTCTAAGATATACTTGGGTGTAACTCCCCAGGGAAACATCAGATCACAAAATGGGTTGGTTTTTTAGCATTCCCGACTCAGGACACTACTAATATACGTTTGTTTTTCGAATCTGAGCTTTGGTTCAAAAGTAACACGTTCTGGTTGAATTGAGTTTTTCTGCAAATTCTAAGATATACTTGGGTGTAACTCCCCTGGGAAACATCAGATCACAAATTGGGTTGGTTTTTTAGCATTCCCGACTCAGGACACTACTAATATACGTTTGTTTTTCGAATCTGAGCTTTGGTTCAAAAGTAACACGTTCTGGTTGAATTGAGTTTTTCTGCAAATTCTAAGATATACTTGGGTGTAACTCCCCAGGGAAACATCAGATCACAAAATGGGTTGGTTTTTTAGCATTCCCGACTCAGGACACTACTAATATACGTTTGTTTTTCGAATCTGAGCTTTGGTTCAAAAGTAACACGTTCTGGTTGAATTGAGTTTTTCTGCAAATTCTAAGATATACTTGGGTGTAACTCCCCAGGGAAACATCAGATCACAAAATGGGTTGGTTTTTTAGCATTCCCGACTCAGGACACTACTAATATATGTATGTTTTTCGAATCTGAGCTTTGGTTCAAAAGTAACACGTTCTGGTTGAATTGAGTTTTTCTGCAAATTCTAAGATATACTTTGGTGTAACTCCCCAGGGAAACATCAGATCACAAAATGGGTTGGTTTTTTAGCATTCCCGACTCAGGACACTACTAATATACGTATGTTTTTCGAATCTGAGCTTTGGTTCAAAAGTAACACGTTCTGGTTGAATTGAGTTTTTCTGCAAATTCTAAGATATACTTGGGTGTAACTCCCCAGGGAAACATCAGATCACAAATTGGGTTGGTTTTTTAGCATTCCCGACTCAGGACACTACTAATATACGTTTGTTTTTCGAATCTGAGCTTTGGTTCAAAAGTAACACGTTCTGGTTGAATTGAGTTTTTCTGCAAATTCTAAGATATACTTGGGTGTAACTCCCCAGGGAAACATCAGATCACAAAATGGGTTGGTTTTTTAGCATTCCCGACTCAGGACACTACTAATATACGTTTGTTTTTCGAATCTGAGCTTTGGTTCAAAAGTAACACGTTCTGGTTGAATTGAGTTTTTCTGCAAATTCTAAGATATACTTTGGTGTAACTCCCCAGGGAAACATCAGATCACAAAATGGGTTGGTTTTTTAGCATTCCCGACTCAGGACACTACTAATATATGTATGTTTTTCGAATCTGAGCTTTGGTTCAAAAGTAACACGTTCTGGTTGAATTGAGTTTTTCTGCAAATTCTAAGATATACTTTGGTGTAACTCCCCAGGGAAACATCAGATCACAAAATGGGTTGGTTTTTTAGCATTCCCGACTCAGGACACTACTAATATACGTATGTTTTTCGAATCTGAGCTTTGGTTCAAAAGTAACACGTTCTGGTTGAATTGAGTTTTTCTGCAAATTCTAAGATATACTTGGGTGTAACTCCCCAGGGAAACATCAGATCACAAAATGGGTTGGTTTTTTAGCATTCCCGACTCAGGACACTACTAATATACGTTTGTTTTTCGAATCTGAGCTTTGGTTCAAAAGTAACACGTTCTGGTTGAATTGAGTTTTTCTGCAAATTCTAAGATATACTTGGGTGTAACTCCCCTGGGAAACATCAGATCACAAATTGGGTTGGTTTTTTAGCATTCCCGACTCAGGACACTACTAATATACGTTTGTTTTTCGAATCTCAGCTTTGGTTCAAAAGTAACACGTTCTGGTTGAATTGAGTTTTTCTGCAAATTCTAAGATATACTTTGGTGTAACTCCCCAGGGAAACATCAGATCACAAAATGGGTTGGTTTTTTAGCATTCCCGACACAGGACACTACTAATATACGTTTGTTTTTCGAATCTGAGCTTTGGTTCAAAAGTAACACGTTCTGGTTGAATTGAGTTTTTCTGCAAATTCTAAGATATACTTGGGTGTAACTCCCCAGGGAAACCTCAGATCACAAAATGGGTTGGTTTTTTAGCATTCCCGACTCAGGACACTACTAATATACGTTTGTCTTTCGAATCTGAGCTTTGGTTCAAAAGTAACACGTTCTGGTTCAATTGAGTTTTTCTGCAAATTCTAAGGTATACTTGGGTGTAACTCCCCAGGGAAACCTCAGATCACAAAATGGGTTGGTTTTTTAGCATTCCCGACTCAGGACACTACTAATATACGTTTGTCTTTCGAATCTGAGCTTTGGTTCAAAAGTAACACGTTCTGGTTGAATTGAGTTTTTCTGCAAATTCTAAGGTATACTTGGGTGTAACTCCCCAGGGAAACATCAGATCACAAAATGGGTTGGTTTTTTAGCATTCCCGACTCAGGACACTACTAATATACGTTTGTTTTTCGAATCTGAGCTTTGGTTCAAAAGTAACACGTTCTGGTTGAATTGAGTTTTTCTGCAAATTCTAAGGTATACTTGGGTGTAACTCCCCAGGGAAACATCAGATCACAAAATGGAGTGGTTTTTTAGCATTCCCGACTCAGGACACTACTAATATGTGTTTGTTTTTCGAATCTGAGCTTTGGTTCAAAAGTAACACGTTCTGGTTGAATTGAGTTTTTCTGCAAATTCTAAGATATACTTGGGTGTAACTCCCCAGGGAAACCTCAGATCACAAAATGGGTTGGTTTTTTAGCATTCCCGACTCAGGACACTACTAATATACGTTTGTTTTTCGAATCTGAGCTTTGGTTCAAAAGTAACACGTTCTGGTTCAATTGAGTTTTTCTGCAAATTCTAAGATATACTTGGGTGTAACTCCCCAGGGAAACATCAGATCACAAAATGGGTTGGTTTTTTAGCATTCCCGACTCAGGACACTACTAATATACGTTTGTTTTTCGAATCTGAGCTTTGGTTCAAAAGTAACACGTTCTGGTTGAATTGAGTTTTTCTGCAAATTCTAAGGTATACTTGGGTGTAACTCCCCAGGGAAACATCAGATCACAAAATGGGTTGGTTTTTTAGCATTCCCGACTCAGGACACTACTAATATACGTTTGTTTTTCGAATCTGAGCTTTGGTTCAAAAGTAACACGTTCTGGTTGAATTGAGTTTTTCTGCAAATTCTAAGGTATACTTGGGTGTAACTCCCCAGGGAAACATCAGATCACAAAATGGAGTGGTTTTTTAGCATTCCCGACTCAGGACACTACTAATATGTGTTTGTTTTTCGAATCTGAGCTTTGGTTCAAAAGTAACACGTTGTGGTTGAATTGAGTTTTTCTGCAAATTCTAAGATATACTTGGGTGTAACTCCCCAGGGAAACATCAGATCACAAAATGGGTTGGTTTTTTAGCATTCCCGACTCAGGACACTACTAATATACGTTTGTTTTTCGAATCTGAGCTTTGGTTCAAAAGTAACACGTTCTGGTTCAATTGAGTTTTTCTGCAAATTCTAAGATATACTTGGGTGTAACTCCCCAGGGAAACATCAGATCACAAAATGGGTTGGTTTTTTAGCATTCCCGACTCAGGACACTACTAATATACGTTTGTTTTTCGAATCTGAGCTTTGGTTCAAAAGTAACACGTTCTGGTTCAATTGAGTTTTTCTGCAAATTCTAAGGTATACTTGGGTGTAACTCCCCAGGGAAACATCAGATCACAAAATGCGTTGGTTTTTTAGCATTCCCGACTCAGGACACTACTAATATGTGTTTGTTTTTCGAATCTGAGCTTTGGTTCAAAAGTAACACGTTCTGGTTGAATTGAGTTTTTCTGCAAATTCTAAGATTATACTTGGGTGTAACTCCCCAGGGAAACATCAGATCACAAAATGGGTTGGTTTTTTAGCATTCCCGACTCAGGACACTAATAATATACGTTTGTTTTTCGAATCTGAGCTTTGGTTCAAAAGTAACACGTTCTGGTTGAATTGAGTTTTTCTGCAAATTCTAAGATATACTTGGGTGTAACTCCCCAGGGAAACCTCAGATCACAAAATGGGTTGGTTTTTTAGCATTCCCGACTCAGGACACTACTAATATACGTTTGTTTTTCGAATCTGAGCTTTGGTTCAAAAGTAACACGTTCTGGTTCAATTGAGTTTTTCTGCAAATTCTAAGATATACTTGGGTGTAACTCCCCAGGGAAACATCAGATCACAAAATGGGTTGGTTTTTTAGCATTCCCGACTCAGGACACTACTAATATACGTTTGTTTTTCGAATCTGAGCTTTGGTTCAAAAGTAACACGTTCTGGTTGAATTGAGTTTTTCTGCAAATTCTAAGGTATACTTGGGTGTAACTCCCCAGGGAAACATCAGATCACAAAATGGGTTGGTTTTTTAGCATTCCCGACTCAGGACACTACTAATATACGTTTGTTTTTCGAATCTGAGCTTTGGTTCAAAAGTAACACGTTCTGGTTGAATTGAGTTTTTCTGCAAATTCTAAGGTATACTTGGGTGTAACTCCCCAGGGAAACATCAGATCACAAAATGGAGTGGTTTTTTAGCATTCCCGACTCAGGACACTACTAATATGTGTTTGTTTTTCGAATCTGAGCTTTGGTTCAAAAGTAACACGTTCTGGTTGAATTGAGTTTTTCTGCAAATTCTAAGATATACTTTGGTGTAACTCCCCAGGGAAACATCAGATCACAAAATGGGTTGGTTTTTTAGCATTCCCGACTCAGGACACTACTAATATACGTTTGTTTTTCGAATCTGAGCTTTGGTTCAAAAGTAACACGTTCTGGTTGAATTGAGTTTTTCTGCAAATTCTAAGATATACTTGGGTGTAACTCCCCAGGGAAACATCAGATCACAAAATGGGTTGGTTTTTTAGCATTCCCGACTCAGGACACTACTAATATACGTTTGTTTTTCGAATCTGAGCTTTGGTTCAAAAGTAACACGTTCTGGTTCAATTGAGTTTTTCTGCAAATTCTAAGATATACTTGGGTGTAACTCCCCAGGGAAACATCAGATCACAAAATGGGTTGGTTTTTTAGCATTCCCGACTCAGGACACTACTAATATACGTTTGTTTTTCGAATCTGAGCTTTGGTTCAAAAGTAACACGTTCTGGTTCAATTGAGTTTTTCTGCAAATTCTAAGGTATACTTGGGTGTAACTCCCCAGGGAAACATCAGATCACAAAATGCGTTGGTTTTTTAGCATTCCCGACTCAGGACACTACTAATATGTGTTTGTTTTTCGAATCTGAGCTTTGGTTCAAAAATAACACGTTCTGGTTGAATTGAGTTTTTCTGCAAATTCTAAGATTATACTTGGGTGTAACTCCCCAGGGAAACATCAGATCACAAAATGGGTTGGTTTTTTAGCATTCCCGACTCAGGACACTACTAATATACGTTTGTTTTTCGAATCTGAGCTTTGGTTCAAAAGTAACACGTTCTGGTTGAATTGAGTTTTTCTGCAAATTCTAAGGTATACTTGGGTGTAACTCCCCAGGGAAACATCAGATCACAAAATGGAGTGGTTTTTTAGCATTCCCGACTCAGGACACTACTAATATGTGTTTGTTTTTCGAATCTGAGCTTTGGTTCAAAAGTAACACGTTCTGGTTGAATTGAGTTTTTCTGCAAATTCTAAGATATACTTGGGTGTAACTCCCCAGGGAAACATCAGATCACAAAATGGGTTGGTTTTTTAGCATTCCCGACTCAGGACACTACTAATATACGTTTGTTTTTCGAATCTGAGCTTTGGTTCAAAAGTAACACGTTCTGGTTGAATTGAGTTTTTCTGCAAATTCTAAGATATACTTGGGTGTAACTCCCCTGGGAAACATCAGATCACAAATTGGGTTGGTTTTTTAGCATTCCCGACTCAGGACACTACTAATATACGTTTGTTTTTCGAATCTGAGCTTTGGTTCAAAAGTAACACGTTCTGGTTGAATTGAGTTTTTCTGCAAATTCTAAGATATACTTGGGTGTAACTCCCCAGGGAAACATCAGATCACAAAATGGGTTGGTTTTTTAGCATTCCCGACTCAGGACACTACTAATATACGTTTGTTTTTCGAATCTGAGCTTTGGTTCAAAAGTAACACGTTCTGGTTGAATTGAGTTTTTCTGCAAATTCTAAGATATACTTGGGTGTAACTCCC
Organism: Thamnophis sirtalis; assembly: GCF_051295495.1. Lineage (NCBI taxonomy): Eukaryota > Metazoa > Chordata > Lepidosauria > Squamata > Natricidae > Thamnophis > Thamnophis sirtalis. The sequence goes on along the minus strand of NW_028261404.1, from coordinate 615,545 downwards.
CAGGGAAACATCAGATCACAAAATGGGTTGGTTTTTTAGCATTCCCGACTCAGGACACTACTAATATATGTATGTTTTTCGAATCTGAGCTTTGGTTCAAAAGTAACACGTTCTGGTTGAATTGAGTTTTTCTGCAAATTCTAAGATATACTTTGGTGTAACTCCCCAGGGAAACATCAGATCACAAAATGGGTTGGTTTTTTAGCATTCCCGACTCAGGACACTACTAATATACGTATGTTTTTCGAATCTGAGCTTTGGTTCAAAAGTAACACGTTCTGGTTGAATTGAGTTTTTCTGCAAATTCTAAGATATACTTGGGTGTAACTCCCCAGGGAAACATCAGATCACAAAATGGGTTGGTTTTTTAGCATTCCCGACTCAGGACACTACTAATATACGTTTGTTTTTCGAATCTGAGCTTTGGTTCAAAAGTAACACGTTCTGGTTGAATTGAGTTTTTCTGCAAATTCTAAGATATACTTGGGTGTAACTCCCCTGGGAAACATCAGATCACAAATTGGGTTGGTTTTTTAGCATTCCCGACTCAGGACACTACTAATATACGTTTGTTTTTCGAATCTCAGCTTTGGTTCAAAAGTAACACGTTCTGGTTGAATTGAGTTTTTCTGCAAATTCTAAGATATACTTTGGTGTAACTCCCCAGGGAAACATCAGATCACAAAATGGGTTGGTTTTTTAGCATTCCCGACACAGGACACTACTAATATACGTTTGTTTTTCGAATCTGAGCTTTGGTTCAAAAGTAACACGTTCTGGTTGAATTGAGTTTTTCTGCAAATTCTAAGATATACTTGGGTGTAACTCCCCAGGGAAACCTCAGATCACAAAATGGGTTGGTTTTTTAGCATTCCCGACTCAGGACACTACTAATATACGTTTGTCTTTCGAATCTGAGCTTTGGTTCAAAAGTAACACGTTCTGGTTCAATTGAGTTTTTCTGCAAATTCTAAGGTATACTTGGGTGTAACTCCCCAGGGAAACCTCAGATCACAAAATGGGTTGGTTTTTTAGCATTCCCGACTCAGGACACTACTAATATACGTTTGTCTTTCGAATCTGAGCTTTGGTTCAAAAGTAACACGTTCTGGTTGAATTGAGTTTTTCTGCAAATTCTAAGGTATACTTGGGTGTAACTCCCCAGGGAAACATCAGATCACAAAATGGGTTGGTTTTTTAGCATTCCCGACTCAGGACACTACTAATATACGTTTGTTTTTCGAATCTGAGCTTTGGTTCAAAAGTAACACGTTCTGGTTGAATTGAGTTTTTCTGCAAATTCTAAGGTATACTTGGGTGTAACTCCCCAGGGAAACATCAGATCACAAAATGGAGTGGTTTTTTAGCATTCCCGACTCAGGACACTACTAATATGTGTTTGTTTTTCGAATCTGAGCTTTGGTTCAAAAGTAACACGTTCTGGTTGAATTGAGTTTTTCTGCAAATTCTAAGATATACTTGGGTGTAACTCCCCAGGGAAACCTCAGATCACAAAATGGGTTGGTTTTTTAGCATTCCCGACTCAGGACACTACTAATATACGTTTGTTTTTCGAATCTGAGCTTTGGTTCAAAAGTAACACGTTCTGGTTCAATTGAGTTTTTCTGCAAATTCTAAGATATACTTGGGTGTAACTCCCCAGGGAAACATCAGATCACAAAATGGGTTGGTTTTTTAGCATTCCCGACTCAGGACACTACTAATATACGTTTGTTTTTCGAATCTGAGCTTTGGTTCAAAAGTAACACGTTCTGGTTGAATTGAGTTTTTCTGCAAATTCTAAGGTATACTTGGGTGTAACTCCCCAGGGAAACATCAGATCACAAAATGGGTTGGTTTTTTAGCATTCCCGACTCAGGACACTACTAATATACGTTTGTTTTTCGAATCTGAGCTTTGGTTCAAAAGTAACACGTTCTGGTTGAATTGAGTTTTTCTGCAAATTCTAAGGTATACTTGGGTGTAACTCCCCAGGGAAACATCAGATCACAAAATGGAGTGGTTTTTTAGCATTCCCGACTCAGGACACTACTAATATGTGTTTGTTTTTCGAATCTGAGCTTTGGTTCAAAAGTAACACGTTGTGGTTGAATTGAGTTTTTCTGCAAATTCTAAGATATACTTGGGTGTAACTCCCCAGGGAAACATCAGATCACAAAATGGGTTGGTTTTTTAGCATTCCCGACTCAGGACACTACTAATATACGTTTGTTTTTCGAATCTGAGCTTTGGTTCAAAAGTAACACGTTCTGGTTCAATTGAGTTTTTCTGCAAATTCTAAGATATACTTGGGTGTAACTCCCCAGGGAAACATCAGATCACAAAATGGGTTGGTTTTTTAGCATTCCCGACTCAGGACACTACTAATATACGTTTGTTTTTCGAATCTGAGCTTTGGTTCAAAAGTAACACGTTCTGGTTCAATTGAGTTTTTCTGCAAATTCTAAGGTATACTTGGGTGTAACTCCCCAGGGAAACATCAGATCACAAAATGCGTTGGTTTTTTAGCATTCCCGACTCAGGACACTACTAATATGTGTTTGTTTTTCGAATCTGAGCTTTGGTTCAAAAGTAACACGTTCTGGTTGAATTGAGTTTTTCTGCAAATTCTAAGATTATACTTGGGTGTAACTCCCCAGGGAAACATCAGATCACAAAATGGGTTGGTTTTTTAGCATTCCCGACTCAGGACACTAATAATATACGTTTGTTTTTCGAATCTGAGCTTTGGTTCAAAAGTAACACGTTCTGGTTGAATTGAGTTTTTCTGCAAATTCTAAGATATACTTGGGTGTAACTCCCCAGGGAAACCTCAGATCACAAAATGGGTTGGTTTTTTAGCATTCCCGACTCAGGACACTACTAATATACGTTTGTTTTTCGAATCTGAGCTTTGGTTCAAAAGTAACACGTTCTGGTTCAATTGAGTTTTTCTGCAAATTCTAAGATATACTTGGGTGTAACTCCCCAGGGAAACATCAGATCACAAAATGGGTTGGTTTTTTAGCATTCCCGACTCAGGACACTACTAATATACGTTTGTTTTTCGAATCTGAGCTTTGGTTCAAAAGTAACACGTTCTGGTTGAATTGAGTTTTTCTGCAAATTCTAAGGTATACTTGGGTGTAACTCCCCAGGGAAACATCAGATCACAAAATGGGTTGGTTTTTTAGCATTCCCGACTCAGGACACTACTAATATACGTTTGTTTTTCGAATCTGAGCTTTGGTTCAAAAGTAACACGTTCTGGTTGAATTGAGTTTTTCTGCAAATTCTAAGGTATACTTGGGTGTAACTCCCCAGGGAAACATCAGATCACAAAATGGAGTGGTTTTTTAGCATTCCCGACTCAGGACACTACTAATATGTGTTTGTTTTTCGAATCTGAGCTTTGGTTCAAAAGTAACACGTTCTGGTTGAATTGAGTTTTTCTGCAAATTCTAAGATATACTTTGGTGTAACTCCCCAGGGAAACATCAGATCACAAAATGGGTTGGTTTTTTAGCATTCCCGACTCAGGACACTACTAATATACGTTTGTTTTTCGAATCTGAGCTTTGGTTCAAAAGTAACACGTTCTGGTTGAATTGAGTTTTTCTGCAAATTCTAAGATATACTTGGGTGTAACTCCCCAGGGAAACATCAGATCACAAAATGGGTTGGTTTTTTAGCATTCCCGACTCAGGACACTACTAATATACGTTTGTTTTTCGAATCTGAGCTTTGGTTCAAAAGTAACACGTTCTGGTTCAATTGAGTTTTTCTGCAAATTCTAAGATATACTTGGGTGTAACTCCCCAGGGAAACATCAGATCACAAAATGGGTTGGTTTTTTAGCATTCCCGACTCAGGACACTACTAATATACGTTTGTTTTTCGAATCTGAGCTTTGGTTCAAAAGTAACACGTTCTGGTTCAATTGAGTTTTTCTGCAAATTCTAAGGTATACTTGGGTGTAACTCCCCAGGGAAACATCAGATCACAAAATGCGTTGGTTTTTTAGCATTCCCGACTCAGGACACTACTAATATGTGTTTGTTTTTCGAATCTGAGCTTTGGTTCAAAAATAACACGTTCTGGTTGAATTGAGTTTTTCTGCAAATTCTAAGATTATACTTGGGTGTAACTCCCCAGGGAAACATCAGATCACAAAATGGGTTGGTTTTTTAGCATTCCCGACTCAGGACACTACTAATATACGTTTGTTTTTCGAATCTGAGCTTTGGTTCAAAAGTAACACGTTCTGGTTGAATTGAGTTTTTTCTGCAAATTCTAAGGTATACTTGGGTGTAACTCCCCAGGGAAACATCAGATCACAAAATGGAGTGGTTTTTTAGCATTCCCGACTCAGGACACTACTAATATGTGTTTGTTTTTCGAATCTGAGCTTTGGTTCAAAAGTAACACGTTCTGGTTGAATTGAGTTTTTCTGCAAATTCTAAGATATACTTGGGTGTAACTCCCCAGGGAAACATCAGATCACAAAATGGGTTGGTTTTTTAGCATTCCCGACTCAGGACACTACTAATATACGTTTGTTTTTCGAATCTGAGCTTTGGTTCAAAAGTAACACGTTCTGGTTGAATTGAGTTTTTCTGCAAATTCTAAGATATACTTGGGTGTAACTCCCCTGGGAAACATCAGATCACAAATTGGGTTGGTTTTTTAGCATTCCCGACTCAGGACACTACTAATATACGTTTGTTTTTCGAATCTGAGCTTTGGTTCAAAAGTAACACGTTCTGGTTGAATTGAGTTTTTCTGCAAATTCTAAGATATACTTGGGTGTAACTCCCCAGGGAAACATCAGATCACAAAATGGGTTGGTTTTTTAGCATTCCCGACTCAGGACACTACTAATATACGTTTGTTTTTCGAATCTGAGCTTTGGTTCAAAAGTAACACGTTCTGGTTGAATTGAGTTTTTCTGCAAATTCTAAGATATACTTGGGTGTAACTCCCCAGGGAAACATCAGATCACAAAATGGGTTGGTTTTTTAGCATTCCCGACTCAGGACACTACTAATATATGTATGTTTTTCGAATCTGAGCTTTGGTTCAAAAGTAACACGTTCTGGTTGAATTGAGTTTTTCTGCAAATTCTAAGATATACTTGGTGTAACTCCCCAGGGAAACATCAGATCACAAAATGGGTTGGTTTTTTAGCATTCCCGACTCAGGACACTACTAATATACGTATGTTTTTCGAATCTGAGCTTTGGTTCAAAAGTAACACGTTCTGGTTGAATTGAGTTTTTCTGCAAATTCTAAGATATACTTGGGTGTAACTCCCCAGGGAAACATCAGATCACAAATTGGGTTGGTTTTTTAGCATTCCCGACTCAGGACACTACTAATATACGTTTGTTTTTCGAATCTGAGCTTTGGTTCAAAAGTAACACGTTCTGGTTGAATTGAGTTTTTCTGCAAATTCTAAGATATACTTGGGTGTAACTCCCCAGGGAAACATCAGATCACAAAATGGGTTGGTTTTTTAGCATTCCCGACTCAGGACACTACTAATATACGTTTGTTTTTCGAATCTGAGCTTTGGTTCAAAAGTAACACGTTCTGGTTGAATTGAGTTTTTCTGCAAATTCTAAGATATACTTTGGTGTAACTCCCCAGGGAAACATCAGATCACAAAATGGGTTGGTTTTTTAGCATTCCCGACTCAGGACACTACTAATATATGTATGTTTTTCGAATCTGAGCTTTGGTTCAAAAGTAACACGTTCTGGTTGAATTGAGTTTTTCTGCAAATTCTAAGATATACTTTGGTGTAACTCCCCAGTGAAACATCAGATCACAAAATGGGTTGGTTTTTTAGCATTCCCGACTCAGGACACTACTAATATACGTATGTTTTTGGAATCTGAGCTTTGGTTCAAAAGTAACACGTTCTGGTTGAATTGAGTTTTTCTGCAAATTCTAAGATATACTTGGGTGTAACTCCCCAGGGAAACATCAGATCACAAAATGGGTTGGTTTTTTAGCATTCCCGACTCAGGACACTACTAATATACGTTTGTTTTTCGAATCTGAGCTTTGGTTCAAAAGTAACACGTTCTGGTTGAATTGAGTTTTTCTGCAAATTCTAAGATATACTTGGGTGTAACTCCCCTGGGAAACATCAGATCACAAATTGGGTTGGTTTTTTAGCATTCCCGACTCAGGACACTACTAATATACGTTTGTTTTTCGAATCTCAGCTTTGGTTCAAAAGTAACACGTTCTGGTTGAATTGAGTTTTTCTGCAAATTCTAAGATATACTTTGGTGTAACTCCCCAGGGAAACATCAGATCACAAAATGGGTTGGTTTTTTAGCATTCCCGACACAGGACACTACTAATATACGTTTGTTTTTCGAATCTGAGCTTTGGTTCAAAAGTAACACGTTCTGGTTGAATTGAGTTTTTCTGCAAATTCTAAGATATACTTGGGTGTAACTCCCCAGGGAAACCTCAGATCACAAAATGGGTTGGTTTTTTAGCATTCCCGACTCAGGACACTACTAATATACGTTTGTCTTTCGAATCTGAGCTTTGGTTCAAAAGTAACACGTTCTGGTTCAATTGAGTTTTTCTGCAAATTCTAAGATATACTTGGGTGTAACTCCCCAGGGAAACATCAGATCACAAAATGGGTTGGTTTTTTAGCATTCCCGACTCAGGACACTACTAATATACGTTTGTTTTTCGAATCTGAGCTTTGGTTCAAAAGTAACACGTTCTGGTTGAATTGAGTTTTTCTGCAAATTCTAAGGTATACTTGGGTGTAACTCCCCAGGGAAACATCAGATCACAAAATGGGTTGGTTTTTTAGCATTCCCGACTCAGGACACTACTAATATACGTTTGTTTTTCGAATCTGAGCTTTGGTTCAAAAGTAACACGTTCTGGTTGAATTGAGTTTTTCTGCAAATTCTAAGGTATACTTGGGTGTAACTCCCCAGGGAAACATCAGATCACAAAATGGAGTGGTTTTTTAGCATTCCCGACTCAGGACACTACTAATATGTGTTTGTTTTTCGAATCTGAGCTTTGGTTCAAAAGTAACACGTTCTGGTTGAATTGAGTTTTTCTGCAAATTCTAAGATATACTTGGGTGTAACTCCCCAGGGAAACCTCAGATCACAAAATGGGTTGGTTTTTTAGCATTCCCGACTCAGGACACTACTAATATACGTTTGTTTTTCGAATCTGAGCTTTGGTTCAAAAGTAACACGTTCTGGTTCAATTGAGTTTTTCTGCAAATTCTAAGATATACTTGGGTGTAACTCCCCAGGGAAACATCAGATCACAAAATGGGTTGGTTTTTTAGCATTCCCGACTCAGGACACTACTAATATACGTTTGTTTTTCGAATCTGAGCTTTGGTTCAAAAGTAACACGTTCTGGTTGAATTGAGTTTTTCTGCAAATTCTAAGGTATACTTGGGTGTAACTCCCCAGGGAAACATCAGATCACAAAATGGGTTGGTTTTTTAGCATTCCCGACTCAGGACACTACTAATATACGTTTGTTTTTCGAATCTGAGCTTTGGTTCAAAAGTAACACGTTCTGGTTGAATTGAGTTTTTCTGCAAATTCTAAGGTATACTTGGGTGTAACTCCCCAGGGAAACATCAGATCACAAAATGGAGTGGTTTTTTAGCATTCCCGACTCAGGACACTACTAATATGTGTTTGTTTTTCGAATCTGAGCTTTGGTTCAAAAGTAACACGTTGTGGTTGAATTGAGTTTTTCTGCAAATTCTAAGATATACTTGGGTGTAACTCCCCAGGGAAACATCAGATCACAAAATGGGTTGGTTTTTTAGCATTCCCGACTCAGGACACTACTAATATACGTTTGTTTTTCGAATCTGAGCTTTGGTTCAAAAGTAACACGTTCTGGTTCAATTGAGTTTTTCTGCAAATTCTAAGATATACTTGGGTGTAACTCCCCAGGGAAACATCAGATCACAAAATGGGTTGGTTTTTTAGCATTCCCGACTCAGGACACTACTAATATACGTTTGTTTTTCGAATCTGAGCTTTGGTTCAAAAGTAACACGTTCTGGTTCAATTGAGTTTTTCTGCAAATTCTAAGGTATACTTGGGTGTAACTCCCCAGGGAAACATCAGATCACAAAATGCGTTGGTTTTTTAGCATTCCCGACTCAGGACACTACTAATATGTGTTTGTTTTTCGAATCTGAGCTTTGGTTCAAAAGTAACACGTTCTGGTTGAATTGAGTTTTTCTGCAAATTCTAAGATTATACTTGGGTGTAACTCCCCAGGGAAACATCAGATCACAAAATGGGTTGGTTTTTTAGCATTCCCGACTCAGGACACTAATAATATACGTTTGTTTTTCGAATCTGAGCTTTGGTTCAAAAGTAACACGTTCTGGTTGAATTGAGTTTTTCTGCAAATTCTAAGGTATACTTGGGTGTAACTCCCCAGGGAAACATCAGATCACAAAATGGAGTGGTTTTTTAGCATTCCCGACTCAGGACACTACTAATATACGTATGTTTTTCGAATCTGAGCTTTGGTTCAAAAGTAACACGTTCTGGTTGAATTGAGTTTTTCTGCAAATTCTAAGATATACTTGGGTGTAACTCCCCAGGGAAACATCAGATCACAAAATGGGTTGGTTTTTTAGCATTCCCGACTCAGGACACTACTAATATACGTTTGTTTTTCGAATCTGAGCTTTGGTTCAAAAGTAACACGTTCTGGTTGAATTGAGTTTTTCTGCAAATTCTAAGATATACTTGGGTGTAACTCCCCTGGGAAACATCAGATCACAAATTGGGTTGGTTTTTTAGCATTCCCGACTCAGGACACTACTAATATACGTTTGTTTTTCGAATCTCAGCTTTGGTTCAAAAGTAACACGTTCTGGTTGAATTGAGTTTTTCTGCAAATTCTAAGATATACTTTGGTGTAACTCCCCAGGGAAACATCAGATCACAAAATGGGTTGGTTTTTTAGCATTCCCGACACAGGACACTACTAATATACGTTTGTTTTTCGAATCTGAGCTTTGGTTCAAAAGTAACACGTTCTGGTTGAATTGAGTTTTTCTGCAAATTCTAAGATATACTTGGGTGTAACTCCCCAGGGAAACCTCAGATCACAAAATGGGTTGGTTTTTTAGCATTCCCGACTCAGGACACTACTAATATACGTTTGTTTTTCGAATCTGAGCTTTGGTTCAAAAGTAACACGTTCTGGTTCAATTGAGTTTTTCTGCAAATTCTAAGATATACTTGGGTGTAACTCCCCAGGGAAACATCAGATCACAAAATGGGTTGGTTTTTTAGCATTCCCGACTCAGGACACTACTAATATACGTTTGTTTTTCGAATCTGAGCTTTGGTTCAAAAGTAACACGTTCTGGTTGAATTGAGTTTTTCTGCAAATTCTAAGGTATACTTGGGTGTAACTCCCCAGGGAAACATCAGATCACAAAATGGGTTGGTTTTTTAGCATTCCCGACTCAGGACACTACTAATATACGTTTGTTTTTCGAATCTGAGCTTTGGTTCAAAAGTAACACGTTCTGGTTGAATTGAGTTTTTCTGCAAATTCTAAGGTATACTTGGGTGTAACTCCCCAGGGAAACATCAGATCACAAAATGGAGTGGTTTTTTAGCATTCCCGACTCAGGACACTACTAATATGTGTTTGTTTTTCGAATCTGAGCTTTGGTTCAAAAGTAACACGTTCTGGTTGAATTGAGTTTTTCTGCAAATTCTAAGATATACTTGGGTGTAACTCCCCAGGGAAACCTCAGATCACAAAATGGGTTGGTTTTTTAGCATTCCCGACTCAGGACACTACTAATATACGTTTGTTTTTCGAATCTGAGCTTTGGTTCAAAAGTAACACGTTCTGGTTCAATTGAGTTTTTCTGCAAATTCTAAGATATACTTGGGTGTAACTCCCCAGGGAAACATCAGATCACAAAATGGGTTGGTTTTTTAGCATTCCCGACTCAGGACACTACTAATATACGTTTGTTTTTCGAATCTGAGCTTTGGTTCAAAAGTAACACGTTCTGGTTGAATTGAGTTTTTCTGCAAATTCTAAGGTATACTTGGGTGTAACTCCCCAGGGAAACATCAGATCACAAAATGGGTTGGTTTTTTAGCATTCCCGACTCAGGACACTACTAATATACGTTTGTTTTTCGAATCTGAGCTTTGGTTCAAAAGTAACACGTTCTGGTTGAATTGAGTTTTTCTGCAAATTCTAAGGTATACTTGGGTGTAACTCCCCAGGGAAACATCAGATCACAAAATGGAGTGGTTTTTTAGCATTCCCGACTCAGGACACTACTAATATGTGTTTGTTTTTCGAATCTGAGCTTTGGTTCAAAAGTAACACGTTGTGGTTGAATTGAGTTTTTCTGCAAATTCTAAGATATACTTGGGTGTAACTCCCCAGGGAAACATCAGATCACAAAATGGGTTGGTTTTTTAGCATTCCCGACTCAGGACACTACTAATATACGTTTGTTTTTCGAATCTGAGCTTTGGTTCAAAAGTAACACGTTCTGGTTCAATTGAGTTTTTCTGCAAATTCTAAGATATACTTGGGTGTAACTCCCCAGGGAAACATCAGATCACAAAATGGGTTGGTTTTTTAGCATTCCCGACTCAGGACACTACTAATATACGTTTGTTTTTCGAATCTGAGCTTTGGTTCAAAAGTAACACGTTCTGGTTCAATTGAGTTTTTCTGCAAATTCTAAGGTATACTTGGGTGTAACTCCCCAGGGAAACATCAGATCACAAAATGCGTTGGTTTTTTAGCATTCCCGACTCAGGACACTACTAATATGTGTTTGTTTTTCGAATCTGAGCTTTGGTTCAAAAGTAACACGTTCTGGTTGAATTGAGTTTTTCTGCAAATTCTAAGATTATACTTGGGTGTAACTCCCCAGGGAAACATCAGATCACAAAATGGGTTGGTTTTTTAGCATTCCCGACTCAGGACACTAATAATATACGTTTGTTTTTCGAATCTGAGCTTTGGTTCAAAAGTAACACGTTCTGGTTGAATTGAGTTTTTCTGCAAATTCTAAGGTATACTTGGGTGTAACTCCCCAGGGAAACATCAGATCACAAAATGGAGTGGTTTTTTAGCATTCCCGACTCAGGACACTACTAATATGTGTTTGTTTTTCGAATCTGAGCTTTGGTTCAAAAGTAACACGTTCTGGTTGAATTGAGTTTTTCTGCAAATTCTAAGATATACTTGGGTGTAACTCCCCAGGGAAACATCAGATCACAAAATGGGTTGGTTTTTTAGCATTCCCGACTCAGGACACTACTAATATACGTTTGTTTTTCGAATCTGAGCTTTGGTTCAAAAGTAACACGTTCTGGTTGAATTGAGTTTTTCTGCAAATTCTAAGATATACTTGGGTGTAACTCCCCTGGGAAACATCAGATCACAAATTGGGTTGGTTTTTTAGCATTCCCGACTCAGGACACTACTAATATACGTTTGTTTTTCGAATCTGAGCTTTGGTTCAAAAGTAACACGTTCTGGTTGAATTGAGTTTTTCTGCAAATTCTAAGATATACTTGGGTGTAACTCCCCAGGGAAACATCAGATCCCAAAATGGAGTGGTTTTTTAGCATTCCCGACTCAGGACACTACTAATATACGTTTGTTTTTCGAATCTGAGCTTTGGTTCAAAAGTAACACGTTCTGGTTCAATTGAGTTTTTCTGCAAATTCTAAGATATACTTGGGTGTAACTCCCCAGGGAAACATCAGATCACAAAATGGGTTGGTTTTTTAGCATTCCCGACTCAGGACACTACTAATATACGTTTGTTTTTCGAATCTGAGCTTTGGTTCAAAAGTAACACGTTCTGGTTCAATTGAGTTTTTCTGCAAATTCTAAGGTATACTTGGGTGTAACTCCCCAGGGAAACATCAGATCACAAAATGGGTTGGTTTTTTAGCATTCCCGACTCAGGACACTACTAATATGTGTTTGTTTTTCGAATCTGAGCTTTGGTTCAAAAGTAACACGTTCTGGTTGAATTGAGTTTTTCTACAAATTCTAAGATATACTTGGGTGTAACTCCCCAGGGAAACATCAGATCACAAAATGGGTTGGTTTTTTAGCATTCCCGACTCAGGACACTACTAATATACGTATGTTTTTCGAATCTGAGCTTTGGTTCAAAAGTAACACGTTCTGGTTGAATTGAGTTTTTCTGCAAATTCTAAGATATACTTGGGTGTAACTCCCCAGGGAAACATCAGATCACAAAATGGGTTGGTTTTTTAGCATTCCCGACTCAGGACACTACTAATATACGTTTGTTTTTCGAATCTGAGCTTTGGTTCAAAAGTAACACGTTCTGGTTGAATTGAGTTTTTCTGCAAATTCTAAGATATACTTGGGTGTAACTCCCCAGGGAAACATCAGATCACAAATTGGGTTGGTTTTTTAGCATTCCCGACTCAGGACACTACTAATATACGTTTGTTTTTCGAATCTGAGCTTTGGTTCAAAAGTAACACGTTCTGGTTGAATTGAGTTTTTCTGCAAATTCTAAGATATACTTTGGTGTAACTCCCCAGGGAAACATCAGATCACAAAATGGGTTGGTTTTTTAGCATTCCCGACACAGGACACTACTAATATACGTTTGTTTTTCGAATCTGAGCTTTGGTTCAAAAGTAACACGTTCTGGTTGAATTGAGTTTTTCTGCAAATTCTAAGATATACTTTGGTGTAACTCCCCAGGGAAACATCAGATCACAAAATGGGTTGGTTTTTTAGCATTCCCGACTCAGGACACTACTAATATACGTATGTTTTTCGAATCTGAGCTTTGGTTCAAAAGTAACACGTTCTGGTTGAATTGAGTTTTTCTGCAAATTCTAAGATATACTTTGGTGTAACTCCCCAGGGAAACATCAGATCACAAAATGGGTTCGTTTTTTAGCATTCCCGACTCAGGACACTACTAATATACGTATGTTTTTCGAATCTGAGCTTTGGTTCAAAAGTAACACGTTCTGGTTGAATTGAGTTTTTCTGCAAATTCTAAGGTATACTTGGGTGTAACTCCCCAGGGAAACATCAGATCACAAAATGGAGTGGTTTTTTAGCATTCCCGACTCAGGACACTACTAATATGTGTTTGTTTTTCGAATCTGAGCTTTGGTTCAAAAGTAACACGTTCTGGTTGAATTGAGTTTTTCTGCAAATTCTAAGATATACTTGGGTGTAACTCCCCAGGGAAACATCAGATCACAAAATGGGTTGGTTTTTTAGCATTCCCGACTCAGGACACTACTAATATACGTTTGTTTTTCGAATCTGAGCTTTGGTTCAAAAGTAACACGTTCTGGTTGAATTGAGTTTTTCTGCAAATTCTAAGATATACTTTGGTGTAACTCCCCTGGGAAACATCAGATCACAAATTGGGTTGGTTTTTTAGCATTCCCGACTCAGGACACTACTAATATACGTTTGTTTTTCGAATCTGAGCTTTGGTTCAAAAGTAACACGTTCTGGTTGAATTGAGTTTTTCTGCAAATTCTAAGATATACTTGGGTGTAACTCCCCAGGGAAACATCAGATCACAAAATGGGTTGGTTTTTTAGCATTCCCGACTCAGGACACTACTAATATACGTTTGTTTTTCGAATCTGAGCTTTGGTTCAAAAGTAACACGTTCTGGTTCAATTGAGTTTTTCTGCAAATTCTAAGGTATACTTGGGTGTAACTCCCCAGGGAAACATCAGATCACAAAATGGGTTGGTTTTTTAGCATTCCCGACTCAGGACACTACTAATATGTGTTTGTTTTTCGAATCTGAGCTTTGGTTCAAAAGTAACACGTTCTGGTTGAATTGAGTTTTTCTGCAAATTCTAAGATATACTTGGGTGTAACTCCCCAGGGAAACATCAGATCACAAAATGGGTTGGTTTTTTAGCATTCCCGACTCAGGACACTACTAATATACGTTTGTTTTTCGAATCTGAGCTTTGGTTCAAAAGTAACACGTTCTGGTTGAATTGAGTTTTTCTGCAAATTCTAAGATATACTTTGGTGTAACTCCCCAGGGAAACATCAGATCACAAAATGGGTTGGTTTTTTAGCATTCCTGACTCAGGACACTACTAATATACGTTTGTTTTTCGAATCTGAGCTTTGGTTCAAAAGTAACACGTTCTGGTTGAATTGAGTTTTTCTGCAAATTCTAAGATATACTTGGGTGTAACTCCCCAGGGAAACATCAGATCACAAAATGGGTTGGTTTTTTAGCATTCCCGACTCAGGACACTACTAATATACGTTTGTTTTTCGAATCTGAGCTTTGGTTCAAAAGTAACACGTTCTGGTGCAATTGAGTTTTTCTGCAAATTCTAAGATATACTTGGGTGTAACTCCCCAGGGAAACATCAGATCACAAAATGGGTTGGTTTTTTAGCATTCCCGACTCAGGACACTACTAATATACGTTTGTTTTTCGAATCTGAGCTTTGGTTCAAAAGTAACACGTTCTGGTTCAATTGAGTTTTTCTGCAAATTCTAAGGTATACTTGGGTGTAACTCCCCAGGGAAACATCAGATCACAAAATGGGTTGGTTTTTTAGCATTCCCGACTCAGGACACTACTAATATGTGTTTGTTTTTCGAATCTGAGCTTTGGTTCAAAAGTAACACGTTCTGGTTGAATTGAGTTTTTCTGCAAATTCTAAGATTATACTTGGGTGTAACTCCCCAGGGAAACATCAGATCACAAAATGGGTTGGTTTTTTAGCATTCCCGACTCAGGACACTAATAATATACGTTTGTTTTTCGAATCTGAGCTTTGGTTCAAAAGTAACACGTTCTGGTTGAATTGAGTTTTTCTGCAAATTCTAAGGTATACTTGGGTGTAACTCCCCAGGGAAACATCAGATCACAAAATGGAGTGGTTTTTTAGCATTCCCGACTCAGGACACTACTAATATGTGTTTGTTTTTCGAATCTGAGCTCTGGTTCAAAAGTAACACGTTCTGGTTGAATTGAGTTTTTCTGCAAATTCTAAGATATACTTGGGTGTAACTCCCCAGGGAAACATCAGATCACAAAATGGGTTGGTTTTTTAGCATTCCCGACTCAGGACACTACTAATATACGTTTGTTTTTCGAATCTGAGCTTTGGTTCAAAAGTAACACGTTCTGGTTGAATTGAGTTTTTCTGCAAATTCTAAGATATACTTGGGTGTAACTCCCCTGGGAAACATCAGATCACAAATTGGGTTGGTTTTTTAGCATTCCCGACTCAGGACACTACTAATATACGTTTGTTTTTCGAATCTGAGCTTTGGTTCAAAAGTAACACGTTCTGGTTGAATTGAGTTTTTCTGCAAATTCTAAGATATACTTGGGTGTAACTCCCCAGGGAAACATCAGATCACAAAATGGGTTGGTTTTTTAGCATTCCCGACTCAGGACACTACTAATATACGTTTGTTTTTCGAATCTGAGCTTTGGTTCAAAAGTAACACGTTCTGGTTGAATTGAGTTTTTCTGCAAATTCTAAGATATACTTGGGTGTAACTCCCCAGGGAAACATCAGATCACAAAATGGGTTGGTTTTTTAGCATTCCCGACACAGGACACTACTAATATACGTTTGTTTTTCGAATCTGAGCTTTGGTTCAAAAGTAACACGTTCTGGTTGAATTGAGTTTTTCTGCAAATTCTAAGATATACTTGGGTGTAACTCCCCAGGGAAACATCAGATCACAAAATGGGTTGGTTTTTTAGCATTCCCGACACAGGACACTACTAATATACGTTTGTTTTTCGAATCTGAGCTTTGGTTCAAAAGTAACACGTTCTGGTTGAATTGAGTTTTTCTGCAAATTCTAAGATATACTTGGGTGTAACTCCCCAGGGAAACCTCAGATCACAAAATGGGTTGGTTTTTTAGCATTCCCGACTCAGGACACTACTAATATACGTTTGTTTTTCGAATCTGAGCTTTGGTTCAAAAGTAACACATTCTGGTTGAATTGAGTTTTTCTGCAAATTCTAAGATATACTTGGGTGTAACTCCCCAGGGAAACATCAGATCACAAAATGGGTTGGTTTTTTAGCATTCCCGACTCAGGACACTACTAATATACGTTTGTTTTTCGAATCTGAGCTTTGGTTCAAAAGTAACACGTTCTGGTTGAATTGAGTTTTTCTGCAAATTCTAAGATATACTTTGGTGTAACTCCCCAGGGAAACATCAGATCACAAAATGGGTTGGTTTTTTAGCATTCCCGACTCAGGACACTACTAATATATGTATGTTTTTCGAATCTGAGCTTTGGTTCAAAAGTAACACGTTCTGGTTGAATTGAGTTTTTCTGCAAATTCTAAGATATACTTTGGTGTAACTCCCCAGGGAAACATCAGATCACAAAATGGGTTGGTTTTTTAGCATTCCCGACTCAGGACACTACTAATATACGTTTGTTTTTCGAATCTGAGCTTTGGTTCAAAAGTAACACGTTCTGGTTCAATTGAGTTTTTCTGCAAATTCTAAGATATACTTGGGTGTAACTCCCCAGGGAAACATCAGATCACAAAATGGGTTGGTTTTTTAGCATTCCCGACTCAGGACACTACTAATATACGTTTGTTTTTCGAATCTGAGCTTTGGTTCAAAAGTAACACGTTCTGGTTGAATTGAGTTTTTCTGCAAATTCTAAGGTATACTTGGGTGTAACTCCCCAGGGAAACATCAGATCACAAAATGGGTTGGTTTTTTAGCATTCCCGACTCAGGACACTACTAATATACGTTTGTTTTTCGAATCTGAGCTTTGGTTCAAAAGTAACACGTTCTGGTTGAATTGAGTTTTTCTGCAAATTCTAAGGTATACTTGGGTGTAACTCCCCAGGGAAACATCAGATCACAAAATGGAGTGGTTTTTTAGCATTCCCGACTCAGGACACTACTAATATGTGTTTGTTTTTCGAATCTGAGCTTTGGTTCAAAAGTAACACGTTGTGGTTGAATTGAGTTTTTCTGCAAATTCTAAGATATACTTGGGTGTAACTCCCCAGGGAAACATCAGATCACAAAATGGGTTGGTTTTTTAGCATTCCCGACTCAGGACACTACTAATATACGTTTGTTTTTCGAATCTGAGCTTTGGTTCAAAAGTAACACGTTCTGGTTCAATTGAGTTTTTCTGCAAATTCTAAGATATACTTGGGTGTAACTCCCCAGGGAAACATCAGATCACAAAATGGGTTGGTTTTTTAGCATTCCCGACTCAGGACACTACTAATATACGTTTGTTTTTCGAATCTGAGCTTTGGTTCAAAAGTAACACGTTCTGGTTCAATTGAGTTTTTCTGCAAATTCTAAGGTATACTTGGGTGTAACTCCCCAGGGAAACATCAGATCACAAAATGCGTTGGTTTTTTAGCATTCCCGACTCAGGACACTACTAATATGTGTTTGTTTTTCGAATCTGAGCTTTGGTTCAAAAGTAACACGTTCTGGTTGAATTGAGTTTTTCTGCAAATTCTAAGATTATACTTGGGTGTAACTCCCCAGGGAAACATCAGATCACAAAATGGGTTGGTTTTTTAGCATTCCCGACTCAGGACACTAATAATATACGTTTGTTTTTCGAATCTGAGCTTTGGTTCAAAAGTAACACGTTCTGGTTGAATTGAGTTTTTCTGCAAATTCTAAGGTATACTTGGGTGTAACTCCCCAGGGAAACATCAGATCACAAAATGGAGTGGTTTTTTAGCATTCCCGACTCAGGACACTACTAATATACGTATGTTTTTCGAATCTGAGCTTTGGTTCAAAAGTAACACGTTCTGGTTGAATTGAGTTTTTCTGCAAATTCTAAGATATACTTGGGTGTAACTCCCCAGGGAAACATCAGATCACAAAATGGGTTGGTTTTTTAGCATTCCCGACTCAGGACACTACTAATATACGTTTGTTTTTCGAATCTGAGCTTTGGTTCAAAAGTAACACGTTCTGGTTGAATTGAGTTTTTCTGCAAATTCTAAGATATACTTGGGTGTAACTCCCCTGGGAAACATCAGATCACAAATTGGGTTGGTTTTTTAGCATTCCCGACTCAGGACACTACTAATATACGTTTGTTTTTCGAATCTCAGCTTTGGTTCAAAAGTAACACGTTCTGGTTGAATTGAGTTTTTCTGCAAATTCTAAGATATACTTTGGTGTAACTCCCCAGGGAAACATCAGATCAGAAAATGGGTTGGTTTTTTAGCATTCCCGACACAGGACACTACTAATATACGTTTGTTTTTCGAATCTGAGCTTTGGTTCAAAAGTAACACGTTCTGGTTGAATTGAGTTTTTCTGCAAATTCTAAGATATACTTGGGTGTAACTCCCCAGGGAAACCTCAGATCACAAAATGGGTTGGTTTTTTAGCATTCCCGACTCAGGACACTACTAATATACGTTTGTTTTTCGAATCTGAGCTTTGGTTCAAAAGTAACACGTTCTGGTTGAATTGAGTTTTTCTGCAAATTCTAAGATATACTTGGGTGTAACTCCCCAGGGAAACATCAGATCACAAAATGGGTTGGTTTTTTAGCATTCCCGACTCAGGACACTACTAATATACGTTTGTTTTTCGAATCTGAGCTTTGGTTCAAAAGTAACACGTTCTGGTTGAATTGAGTTTTTCTGCAAATTCTAAGGTATACTTGGGTGTAACTCCCCAGGGAAACATCAGATCACAAAATGGGTTGGTTTTTTAGCATTCCCGACTCAGGACACTACTAATATACGTTTGTTTTTCGAATCTGAGCTTTGGTTCAAAAGTAACACGTTCTGGTTGAATTGAGTTTTTCTGCAAATTCTAAGGTATACTTGGGTGTAACTCCCCAGGGAAACATCAGATCACAAAATGGAGTGGTTTTTTAGCATTCCCGACTCAGGACACTACTAATATGTGTTTGTTTTTCGAATCTGAGCTTTGGTTCAAAAGTAACACGTTCTGGTTGAATTGAGTTTTTCTGCAAATTCTAAGATATACTTGGGTGTAACTCCCCAGGGAAACCTCAGATCACAAAATGGGTTGGTTTTTTAGCATTCCCGACTCAGGACACTACTAATATACGTTTGTTTTTCGAATCTGAGCTTTGGTTCAAAAGTAACACGTTCTGGTTCAATTGAGTTTTTCTGCAAATTCTAAGATATACTTGGGTGTAACTCCCCAGGGAAACATCAGATCACAAAATGGGTTGGTTTTTTAGCATTCCCGACTCAGGACACTACTAATATACGTTTGTTTTTCGAATCTGAGCTTTGGTTCAAAAGTAACACGTTCTGGTTGAATTGAGTTTTTCTGCAAATTCTAAGGTATACTTGGGTGTAACTCCCCAGGGAAACATCAGATCACAAAATGGGTTGGTTTTTTAGCATTCCCGACTCAGGACACTACTAATATACGTTTGTTTTTCGAATCTGAGCTTTGGTTCAAAAGTAACACGTTCTGGTTGAATTGAGTTTTTCTGCAAATTCTAAGGTATACTTGGGTGTAACTCCCCAGGGAAACATCAGATCACAAAATGGAGTGGTTTTTTAGCATTCCCGACTCAGGACACTACTAATATGTGTTTGTTTTTCGAATCTGAGCTTTGGTTCAAAAGTAACACGTTGTGGTTGAATTGAGTTTTTCTGCAAATTCTAAGATATACTTGGGTGTAACTCCCCAGGGAAACATCAGATCACAAAATGGGTTGGTTTTTTAGCATTCCCGACTCAGGACACTACTAATATACGTTTGTTTTTCGAATCTGAGCTTTGGTTCAAAAGTAACACGTTCTGGTTGAATTGAGTTTTTCTGCAAATTCTAAGATATACTTGGGTGTAACTCCCCAGGGAAACATCAGATCACAAAATGGGTTGGTTTTTTAGCATTCCCGACTCAGGACACTACTAATATACGTTTGTTTTTCGAATCTGAGCTTTGGTTCAAAAGTAACACGTTCTGGTTCAATTGAGTTTTTCTGCAAATTCTAAGGTATACTTGGGTGTAACTCCCCAGGGAAACATCAGATCACAAAATGCGTTGGTTTTTTAGCATTCCCGACTCAGGACACTACTAATATGTGTTTGTTTTTCGAATCTGAGCTTTGGTTCAAAAGTAACACGTTCTGGTTGAATTGAGTTTTTCTGCAAATTCTAAGATTATACTTGGGTGTAACTCCCCAGGGAAACATCAGATCACAAAATGGGTTGGTTTTTTAGCATTCCCGACTCAGGACACTAATAATATACGTTTGTTTTTCGAATCTGAGCTTTGGTTCAAAAGTAACACGTTCTGGTTGAATTGAGTTTTTCTGCAAATTCTAAGGTATACTTGGGTGTAACTCCCCAGGGAAACATCAGATCACAAAATGGAGTGGTTTTTTAGCATTCCCGACTCAGGACACTACTAATATGTGTTTGTTTTTCGAATCTGAGCTTTGGTTCAAAAGTAACACGTTCTGGTTGAATTGAGTTTTTCTGCAAATTCTAAGATATACTTGGGTGTAACTCCCCAGGGAAACATCAGATCACAAAATGGGTTGGTTTTTTAGCATTCCCGACTCAGGACACTACTAATATACGTTTGTTTTTCGAATCTGAGCTTTGGTTCAAAAGTAACACGTTCTGGTTGAATTGAGTTTTTCTGCAAATTCTAAGATATACTTGGGTGTAACTCCCCTGGGAAACATCAGATCACAAATTGGGTTGGTTTTTTAGCATTCCCGACTCAGGACACTACTAATATACGTTTGTTTTTCGAATCTGAGCTTTGGTTCAAAAGTAACACGTTCTGGTTGAATTGAGTTTTTCTGCAAATTCTAAGATATACTTGGGTGTAACTCCCCAGGGAAACATCAGATCCCAAAATGGAGTGGTTTTTTAGCATTCCCGACTCAGGACACTACTAATATACGTTTGTTTTTCGAATCTGAGCTTTGGTTCAAAAGTAACACGTTCTGGTTCAATTGAGTTTTTCTGCAAATTCTAAGATATACTTGGGTGTAACTCCCCAGGGAAACATCAGATCACAAAATGGGTTGGTTTTTTAGCATTCCCGACTCAGGACACTACTAATATACGTTTGTTTTTCGAATCTGAGCTTTGGTTCAAAAGTAACACGTTCTGGTTCAATTGAGTTTTTCTGCAAATTCTAAGGTATACTTGGGTGTAACTCCCCAGGGAAACATCAGATCACAAAATGGGTTGGTTTTTTAGCATTCCCGACTCAGGACACTACTAATATGTGTTTGTTTTTCGAATCTGAGCTTTGGTTCAAAAGTAACACGTTCTGGTTGAATTGAGTTTTTCTACAAATTCTAAGATATACTTGGGTGTAACTCCCCAGGGAAACATCAGATCACAAAATGGGTTGGTTTTTTAGCATTCCCGACTCAGGACACTACTAATATACGTATGTTTTTCGAATCTGAGCTTTGGTTCAAAAGTAACACGTTCTGGTTGAATTGAGTTTTTCTGCAAATTCTAAGATATACTTGGGTGTAACTCCCCAGGGAAACATCAGATCACAAAATGGGTTGGTTTTTTAGCATTCCCGACTCAGGACACTACTAATATACGTTTGTTTTTCGAATCTGAGCTTTGGTTCAAAAGTAACACGTTCTGGTTGAATTGAGTTTTTCTGCAAATTCTAAGATATACTTGGGTGTAACTCCCCAGGGAAACATCAGATCACAAATTGGGTTGGTTTTTTAGCATTCCCGACTCAGGACACTACTAATATACGTTTGTTTTTCGAATCTGAGCTTTGGTTCAAAAGTAACACGTTCTGGTTGAATTGAGTTTTTCTGCAAATTCTAAGATATACTTGGGTGTAACTCCCCAGGGAAACATCAGATCACAAAATGGGTTGGTTTTTTAGCATTCCCGACTCAGGACACTACTAATATACGTTTGTTTTTCGAATCTGAGCTTTGGTTCAAAAGTAACACGTTCTGGTTGAATTGAGTTTTTCTGCAAATTCTAAGATATACTTTGGTGTAACTCCCCAGGGAAACATCAGATCACAAAATGGGTTGGTTTTTTAGCATTCCTGACTCAGGACACTACTAATATACGTTTGTTTTTCGAATCTGAGCTTTGGTTCAAAAGTAACACGTTCTGGTTGAATTGAGTTTTTCTGCAAATTCTAAGATATACTTGGGTGTAACTCCCCAGGGAAACATCAGATCACAAAATGGGTTGGTTTTTTAGCATTCCCGACTCAGGACACTACTAATATACGTTTGTTTTTCGAATCTGAGCTTTGGTTCAAAAGTAACACGTTCTGGTGCAATTGAGTTTTTCTGCAAATTCTAAGATATACTTGGGTGTAACTCCCCAGGGAAACATCAGATCACAAAATGGGTTGGTTTTTTAGCATTCCCGACTCAGGACACTACTAATATATGTTTGTTTTTCGAATCTGAGCTTTGGTTCAAAAGTAACACGTTCTGGTTCAATTGAGTTTTTCTGCAAATTCTAAGGTATACTTGGGTGTAACTCCCCAGGGAAACATCAGATCACAAAATGGGTTGGTTTTTTAGCATTCCCGACTCAGGACACTACTAATATGTGTTTGTTTTTCGAATCTGAGCTTTGGTTCAAAAGTAACACGTTCTGGTTGAATTGAGTTTTTCTGCAAATTCTAAGATTATACTTGGGTGTAACTCCCCAGGGAAACATCAGATCACAAAATGGGTTGGTTTTTTAGCATTCCCGACTCAGGACACTAATAATATACGTTTGTTTTTCGAATCTGAGCTTTGGTTCAAAAGTAACACGTTCTGGTTGAATTGAGTTTTTCTGCAAATTCTAAGGTATACTTGGGTGTAACTCCCCAGGGAAACATCAGATCACAAAATGGAGTGGTTTTTTAGCATTCCCGACTCAGGACACTACTAATATGTGTTTGTTTTTCGAATCTGAGCTCTGGTTCAAAAGTAACACGTTCTGGTTGAATTGAGTTTTTCTGCAAATTCTAAGATATACTTGGGTGTAACTCCCCAGGGAAACATCAGATCACAAAATGGGTTGGTTTTTTAGCATTCCCGACTCAGGACACTACTAATATACGTTTGTTTTTCGAATCTGAGCTTTGGTTCAAAAGTAACACGTTCTGGTTGAATTGAGTTTTTCTGCAAATTCTAAGATATACTTGGGTGTAACTCCCCTGGGAAACATCAGATCACAAATTGGGTTGGTTTTTTAGCATTCCCGACTCAGGACACTACTAATATACGTTTGTTTTTCGAATCTGAGCTTTGGTTCAAAAGTAACACGTTCTGGTTGAATTGAGTTTTTCTGCAAATTCTAAGATATACTTGGGTGTAACTCCCCAGGGAAACATCAGATCACAAAATGGGTTGGTTTTTTAGCATTCCCGACTCAGGACACTACTAATATACGTTTGTTTTTCGAATCTGAGCTTTGGTTCAAAAGTAACACGTTCTGGTTGAATTGAGTTTTTCTGCAAATTCTAAGATATACTTGGGTGTAACTCCCCAGGGAAACATCAGATCACAAAATGGGTTGGTTTTTTAGCATTCCCGACACAGGACACTACTAATATACGTTTGTTTTTCGAATCTGAGCTTTGGTTCAAAAGTAACACGTTCTGGTTGAATTGAGTTTTTCTGCAAATTCTAAGATATACTTGGGTGTAACTCCCCAGGGAAACATCAGATCACAAAATGGGTTGGTTTTTTAGCATTCCCGACACAGGACACTACTAATATACGTTTGTTTTTCGAATCTGAGCTTTGGTTCAAAAGTAACACGTTCTGGTTGAATTGAGTTTTTCTGCAAATTCTAAGATATACTTGGGTGTAACTCCCCAGGGAAACCTCAGATCACAAAATGGGTTGGTTTTTTAGCATTCCCGACTCAGGACACTACTAATATACGTTTGTTTTTCGAATCTGAGCTTTGGTTCAAAAGTAACACATTCTGGTTGAATTGAGTTTTTCTGCAAATTCTAAGATATACTTGGGTGTAACTCCCCAGGGAAACATCAGATCACAAAATGGGTTGGTTTTTTAGCATTCCCGACTCAGGACACTACTAATATACGTTTGTTTTTCGAATCTGAGCTTTGGTTCAAAAGTAACACGTTCTGGTTGAATTGAGTTTTTCTGCAAATTCTAAGATATACTTTGGTGTAACTCCCCAGGGAAACATCAGATCACAAAATGGGTTGGTTTTTTAGCATTCCCGACTCAGGACACTACTAATATATGTATGTTTTTCGAATCTGAGCTTTGGTTCAAAAGTAACACGTTCTGGTTGAATTGAGTTTTTCTGCAAATTCTAAGATATACTTTGGTGTAACTCCCCAGGGAAACATCAGATCACAAAATGGGTTGGTTTTTTAGCATTCCCGACTCAGGACACTACTAATATACGTATGTTTTTCGAATCTGAGCTTTGGTTCAAAAGTAACACGTTCTGGTTGAATTGAGTTTTTCTGCAAATTCTAAGATATACTTGGGTGTAACTCCCCAGGGAAACATCAGATCACAAAATGGGTTGGTTTTTTAGCATTCCCGACTCAGGACACTACTAATATACGTTTGTTTTTCGAATCTGAGCTTTGGTTCAAAAGTAACACGTTCTGGTTGAATTGAGTTTTTCTGCAAATTCTAAGATATACTTGGGTGTAACTCCCCTGGGAAACATCAGATCACAAATTGGGTTGGTTTTTTAGCATTCCCGACTCAGGACACTACTAATATACGTTTGTTTTTCGAATCTGAGCTTTGGTTCAAAAGTAACACGTTCTGGTTGAATTTAGTTTTTCTGCAAATTCTAAGATATACTTGGGTGTAACTCCCCAGGGAAACATCAGATCACAAAATGGGTTGGTTTTTTAGCATTCCCGACACAGGACACTACTAATATACGTTTGTTTTTCGAATCTGAGCTTTGGTTCAAAAGTAACACGTTCTGGTTGAATTGAGTTTTTCTGCAAATTCTAAGATATACTTGGGTGTAACTCCCCAGGGAAACCTCAGATCACAAAATGGGTTGGTTTTTTAGCATTCCCGACTCAGGACACTACTAATATACGTTTGTTTTTCGAATCTGAGCTTTGGTTCAAAAGTAACACGTTCTGGTTGAATTGAGTTTTTCTGCAAATTCTAAGATATACTTGGGTGTAACTCCCCAGGGAAACATCAGATCACAAAATGGGTTGGTTTTTTAGCA
This sequence comes from Thamnophis sirtalis, assembly GCF_051295495.1. NCBI lineage: Eukaryota > Metazoa > Chordata > Lepidosauria > Squamata > Natricidae > Thamnophis > Thamnophis sirtalis. The sequence continues at coordinate 590,264 of NW_028261404.1, read as the reverse complement.
TTCCCGACTCAGGACACTACTAATATACGTTTGTTTTTCGAATCTGAGCTTTGGTTCAAAAGTAACACGTTCTGGTTGAATTGAGTTTTTCTGCAAATTCTAAGATATACTTTGGTGTAACTCCCCAGGGAAACCTCAGATCACAAAATGGGTTGGTTTTTTAGCATTCCCGACTCAGGACACTACTAATATACGTTTGTTTTTCGAATCTGAGCTTTGGTTCAAAAGTAACACATTCTGGTTGAATTGAGTTTTTCTGCAAATTCTAAGATATACTTGGGTGTAACTCCCCAGGGAAACATCAGATCACAAATTGGGTTGGTTTTTTAGCATTCCCGACTCAGGACACTACTAATATATGTTTGTTTTTCGAATCTGAGCTTTGGTTCAAAAGTAACACGTTCTGGTTGAATTGAGTTTTTCTGCAAATTCTAAGATATACTTGGGTGTAACTCCCCAGGGAAACATCAGATCACAAAATGGGTTGGTTTTTTAGCATTCCCGACTCAGGACACTACTAATATACGTTTGTTTTTCGAATCTGAGCTTTGGTTCAAAAGTAACACGTTCTGGTTGAATTGAGTTTTTCTGCAAATTCTAAGATATACTTTGGTGTAACTCCCCAGGGAAACATCAGATCACAAAATGGGTTGGTTTTTTAGCATTCCCGACTCAGGACACTACTAATATATGTATGTTTTTCGAATCTGAGCTTTGGTTCAAAAGTAACACGTTCTGGTTGAATTGAGTTTTTCTGCAAATTCTAAGATATACTTGGGTGTAACTCCCCAGGGAAACATCAGATCACAAAATGGGTTGGTTTTTTAGCATTCCCGACTCAGGACACTACTAATATACGTTTGTTTTTCGAATCTGAGCTTTGGTTCAAAAGTAACACGTTCTGGTTGAATTGAGTTTTTCTGCAAATTCTAAGATATACTTGGGTGTAACTCCCCTGGGAAACATCAGATCACAAATTGGGTTGGTTTTTTAGCATTCCCGACTCAGGACACTACTAATATACGTTTGTTTTTCGAATCTCAGCTTTGGTTCAAAAGTAACACGTTCTGGTTGAATTGAGTTTTTCTGCAAATTCTAAGATATACTTTGGTGTAACTCCCCAGGGAAACATCAGATCACAAAATGGGTTGGTTTTTTAGCATTCCCGACACAGGACACTACTAATATACGTTTGTTTTTCGAATCTGAGCTTTGGTTCAAAAGTAACACGTTCTGGTTGAATTGAGTTTTTCTGCAAATTCTAAGATATACTTGGGTGTAACTCCCCAGGGAAACCTCAGATCACAAAATGGGTTGGTTTTTTAGCATTCCCGACTCAGGACACTACTAATATACGTTTGTTTTTCGAATCTGAGCTTTGGTTCAAAAGTAACACGTTCTGGTTCAATTGAGTTTTTCTGCAAATTCTAAGATATACTTGGTTGTAACTCCCCAGGGAAACATCAGATCACAAAATGGGTTGGTTTTTTAGCATTCCCGACTCAGGACACTACTAATATACGTTTGTTTTTCGAATCTGAGCTTTGGTTCAAAAGTAACACGTTCTGGTTGAATTGAGTTTTTCTGCAAATTCTAAGGTATACTTGGGTGTAACTCCCCAGGGAAACATCAGATCACAAAATGGGTTGGTTTTTTAGCATTCCCGACTCAGGACACTACTAATATACGTTTGTTTTTCGAATCTGAGCTTTGGTTCAAAAGTAACACGTTCTGGTTGAATTGAGTTTTTCTGCAAATTCTAAGGTATACTTGGGTGTAACTCCCCAGGGAAACATCAGATCACAAAATGGAGTGGTTTTTTAGCATTCCCGACTCAGGACACTACTAATATGTGTTTGTTTTTCGAATCTGAGCTTTGGTTCAAAAGTAACACGTTCTGGTTGAATTGAGTTTTTCTACAAATTCTAAGATATACTTTGGTGTAACTCCCCAGGGAAACATCAGATCACAAAATGGGTTGGTTTTTTAGCATTCCCGACTCAGGACACTACTAATATACGTTTGTTTTTCGAATCTGAGCTTTGGTTCAAAAGTAACACGTTCTGGTTGAATTGAGTTTTTCTGCAAATTCTAAGATATACTTGGGTGTAACCCCAGGGAAACATCAGATCACAAAATGGGTTGGTTTTTTAGCATTCCCGACTCAGGACACTACTAATATACGTTTGTTTTTCGAATCTGAGCTTTGGTTCAAAAGTAACACGTTCTGGTTCAATTGAGTTTTTCTGCAAATTCTAAGATATACTTGGGTGTAACTCCCCAGGGAAACATCAGATCACAAAATGGGTTGGTTTTTTAGCATTCCCGACTCAGGACACTACTAATATACGTTTGTTTTTCGAATCTGAGCTTTGGTTCAAAAGTAACACGTTCTGGTTCAATTGAGTTTTTCTGCAAATTCTAAGGTATACTTGGGTGTAACTCCCCAGGGAAACATCAGATCACAAAATGCGTTGGTTTTTTAGCATTCCTGACTCAGGACACTACTAATATGTGTTTGTTTTTCGAATCTGAGCTTTGGTTCAAAAGTAACACGTTCTGGTTGAATTGAGTTTTTCTGCAAATTCTAAGATTATACTTGGGTGTAACTCCCCAGGGAAACATCAGATCACAAAATGGGTTGGTTTTTTAGCATTCCCGACTCAGGACACTACTAATATACGTTTGTTTTTCGAATCTGAGCTTTGGTTCAAAAGTAACACGTTCTGGTTCAATTGAGTTTTTCTGCAAATTCTAAGGTATACTTGGGTGTAACTCCCCAGGGAAACATCAGATCACAAAATGCGTTGGTTTTTTAGCATTCCTGACTCAGGACACTACTAATATGTGTTTGTTTTTCGAATCTGAGCTTTGGTTCAAAAGTAACACGTTCTGGTTGAATTGAGTTTTTCTGCAAATTCTAAGATTATACTTGGGTGTAACTCCCCAGGGAAACATCAGATCACAAAATGGGTTGGTTTTTTAGCATTCCCGACTCAGGACACTACTAATATACGTTTGTTTTTCGAATCTGAGCTTTGGTTCAAAAGTAACACGTTCTGGTTGAATTGAGTTTTTCTGCAAATTCTAAGGTATACTTGGGTGTAACTCCCCAGGGAAACATCAGATCACAAAATGGAGTGGTTTTTTAGCATTCCCGACTCAGGACACTACTAATATGTGTTTGTTTTTCGAATCTGAGCTTTGGTTCAAAAGTAACACGTTCTGGTTGAATTGAGTTTTTCTGCAAATTCTAAGATATACTTGGGTGTAACTCCCCAGGGAAACATCAGATCACAAAATGGGTTGGTTTTTTAGCATTCCCGACTCAGGACACTACTAATATGTGTTTGTTTTTCGAATCTGAGCTTTGGTTCAAAAGTAACACGTTCTGGTTGAATTGAGTTTTTCTGCAAATTCTAAGATATACTTGGGTGTAACTCCCCAGGGAAACATCAGATCACAAAATGGGTTGGTTTTTTAGCATTCCCGACTCAGGACACTACTAATATACGTTTGTTTTTCGAATCTGAGCTTTGGTTCAAAAGTAACACGTTCTGGTTGAATTGAGTTTTTCTGCAAATTCTAAGATATACTTGGGTGTAACTCCCCTGGGAACCATCAGATCACAAATTGGGTTGGTTTTTTAGCATTCCCGACTCAGGACACTACTAATATACGTTTGTTTTTCGAATCTGAGCTTTGGTTCAAAAGTAACACGTTCTGGTTGAATTGAGTTTTTCTGCAAATTCTAAGATATACTTGGGTGTAACTCCCCAGGGAAACATCAGATCACAAAATGGGTTGGTTTTTTAGCATTCCCGACTCAGGACACTACTAATATACGTTTGTTTTTCGAATCTGAGCTTTGGTTCAAAAGTAACACGTTCTGGTTCAATTGAGTTTTTCTGCAAATTCTAAGATATACTTGGGTGTAACTCCCCAGGGAAACATCAGATCACAAAATGGGTTGGTTTTTTAGCATTCCCGACTCAGGACACTACTAATATACGTTTGTTTTTCGAATCTGAGCTTTGGTTCAAAAGTAACACGTTCTGGTTCAATTGAGTTTTTCTGCAAATTCTAAGGTATACTTGGGTGTAACTCCCCAGGGAAACATCAGATCACAAAATGGGTTGGTTTTTTAGCATTCCCGACTCAGGACACTACTAATATGTGTTTGTTTTTCGAATCTGAGCTTTGGTTCAAAAGTAACACGTTCTGGTTGAATTGAGTTTTTCTACAAATTCTAAGATATACTTGGGTGTAACTCCCCAGGGAAACATCAGATCACAAAATGGGTTGGTTTTTTAGCATTCCCGACTCAGGACACTACTAATATACGTTTGTTTTTCGAATCTGAGCTTTGGTTCAAAAGTAACACGTTCTGGTTGAATTGACTTTTTCTGCAAATTCTAAGATATACTTGGGTGTAACTCCCCTGGGAAACATCAGATCACAAATTGGGTTGGTTTTTTAGCATTCCCGACTCAGGACACTACTAATATACGTTTGTTTTTGGAATCTGAGCTTTGGTTCAAAAGTAACACGTTCTGGTTGAATTGAGTTTTTCTGCAAATTCTAAGATATACTTGGGTGTAACTCCCCTGGGAAACATCAGATCACAAAATGGGTTGGTTTTTTAGCATTCCCGACTCAGGACACTACGAATATGTGTTTGTTTTTCGAATCTGAGCTTTGGTTCAAAAGTAACACGTTCTGGTTCAATTGAGTTTTTCTGCAAATTCTAAGATATACTTGGGTGTAACTCCCCAGGGAAACATCAGATCCCAAAATGGAGTGGTTTTTTAGCATTCCCGACTCAGGACACTACTAATATGTGTTTGTTTTTCGAATCTGAGCTTTGGTTCAAAAGTAACACGTTCTGGTTGAATTGAGTTTTTCTGCAAATTCTAAGATATACTTGGGTGTAACTCCCCTGGGAAACATCAGATCACAAAATGGGTTGGTTTTTTAGCATTCCCGACTCAGGACACTACTAATATGTGTTTGTTTTTCGAATCTGAGCTTTGGTTCAAAAGTAACACGTTCTGGTTCAATTGAGTTTTTCTGCAAATTCTAAGGTATACTTGGTTGTAACTCCCCAGGGAAACATCAGATCACAAAATGGGTTGGTTTTTTAGCATTCCCGACTCAGGACACTACTAATATGTGTTTGTTTTTCGAATCTGAGCTTTGGTTCAAAAGTAACACGTTCTGGTTGAATTGAGTTTTTCTGCAAATTCTAAGATATACTTGGGTGTAACTCCCCAGGGAAACATCAGATCACAAAATGGAGTGGTTTTTTTAGCATTCCCGACTCAGGACACTACTAATATACGTTTGTTTTTCGAATCTGAGCTTTGGTTCAAAAGTAACACGTTCTGGTTGAATTGAGCTTTTCTGCAAATTCTAAGATATACTTGGGTGTAACTCCCCAGGGAAACATCAGATCACAAAATGGGTTGGTTTTTTAGCATTCCCGACTCAGGACACTACTAATATACGTATGTTTTTCGAATCTGAGCTTTGGTTCAAAAGTAACACGTTCTGGTTGAATTGAGTTTTTCTGCAAATTCTAAGATATACTTGGGTGTAACTCCCCAGGGAAACATCAGATCACAAAATGGGTTGGTTTTTTAGCATTCCCGACACAGGACACTACTAATATACGTTTGTTTTTCGAATCTGAGCTTTGGTTCAAAAGTAACACGTTCTGGTTGAATTGAGTTTTTCTGCAAATTCTAAGATATACTTGGGTGTAACTCCCCAGGGAAACATCAGATCACAAAATGGGTTGGTTTTTTAGCATTCCCGACACAGGACACTACTAATATACGTTTGTTTTTCGAATCTGAGCTTTGGTTCAAAAGTAACACGTTCTGGTTGAATTGAGTTTTTCTGCAAATTCTAAGATATACTTGGGTGTAACTCCCCAGGGAAACACCCTAACCCTAACCCTAACCCTAACCCTAACCCTAACCCAAACCGTAATGTGAACCTGAACCTTGACCCCGATCCTGACCCTGGACCTTGATCCGGACATTGACTTGGACCAGGACCAGGACCAGGAACTTAACCATTACCTGAACCATGACCTTAAACCTATCCCTATCCCTATCCCTATCCCTAACCCTAACCCTAACCCTAACCCAAACCCAAACCCTAACCCTAACCCTAACCCTACCCCTACCCCTACCCCTACCCCTACCCCAATCCCTATCCCTAAAACAAACCCTAACCCTAACCCTAACCCTGACACTAACCCTACGCCTAACCCTAACCCTAACCCTACGCCTACGCCTAACCCTAACCCTAACCCTACCCCTAACCCTACCCCTACCCCTACCCCTAACCCTACGCCTAACGCTAAGCCTAAGCCTAAGCCTAAGCCTAAGCCTCAGCCTAAGCCTAAGCCTAAGCCTCAGCCTAAGCCTAAGCCTCAGCCTAACCCTAACCCTAACCCTAACCCTAACCCTAACCCTAACCCTAACCCTAACCCTAACCCTATCCCGGACCAGGACCAGGACCAGGACCAGGAACTTAACCCTTACCTGAACCTATCCCTATCCCTATCCCTATCCCTATCCCTATCCCTATCCCTATCCCTATCCCTAACCCTTTCCCTAACCCTAACCGTAACCCTAACCCTAAACCTAACCCTACCCTAACCCGAACTTGACCTTGACTCAAACCCGGACAAGGATCCTGTCCCCAACGCTAGGCCCGGACCGGACCCTGACACGGTCCAGGACCAGGACCCTGATACCAACCCGAACCATGAACCTAATCCTAACCCTAACCTGAACCCAAACCCTGACCCCGATCCTGATCCCGGAACTCGACCCGGACCCTGACGTGGACCAGGACTTGGACCAGGACCAGGACCCTGACCCTTACCTGAACCATGACCCTAACCCTAACCCTAACCCTAACCCTAACCCTAACCCTAACCCTAACCTGAACCCTAACCCTTCCCCTTCCCCTAACCTTAATCCAAACACTAACCCGAACCCTAACCGTAACCCGCATCCTAACCCTAACCCTATCCTAACCCGAACTGGACCCTCACATGGACCCGGACAAGGTCCCTGACCCCGACGCTGGACCCTGACCTAGACCCTGTTGCGGACCAGGACCATGAAGGGGACCCTGACCTTAACCCTAACCTGAACAGGAAACTGAACTTGACCCCTAACCTGAACCCGCAGATGCACATGAACCCTAATCTTAACCCTAACCCCAACCCTAACCCCAACCTTAACCATAAACTGCACCCTAGCCCTAACCCTAACTCTAACCCTAACCTTAACCTAACCCGAACTTGACCATGACTGAGACCCGGACAAGGATTGTGACCCTGATGATGGGGCCTGAATTGGACCCGGACAGGGTACAGATCCGGAACCCTGATACTAACCCTCAACCTAACCCTAACCCAAAAATGAAACTGAATCTTAACCCTAACATGAACCCACACATGCACACGGATCCTACCCCTACCCCTACCCCTACCCCTACCCCTACCCCTACCCCTACCCCTAACCCTACCCTAACCCTAACCCTAACCCAAACCATAATGTGAACCTGAACCTTGACCCCGATCCTGACCCTGGACCTTGATCCGGACCTTGACGTGGACCAGGACCAGGACCAGGAACTTAACCATTACCTGAACCATGACCTTAAACCTATCCCTATCCCTATCCCTATCCCTATCCCTATCCCTATCCCTATCCCTATCCCTATCCCTATCCCTATCCCTATCCCTATCCCTATCCCTATCCCTATCCCTAACCCAAACCCTAACCCCTAACCCTAACCATGACCCTAACCCAATCCCTATCCCTAACACAAACCCTAACCCTAACCCTAACCCTGACACTAACCCTAACCCTAACCCTAACCCTAACGCTAAGCCTAAGCCTAAGCCTAAGCCTAAGCCTAAGCCTAAACCTAAGCGTAACCCTAAGCCTAAGCCTACGCCTAAGCCTAAACCTAAACCTAACCCTAACCCTAACCCTAACCCGAACCTTAACGTTAATCCTAAACCTAACCTGAACCTGAACCCTGACCCCAATCCTGACCCCGGACCTTTACCTGGACCCTGATGTGGACCAGGGCCGGGAACCTAACCCTAACCTGAACCATGGCCCTAACCTTATCCCTATCCCTAACCCTAAACTTAACCCTAAGCATATCCTTAACCCTAACACTAACCCTTACCCTAACCTGAACCCTAACCATAACTGTAACCCTTACCCTAACCTTAACTTAAACCTAAACCTAAACCTAATCCTAACCCATACCCTAACCCTAAACCATCCCTAACCCAAACTTGACCCTGACTTGGACCCAGACAAGGACCCTGACCCCGATGCTGGACCCCAATCTGGACCCTGACATGTACCTGGACCACCACCAGAATCCTGACCCTAACTGGAACCATGAACCCTAACCCTAACCCTAACCCTAACCCTAACCCTAACCCTAACCCTAAACTGAACATGAACCTGAATCTGAACCCTAACCTGAACCCGCAAATGGAAATGGACCCTAATCCTAACCCTAAACCTAATCCTAATCCTAACCATAACACGAACCCTGACCCCAATATTGACCCCAGACCCTGGGTCCTGACCAAGACTCTGATGTGGACTAAGGCCGGGAACCTAACCCTAACCTGAACCATGACCCTATCCCTATCCCTATCCCTATCCCTATCCCTATCCCTATCCCTATCCCTATCCCTATCCCTATCCCTATCCCTAACCTTAACTATAACCCTAACCCTAACCTTAATCCAAATGGTAACCCTAACCCTATCCTAACCTGAACTTGACCCTCACACAGACCCGGACAAGGTCCCTGTCCCCGATGCTGGACCCCGACCTGGACCCTGTTGCGGACCAGGACTATGACCATGACTGGGACCCTGACCCTAACCCTAACCCTAACCTGAACAGGAACCTGAACTTGAATCCTAAACTGAACTGCACCCAAACACGGACCCTACCCTTAACCCTAACCCAACCCCTACCCCTACCCCTACCCCTAACCCCAACCCCAACCCCAACCCCAACCCTAACCCTAACCCTAACCCTAACCCTGAACGGACCCGGTCCAATCCGGAACCCTGATACTAACCCTAACCCTAACCTGAACATGAACCTGAATCTTAACTCTAACATGAACCCACACACGAACCCTAACACTAACCCTAACCTTAATGTTAATCCTAAACCTAACCTGAACCTGAACCCTGACCCCAATCCTGACCCTGGACCCGGCCCCGACCCTGATGTGGACCAGGGCCGGGAACCTAAGTCTAACCTGAACCATGACCCTACCTTATCCCTATCCCCAACCTTATCCCTAACCCTATCCCTAACCCTATCCCTATCCCTAACCCTAACCTTAACCCTAACCCTAACCCTATCCTTAACCCTAACCCTAACCCTAAGCCTTACACTAACCTAAAGCTAAAGCTAAAGCTAAAGCTAAAGCTAAAGCTAAAGCTAAAGCTAAACCTAAACCTAAACCCAAACCTAATCTTAACCCATACCCTAACCCTAACCCTTCCCTAACCCAAACTTGACCCTGACTTGGACCCGGACAAGGACCCTGACCCCAACACTGGACCCCAACCCGGACCCTGACATGGACCAGGACCACAACCGGGACCCTGACCCTAACCCAAACCACAACCCTAACCCTAACATGAAGATGAACCTGAATCTGAAGCCTAACCTGAACCCGCAAACAGACACGGACACACACACAAACCCTAACCCTAACCCTAGCATGAACCCTGACTCCGATATTGACCCCGGACTCTGACCAGGACCCGGACCCGGATGTGGATCAGGACTGGGACATGGACCCTAACCTGAACCATGACCCTAACCCTAACTCGAACCCGAAACCTAACCCGAACCTGAACCTGAACCCTGACCCTGATCCTGACCCCTGAAACTGACCTGAACCACGACCCTAACCCTAACCCTAACCCGAACATGAACCTGAATCTGAATCCTAACTTGAACCCGCACACGCACATGCACCCGAACCCTAACCCTTACCCTAACCTGACGCGGACCAGGACCATGATGGGGACCCTGACCCTAACTGGAACCACGACCCTAACCCTAACCCTAACCCTAACCCGAACATGAACCTGAATCTGAACCCTAACCTGAACCCGCACAAACACACGCATATGCGCACACCCTAACACTAACCCTAACCCTACCCTAAACTAGAACCCTGACCCTGATATTGACCCCGGACCCCGACCCGGAACCGGACCTTGACGTGGACCAGGACTGGGACACGGACCCTAACTTGAATCATGACCCTAACCGTAACCCTAACCTGAACCTGAACCCTGACCCCGATACTTACTCCAGACAGTGACCCAGATACTGACCCGGACCAGGACCAGGACCCTGACCCGAACCATGACCCTAATCATATCCCGAACATGAACTTGAATCTGAACCTTAACTTGAACCCCCACACGCAACTGAACCTTAACCCTAACCGTAACCATAACGTGAACCTGAACCCTGATCCCTATCCTGACCCCGGACCCCGATCCGGACCCTGACATGGACCAGGACCGGGAACCTAACCGAAACCAAAACCATGACCCTATCCCTATCCCTATCCCTATCCCTAACCCTAAACCTAACCCGCACCCTAACCCTAAACCTAACCCGCACCCTAACCCTAACCCGCACCGTAACCCGAACCGTAACCCGAACCCAAACCCGAACCCGAACCCTAACCCTAACCCTAACCCTAACCCTAACCCTAACCCTAACCCTAACCCTAACCCTAACCCTAACCCTAACCCTAACCCTAACCCTAACCCTAACCCTAACCCTAACCCTAACCCTAACCCTAACCTAACCCAAACTTGACCCTGACATGGATTCGGACAAGGACCCTGACCCCAATGCTGGACCCCGACCTGGACCCTGTTGCTGACCAGGACCACGACTGGGACCCTGAGCCTAACCCTAACCCTAACCCTAACCCTAGCCCTAGGCCTAACCCTACACCTACCCCTACCCCTACCACTAACCCCGACCCTAACCCTAACCCTACCCTAACCCAAACTTGACCCTGACATGGATTCGGACAAGGACCCTGACCCCAATGTGGACCCCGACCTGGACCCTGTTGCTGACCAGGACCACGACTGGGACCCTGAGCCTAACCCTAACCCTAACCCTAACTCTAACCCTAACCCTAACCCTAACCCTAGCCCTAGGCCTAACACAAACAGGAACCTGAACTTGAACCCTAACCTGAACCCGCACACGCACATGCACACGCACCCTAACCCTAACCCTAACCCTAACCCGCACCCGCACCCTACCCCTACCCCTACCCCTACCCCTACCCCTACCCCTACCACTAACTCCGACCTTAACCCTAACCCTAACCCTAACCCGCACCCTAACCCTAACCCTAACCCTGAATGGACCCGGTCCAATCCGGAACCCTGATACTAACCCTAACCCGAACATGAACCTGAATCTTAACTCTAACATGAACCCACACATGAACCCTAACCCTAACCCTAACCCTAACCTTAATGTTAATCCTAAGCCTAACCTGAACCCGAACCCTGACCCCAATCCTGATCCCGGACCCTGACCCGGACCCTGATGTGGACCAGGGCCGGGAACCTAAGTCTAACCTGAACCATGACTCTAAACTTATCCCTATCCCTAACCCTATCCCTAACCCTATCCCTATCCCTAACCCTAACCTTAACCCTAACCCTAACCCTATCCTTAACCCTAACCCTAAGCTTTACCCTAACCTGAACCCTAACCCTAACCCTTACACTAACCCTAACCTACACTAACCCTAACCCTTACACTAACCTAAAGCTAAAGCTAAAGCCACCACCACCACCAACCCAGACCCTCTCAACCCCAAAATGGCCCCTAATTTATGCAAATGACTAAAAGATCAAACCCTCAACCTTCAGAATACGAAGCACTTGTCTTCCCGAATGCACCACCCAGCCCCTCCTTAGTGGTTCACTCAATAATGGCACTAAAAGGAAGAACCAGAACCCCGTAATGTGGAAACATACAAATTTTAAGGTCTGTTGTTCCTTCTTTTGCCACGAGACAGTGATGTTGTGTCTAATCTCACCTGCAATAGCCAAACTGCTCTGGAATTGTCCAAATCGATAAACCTCTTCAGTTCCATTATGGCTTTTGGATTTTCTTGCTCTATTGGCAGAAATAGTACAGATGTGTTACGTATTGTATTTCTTGCACTTTTTAAATATCAAGCTTTTGGGGGCTTTGGAGACCAACGTTTTTTGCACCCCAAATTGAAAAACCCATCAGGGGACTCGATTGGGTGGGGGGACGGGGGGGGGGTTCATCCTGTTCTTAAAAATCAAGCTTTTTGCACCCAGAAGAGAGGAGGAAAAGTCATGATCCTGCGGTCAGAAAAATGGGTGCTTTAGAGGCAAATATTTTTGGAGCCCAAAAAATTATTCCCTATGTAGGATTGCGCTCCTTATCAGCTGTTTTGATCGTGGCACCTAAGGCAACAACCGGAATCATATAATGCTAATTTATGCAAATGAATCCTCCATACAGCTAAAGATGAAGTAATAAAAATAACGCTTCCTTGCTCTTGTTGAAAGATAAAATTTGTAAAGGCTGCTGTTCCTTCTTTCGCCACGAGAGGCACTGTTGTCTGTAAACTCACCTAGAATAGGCAAACTGCTCTGGAATTCTCCAAACCAAAAAAGTTCTTCTGTTGCATTGTGCCTTTTGCATTTTCTGGTTCTACGTGTGAAACTCGAAAAAGTTTCAGGAGCTGTAAGCCGTAATCATCACAATTATGACACATCACGGCTTGAACTGTCTTGCCTTGGGCGTAATGAGTCTATCTCATATATTAGTTTCACTTTTAAGTTGTATTACTAAAATAAATGAACTTTTGCATGATATTCTAATTTTTCGAGTTTCACCTGTACTAGCAGAAATCGTGTGGATGTGTTGCATACTGTATTTCTTGCTCTTTTTAAAAATCAAGCTTTTTGCACCCAGAGGAGGAAAACTCCTCACCCCACGGTCACAAAAAGGGATGCTTTGGAAGTGCTATTATGTGGAATTTAGCATCCACTTGAATAAACTCCCAATCTACAGTTTTAGGTTTAAAAGCACAAGAGATATACTATTAAACTTTTCAATGATTCATGCTGGCAGTCTTGAAAAACTATGATTTTTTTTTGGCAGTTAGGTATAGGTATGGATACATTCTCCATAAATAAATTAAAAACTATTGTCACTGACTACTGGAAGTGATTGAATGTCCATCTTTAATACTGGAAAAAATAATTTGAAAAAATGGATATTTCACTTAAAATTCTGACTAATCATAGTAGAAATCAATCATTTAAGTTACTTACATATTTAAGAACCCTTGCTGAATCATTCAATCAATATATTTATTGAAGATCATGCTGTTCTGCCCCAAAGATTTAAATGGAAAACTAAATGTTTATCTTGAAAAATCTGAAAGAAGTTTTCTTAGAAAAGGTTTACACTTGTTCTTCAATGATTAACTTCACAAGCTGACAATGTGATGTCAAACAGCCATTGTAATTATCTTTTAACAAATTGAAAACAGGTAAGATGCTTCCACAAAATTGAAGATTCTGCTATCAAAACGATGAAAATAGGATCATGCTATTGCATTGTCAGACATGTGTATACAAAATGCAGAGTTTGTGACACACTGGGATGATGCTACTTTTGTCATTCATCCTTTATCACTTCACCTCCACCTCCACCTCCATCCCCACAAATGTTTCTGCAAGAGGGTCTGAGAAAGATATATACCCATTACATTGGAGTTTATTCTAATATTGAACTCAGTTGATGTCAACATTCAGTCTCCATATCTTTCTTCAAGGGAGATCTTTTACGTTCCTATCCTAAATATCCTCATTATAAATGCATCAGGAGAACCAGAGCCTGCCAAATATATTCTACTTATAATCTCTGATCATTATTATGAGGAAGTAAATATTTCATTTTTGAACTCTCTAGTGCTGAACAATGCAGCAGAATTGTTTAATTTCTAATCTGTTTTAACATTAGTTATATAAATTGGATTAAAATGTAGATTTAAATAAAATGGAAATGCATGCTGAAATAATTCAAGGTTTGCTTTTCACTGTAGTTTAATTTTGGTGATACTCTAGCTTCCTCTGCTGTGCTGATAACTATCCCCAAATGCAAGGGCAAGGATTACCAATCTGGTTCTCCCACTCCCGTCCCCTCCCTTCAGTAAAATCATTAGCAAATAGCACATTCATATTATAGAGAAAAACAGTGGTTTCTAAGAATTATAAATAGTACAGAAACTGTTTATTATCTCCCTGTATTTTAAGATTACAGTACATGCTGACTGCTTGTCATTTCTGCAACTATACAAACAACATTATTCTTTGTTTAAAGTCTTTGCACCTTTCACAGATGATCATTGGTGGAAGCATATATTCTCAAAAAAGATAAGCAGTGTCAGGACTGCTTAATGTTGGAATGACAGACCACCAACACCCTTCCCCCGATCTATAAACTAGATTGGGAATCTGAGCAAAGTGTTATGGAAGACTATGTCAGACCAATTCCATAGTATTACCCAGAAACTATGTGGATATTCCAATATAGTATAGATATTTTCCGACAAGTAGATTGCTGATTTGATACTCAGGAGCAGCTTTTGAACACATGCTAAGTCAACCTCAACCTATCATTAGGCAGACACCTCAGATGTTTTTTTTTGGTGGAGGGGAGATAACATCCCCAACTGTTTCCTGCACCTCCTGACACATTTTTCCCCATTTAATTAGTCTTTATGTTTTTCCTCAGAGCTAGCCTCCTATGGTCAGATATGATTAGGAAATTACCCTATTCCCCAGACATAACATTCAGCTCTTAAAGCCAGTCAATTTTTTGAATAGAGCCATTTTTTTTTACTTCAGGCAATATGTTTTAGGGCATTTTGACAATGTAGGTTGCAAATAAAGGAAAGCTGATGTATCTGACAGCACCAGACTAGAGGTATAGACTTGTCTAGGTATCTTGGGAACTTTTGTGTATAGGAATATTTCTACTGCAAACCACAGCAGCTAAATGGCCTCAAAATATCTAGGGGAGAAAATCAAGGTACAGTTTTTTTTAAGGCTGCATTTAAAATCATAAATCTTTGCAACATGTTGCAACAAGGTGACAGTGAACAAGTTTATGTGCATGATTTTTTGATGCCTTCTGAAAATGCTGCCACACTGGAAAGTGTTAAAGAGGAAACTGGAAAATAACTAAAGGTCATAGGCATATTAACAGGCATGATTACGCTATTGCTAAGCTAAGATGTTTTATATCAAGAGGGATCTGTGAAGAATTTAGTGCACAATTTTCTTCATAGGTGCATAAAATATTTTCTACCACTTTACTTCTAATATTGAGTCATTTACAGTCAGGAACTATGACGTAGTGGGTCACTGATAAAATTACTGCTTGAAATGAAGATTTAAAAAACCTTGATGACATGAAGAGTGAGAGCGAGGGTTAGTTGTCTATGGATTAGATAATTATGGATAGAATTGCAGAATGCTCCACAATGTGCAGGCATATGGATTGTGATATAAAATATTTGCAATTTTCCCCAACCAGATCCCTGGTTACTCCATCAGTCTCATCAGATGTGACAAAAACCTACCACAGATGCCCCTACCAGCCCTTTTGACCTTTAGGAAGGGGCTAAAGAGATGAGCCTGTCAACTCTGAAGCAAACCTGGCTGAAGCCATCTTGTGCTGCCTCATAGTTGCCACGAAGCCAGAAAGGGGGAAGGGGTGGGAGGAGTAGATGGCCAGGCTCCAGTCAAAACAAAATGCTTTCTTGTGGGAACCAAGATCATCAAAACAGATGGAAGTTGAAAGTGGAGAAGAGTCTTCCTTCCATCTTCGATGGACAATGTGACCGTGACACTTGGGAGGGGGGAGTTTGATCCTTTTAATTAGGTGAAAACTGCAGAAATTGTCAGAGTTGGTTTTCACAGGCTGTGCTGATATGATGTATCTAATAAACATATCCTTTGAGGAATCTACTTGCCTTGGAGTTATACATTCAATGGGTGCATTACTCAGAATGTTGACAGAACTACTGCATTTAGCAGTTTAATTGGAGGGAGCCTCTTCAATGGTTACTGTATTTTTCAGAGTATAAGACACACCTTCATTTTTGAGTAGGAAAATAATAATCTGCCCACCAGGTATTCATTTTTATTCCCATAGCACCAGAAAAGCAAGCAAACACAATAGTGTAATAAAATGGCTTTTTGCCACTTTTTTTCTTTCCCCAGTGGGGGGGGGGGATCTTAATTAGATCTGGGCATTCAGCCAAAAGCACTTAAAAGCTGGTAAATGTAACAAAGCTGAATCAACAAACCAGCCCAGTGCTTGCCTGAAGGAAACCATTGAGAAAACTCAAGATAGCCATAGGAAAAAATCCCAGCCTTGCCCCTAAAGGGGTTATCCTCAAAAGAATAGAAATCACATAGCCACAGGAGCTTTCTGCCTTGCCCTTGAGAGGATTATCTCCCCAAAATAGAAACTGGATGAAAGAAGTACCTCTTAAGGCAGTCTTCAAATCTTACTTCCTTGGCCTCTCCCAGCTGGAAGGAAAAATATTCAAGTTTTTTTTTCAACCCTAAGGAGGTGCTAAATGTGAAGAGGTTTCACTCGTTAGCACCTCATTAAGGCTGAAAAAAACCTTCCAAAAAGCTACATAGGGAGTATAAGATGCACCCAAATTTCCACCCTCTTTTAGGGAGGAAGAAGGTACGTGAAAAATAGGGTATACTAAACTGGATGTAGATTGTATTTATATCCTGATCATGATAATGCTTTTGTGCTTGAGGTTTTTAACAGTGGTTTTGATATAGTTGTATGTTAGCTATTTTTACTTTTTAAATTCTTCTTGCTGGGTTTTTTTTATGGGGGGGGGAGCCACTGTAATGTCCCATTTCAAAGATAGGTGCTGCATTTTCAAAAGGCAGAAGCCAGTCTAACTTAACAAGTTCTTGGATTTTTAATGCAAAAATTAATATCTGTCAGGCATATAGATTTGAACACTTCTTCTTTAGTACATAATTATTTACTGGAATAAAGAATTATTTTAATATGAGCACGCACACATATAGATGCAGGAATGGATAAAACTTGGTGTGAATCCCAAATCCAGAATGGATCAGAACAATTTACTGAAAGAGAAATGAAGCAATTCCAATTTGTCCACAAACCAAACAAAGAAAAAACTATCCCTCCCCCAAACAATTCAAAGAAAAAAGGATGGAGAAATCACTGAATTTACTGAGTATATTTTCTGACTTAAAGTCTTTTTTTAAATTAAAGGACTATTATTTAAAACCCATTCACCAGTCTTTGACTTCCTCTATTTCTTTGTGGTGTCCTAAATTTCCTGAAATTTTTATCCAATTCTAGTGAAAAAGAAAAATATTATTGGAGGGTTCAGATTGGCTACAATTCAGTTTGGGATGTTGCTTCAATTTGGACAAAGAGATCAGTGTTTTTTAAAAAAATCAAATAAATGTTACATTGATGTTTGAGTGAAACATCAATCAAACTAGGGCAGAATGAATAAAAATTCATGGCATTAGTCGTGGCACACTCTATTTGGGATGCGTGCTGCAAAACAAGAATGTTATGATTTGGTTTAAGAGTTTGTTTATATGTTGACTTACTATACAGCTCTGAGTTTGATGATATGTTAAATGACAAAATCACACTGTCCAACCACTTGGAATAAAGTGCGTACAATTAAATATGACCTTTATTCAAACAAGGATGAAAAAAATTGCAATACTAATTAAAAGATACATAGACATCTGAAAGCCAAAGTGAACAAAGCTCAATTCTGTGACAAGCTTCTTCCCTTTTATTCCTCTCAATGCAAAAGCAAATAAATAAAAGTTACTGATCTTGCAGTGATATGCTACTTTCTTAATTTGTCCTCCCTTGATGCCTATGTTCACAAACATCAATTTTGCTTGTTGAAAAAAATATAATAACTCAATTGGGTAAATGAAACACAGAATGGAAATTAAACAAATTGGATATAGTCTCTCCAAGGACTTCAATTATCCTCTAATGTGGTAGATAGTCTGGATACAAACAGTTTTCATTTATAAATTTTGATAGTAACGGTGACGGTTTTGAAAACCTCTGTATGCATATTTTGCATCCAATTTGCTGTGAGGTACTCTGTCAAATGGCTCATGATCATTGAAGCAGGATTCAAAGACTTCATCTACTGTTTTCTCTGCCGTCTCTTTAGTGATATTTCTAACAGCCAACATGGAGCGAACAGCTTT
This sequence comes from Thamnophis sirtalis, assembly GCF_051295495.1. NCBI lineage: Eukaryota > Metazoa > Chordata > Lepidosauria > Squamata > Natricidae > Thamnophis > Thamnophis sirtalis. Next base: position 571,819 of record NW_028261404.1, on the reverse strand, counting down.
CATCTTTACACAAGTCTGAAACAGGTGATAAAAAAGGCCAAGGTACATCTAATCAACTAAAGCTTTCATTAAACAAACAATTAGATTTATATAATATTAGGTAATATAACTATTATTACCTAAATAAATAAATAATAATTATAAGTTCTATGGATATCTTTCAATGTATTGCTATCTAACTCAAAAATCCCCCCCCACATTAAATGTATCAGTTGGAAGATATCATAGTGTACAATTCAACAGTTAATAAATAATTCATGAGGATACTTTATCAGCTGTGTCATTAAACAAACACCATAAGTATTTTTAATGTTTTTGCAGTAATTTTAGACCAATGAATAAATTCAGACTTTCATTATATCTAGGACTTCCATTACTTGAAATACAGATTACCTGATTATATGATTTTAAGAATAACAGTAAGTTTCAAAGGAATAGCCAGAAATAACTTAATATATTTATTACCTCATAAATGTTTATTACCTCATAAATGTATATAAAATAGTCCTGAATTATAGATTACTACCAAACAACTATGAACAATTATTTTATCCAATAAAATAAACAAGTAATTTTAAGTGTCTATGGAGATTCTCAGTCATTCAGGTTATGGTTGGCCCAAAAGTGCTTTTTCGAGAGGCAACTGGACTTTCTGTTTTTTCTTTGAAGATGTTTTGCTTCTTGGATGAGATGAGAAGTGAAACGTCTTCAAAAAAAACCCAGAAAGTCCAGTTGTCTCTTGAAAAAGCACCTTTGGGACAAGTAATCTTAGCCTTTCTAACCACAAAAATAATGTTCCATAATTTGGAATGTACATATCAACACTGAAAAATATAATTCAAGATTGGCTAAATTATGAAAGAATTGATCTGGCCACTAAACAGTAGATTTCTCATCCTTAATCCCTCTTCTTTAAAATAAAGGATGCATGAAAAGTATTGCTCTCACTTCCATAATGTTAAACAGGAATATATTAATAAATAAAACCCAAAATCATTGAAAGCTATCTTTTAATTGTATTATTGTATTTACATTTCCATATAATCACCATCATTCATTGCTTTATTAAATGCTTCACTAAATGCTGTCACAAAAATGCTTCACATTTTGTCTCTTCAACCAGGCCTTGATAATCCTTTCCATTTCCTCTACCTGTGCCACTTAAAAAAAAACAATTGAGCAAAATATGGAAGCATAAGAAGGAACTTCGGACTCAACGAGACAATGCTAAGCTTCACATCACATAAGTCACCCTAGACACAATTGTGAAGGTGAATTCACTATCTTATCCCAACTGTGGGGACCTGATGGAAGACCAAAATGTGAAGTTCTTTCATTCTTTAAGAAGCTTGTTCATCACTGAGAAATGTATTCAGAGAATGTGATTTTATGGGGAAATAAATTCAGGTAACAAAACAACTTATTTTTAGGATTATTTTTCTGTTCCATCTATTTTAACATCCCTATTTCAGTTAAAATTATGGAAATTGAGGCATTATTTTTAATTCCCCCCCTTCACATACATGCATACACACATAGCATAATGAGAAAAAACCCTGATCGTATCTTTTTCGTGTCTATTGACACTATATTCCTTTGTAATAAATTGTTGAAGTTTGCTAAGTCTCAAATTAGAGAAGAAACTACCTCAAATAAAGACATCAATCAAAATGTCTTCTTTTACAGATTATTATTAACTTACCTGCTGATGCTGCTTCAGCCCAAACCTAAATCTCATCATCTCATTTATGAGAGAACAATCTCCACTGAGATTAGATGCCCGAATCTATAAAAGGTGCACAAATTGAGTAGAATATTTACAGAAAAGTTAGCATAGTATCCCATTTTAAAGCTTTTTGTCCAAATGGCTGCAAAACTGTCCTTCATTTCCAATTTGTTGTGTAATTGCTAAAAAGAGCTTCAACAATCAAATGGTTAAGAATAAGTGAATTCTCTTGGTTGTTCATATAGCCATTCTCCAGGGATGCTATTAAAACATAATTGCTGGAAGACTATCACCTTGATCTCATTTTAGAAATATAGAACATGACCTTACTCATTCAACCAGGCAGTAGTTTTCAGAAGATGTGGCAGAAGGCAGAAGATGTGTGGACTTCAATGTCAAGAATTCCCCAGTTGAGAAATACTGAGCTAGGTAGCAGCTAAGTCTCAAATTACAGAAGAAACTACCTCAAATAAGACATGAACCCTAGCTGAACTTGGTTGATGCCAGAAAACTAAAAAAGAGATGATTTTATTAATACTTGGTTGGGATAGACCAGGAAAACTCCAAGACTGTAGGCTAGGCAAAATGTGTTTATAAGAAGCACCCCAAAACTGTACCAAACTATTCCCATACTACTGCCAATAAACGAGATGAACATATCCATGGAGACGATAGGAGTTGATATTCCGATTCAACAATGACTTTATTTTCTCCAACCTCTAAATAATACTACCCAAACTAGCTTAAATAGTACCTCTTAAGATCTGATGGACATCTATCTATCAGTAAACTCTGATTATCTCAGTAGGTGGCAGTACCTAATCTATTCTTTCTGAGTTTTGAAGCTATATAAGTGGGCTCTGCTTAGTTCTTGAATGAGACAACACTAGTACAAGAATTATATTAGAAAGAAAAGTTTTTAAAAATCTGAGGAGGCAATTGCAAATTATGACAGTGCTGGCTACATCCATGAAGTCATAAGGTACCAAGTTCAACCCAAAGGAGATATCAGTGGGAAAAGATAATATAACTGCCATAGATCAGGATTATTTTCCTTGTGTTTACAAACTGTAAAGCTCTTTCTAAATTGTGTGAGGCAGGATGCTTATTCCCTGGAACCAAGAAAAAAGGGGAAAGAACAATTGTTCTTCACCTTAAAGATAAATCGCTGGTTAAGATGTTTTCGATTGTTTGCAAAATCATTTATTGTTATACTACTGTATTTTTCAGAGTATAAGACGCACCAAGGTTTTGAAGAAGCAAATTTTAAAAAAAGTAGGTAGGTAGATAGAGGGATAGAGAGGGAGAGAGAGAGAAATACAGTAGGTAGGTAGGGAGAGAGTGAGTAGTTAGGTAGATAGGTAGATAAAGGGATAGAGAGAGAGAGAGAGAAATAGAGAGAGATCAAGTGTGTGTGTGTGTGTGTGTGTGTGTGTAGGTAGGTAGGTAGGTAGGTAGAGGGATAAAGAGAGAGAAATAGAAAGTGATAAAGAGAAAGAAATACAGTAGATAGGTAGGGCGAGAGAGAGTAGGTAGGTTGGTAGGTAGAGGGATAGAGAGAAATAGAGAGAGAGAGAGAGAGAAAGAAATAGAGTAGATAGATAGGTGTTTCTGCTGGCACAGCACTTGATCAATGTAATTCTCATCAATCAGTTAAAGAGCTTTCCAAATGGGAAAAAAGTTTTTGCACTCTGCAAACCTCCCAAAAACGGCCCGTTTTTCACGAAAACGGGCCTGTTTTTTGTCAAAAACATTGTGTGCCTAGCCTTATGGAGGCTTATAGTGTGCTGCTGGGAGCAGGGGGACAAAAAACAGCCCATTTTTCGTTCATTTCTGCCCTCTCCAGCCCCAGGAGCTCTGTGAAAGCCTCCATAAGGCTATGCACGGCCATTTTGGTGAAGGGGCGGGGCTTCGGGAGGCAAAAAATGCTGTATTCGGTGTATAAGACGCACCCAGATTTTCAGCCTTTTATATTCTGAAAAATACGGTTAATTTAAATAACTTAGTGGAGATATTATAGATTGTTTTATGTGTTTGGTTTTAAACGCTTGCTTGCAGTGAGAGTTAGAGGAATACTGCTGTGGTCAAACAACGGCTTAAATCATTGTTTGAAAAATGCAAAACATGCTGCAGTTTCACAAGCTATTTCCCCGTGACATTTCTAGGCTGCTCTAGATGAAAGGATGGAGGGAATATGTTGCTATATCCACTGAAGATAAGAACACACTACTCATTTAAAAAACTATTCACATTACTATATTCCTCTCTTAACTCTCTCTATCCCACCCTCTTTACAAAGCCCTGGATCTGCTATAAGAGTACATAGACACAAACACATACTCACACATATATAGACTAAAAATTTGCTGCAAACAATCTTTCCCAGAAGTTCCCTGGGTATTAAGACCTGGCCCTCTTATCTCCTGCTTTAGAATAGCAGCTACTGCTATTATCTAATTTCCAGGATGTGCTTCCCTTATTATCGTCTTCCAGAATCCCAGCATACAAGAGAAATACGGTCCTCACAAGATCCATGTACTATTTTTCTATCAATAATCAAAAGGAACGAAAAATAAAATAATGTTTGTGATTTGTGATTTTGTGATTTTTTGTGATTTTATTAATATTTGTAGGCCGCCCTTTTCCCTGAGGGGACTCAGGGCGGCTCACATAAAATCGGGGAGGGGGAATACAGACGTTAAGATAGAGACATATAATAAAATAGTAAACAACATACATTCATCATTCGGGAGGGGTAACTATCATTGTCCCCAGGCCTGACGGGCGAGCCAGTTCTTAAGGGCTATGCGGAAGGCCTGGACGGTGGAGAGGGTGCGAATCTCCACGGGGAGCTCGTTCCAAAGGGTCGGGGCTACTACTGAGAAGGCCCTCCTCCTTGTAGTTGCCAGCCGACACTGGCTGGCTGATGGAATACGGAGGAGGCCTAATCTATGTGATCTTATTGGTCGCAGGGATGTAATTGGCAGAAGGCGGTCTCTCAAGTATCCAGATCCACTGCCATGTAGGGCTTTATGGGTGACTAATAGCACCTTGAAGCGCATCCGGAGATCGACAGGTAGCCAGCGCAGCTCGCGGAGGATAGGTGTTATGCGGGTGTACCGAGGTGCACCCACAATCACTCGCGCGGCCGCGTTCTGCACTAGCTGAAGTCGCCGGATGCTCTTCAAGGGCAGCCCCATGTAGAGCACATTGCAGTATTCCAGCCTAGAGGTCACAAGGGCCCGGGTGACTGTTGTGAGAGCCTCCCGATTCAGGTAGGGTCGCAACTGGCGCAGCCATTAAGTGGTGGTCAAACGATAGCTGTGGATCCAGGAGGACTCCCAAGTTGCGAACCCTCTCTGAGGGGTATAGAATTTGACCCCCCAGCCTGAGAGATGGAATATTGGTGGAATCTTTGGGAGGGAAACACAACAGCCACTCGGTCTTTTCTGGGTTGAGCACAAGCTTGTTAACCCTCATCCAGTCCATAACGGCTTCAAGGCCTCGGCTCATCACGTCTACCGCTTCATTGAGTTGGCACGGGGCGGACAGATACAGTTGAGTATCGTCCGCATATTGATGGTATCTAATCCCGTGCCTGCGAATGATCTCTCCCAGCGGTTTCATGTAGATGTTGAATAGTAGGGGGGATAAGACCGAGCCCTGAGGCACCCCATAAGTTAGGGGCCTAGGGGACGATCTCTGCCCCCCCACTAACACCGACTGCGACCTGTCCGAGAGGTAGGAGGAGAACCACCGCAACACGGTGCCTCCCACTCCCACCTCCCGCAGTCGTCGCAGAAGGATACCATGGTCGATGGTATCGAAAGCCGCTGAGAGGTCAAGGAGGACCAGGATGGAGGAGTGTCCTCCATCTCTGGCTCTCCAGAGATCATCGATCAATGCGACCAAAGCGGTTTCTGTGCTGTAACCGGGTCTGAAGCCTGACTGGAAGGGGTCTAGATAGTTTGCTTCCTCCAAGGACCGTTGGAGCTGGAAGGCCACCACCTTCTCAACAACCTTCCCTAGGAAGGGAAGGTTGGAGACTGGACGATAGTTATTAAGAACAGCTGGATCCAAAGATGGTTTCTTCAGGAGGTGTCTCACCACCGCCGCTTTCAGTGCAGCGGGGAAGTTCCCCTCCCGAAGAGAGGCGGTTACAACCGCCTGGATCCAGCCTCGTGTCACCTCACTGCAGTTAGTAACCAGCCATGAGGGACACGGATCCAGTACACAGGTGGAGGTACTTACAGCCCTCATGGCCTTGTCCACATCCCCGGGGGTAACGTCCTGAAACTCAACCCAGAGCTGTTCTACTTGATCCTCCTGTGCCTCGGCTGGAACTGCGGGGGTTTGAATAACGTTACAATCTATACATTACATTACAAAGTAATGTAACTAACATTTAATTAAATTCTCTTTCTCCAGATTAGAGGGAGGGACTGGAAAATCTCCATGGGCAAATGGACAACAACCACATCTCACGTGGGTACAGACTGAGATACCTACAGTTTATGAATGTTTTTACACCTATCTACAAAACAGACTAATATTCACAACAGGAATTAAGCAAAGAAACATAAAATATGATAGTAGGATCACTTAATTCTACTAATTCATTCAGAAATATGTTTCACTTAAACCATCAGGATTTACTTTCTGGGTAAATAAGCATAAGACTTTACTGTAAGTGAAACTGTTGATATGAGGTTTATGCTATGTGTGTTTCTGACATCCTTATTAAAATATATTTATAAAATTAAGTTTTTCAACTTACCTCTGAACAGGCTAAGTGCTTTATATTGTTAAACCAATCCACATGAGCACGGCAGTGATCAAATGCATGGATAAGTTCATGTGAAACCACTCTGTTCATTTGAGATTGACTATGTATGTTGTTTTGGCAAAGTACAATCTGCAAACAAAGTTAACCCAAAATTTTAACAATGCATTTTATTTTTAGAGCTTTCACAGCTACTGTTACATACTGTTCTATACACATCATTATTCAACCATTCATTAGATGCCAGAGAACTTGAGGGAACTAGTTATCTGGTTTCCCCCTCTCTTTCCTTTTCTGGGCATGAGGAACCTCCCAGAGACTAAATATACATATTAAAATACAAACTAAAATTAAAAATCAGCTGATAGCATTACAATATCAGGAGGAAATCACCAGGCTGAGCCTGATGTATTATCAGTTTTGAGTCCCTTTGTGCCCATAAGAGATCTGAGTCCAACCCACCATGAATTCCATTTTTACCGCCAAATTGCTTTGACCACTAATGAAAAATAGTTGCTTTGTTACTGAGCTCTGGGGCTGTTCCTAATTTATTTGATTTCCTGCTATAGTTATTTCGAAATAGCACCATCTATTTCAATATAATGAAGCTAGCTTACAAAAAACTGAGGAAAAAAATGTATTGAGTATTTTAATCCAATAGAAAAAAAAAGTAGAGGGTTTAATACATGAATGAAATTCGACTGGTTCGGACTGGTTCACGCGAACCGGTAGAGATGATTTAAATCAGTTTGCCAAACCAGTAAAAATCACCCCTGGTTGCCCCGCCCATATCCGCCCAGTCGTCTCTCACCCCTTCCGGCCACTCGCTCACCCCTTCCAGCTGCTCACTCCACCCATCCATCCCTGCCCTATTTTTGTTGCCTTCACCATGCAGCCCAGCCAATCACCTTGCTCACTCAGCTCACCAAAGGTAAGGAATGCATGCCCCACACTCATCTTTTGCCTTGAGTCAGGCCCAGGGCTCAGAGACGTGCCATTCCCTGAGCCCCAGAGCCGGCTCCCGCTTTGACCAGGTCAGGAAATGTACCATTCCTGGGCTCTGGCCTTGCCCCAGAGGGCACCTGCTCGCCACCCGCCTCAACCAGGTCACAGAATGTGCCATTTCTCAGCTCTGGCCATGCTCTGGAGCCGCCACCCGCCCGCTCTCTCTTCGCCAGATGATATGTCCCTCCCGCAGCTGTATGCCAGGGAAAGCAAGCCAGGGCTGAGCTGTCACCGCTGGGCTCCCTGCCAGCCTCCATCTCACCCCCCTTGTCGGGAGATGCTTGCAGCCGCCTCCTCTTTTTTTTTGGGTGCAGCTGGACGCTTCTTGTGCCGAAAAAGAGACGGCGCCTGGGCAAGCTTCTTGCAGTGAATATTACTGGAGTCACTCTGCTTCTTGAACACGTTGCACCACCAACCTGTTCCATGCGCCAGCTGCACATGTGCACACCGTTGCCTGCTGCTGCTTCTGCACCGGAGGGACTCCTCTGGGCAAGTCTGAGCGGAGCAGCACAGCAGGCAACAGGGTCCGTGTGTGTGACTGGCGCATTGAAAAGGGTGGTGGCAGTGCGTTCAAGAAGCTACTCTGGTAATTTTCACTGAAGAAGCCTGCCCAACGGCCATCTCTTTTTCGGCACAAGATGCGTCCAGTCGCACTGAAAAAAAGAGGCTGCTGCTGCAAGCACCTTGTGACAAGTGGGGCGAGATAAGGGCTGGCGGGGAGCCCAGTGGTGACGGTTCAGCCCTGGTTGCCTTCCCTTGCAGCCAGCCATGGCAAGAAAGTAAGTATGCATCGTGTGACGAAGAGAGAGAGGGATGCCTTTAACAGATTAGGCCAGGATTAGGCAGAATAGAAATGAAAATAATTTCTGGAGAGGAAGAGCCAACATTGCGACGAGACGACATGCAATCTCAATGTTCTGAGATCGCCACTGATACTTTTGCCGCTGGGTGGTCCAAACGGACCTAAACCATCCTGCAGAGATTGTGAATGGGAAGAATACGTCCTGCTGATCTCAGGGACATCGCAAAGTCCCTGATCGATCTAGGAGAAGTTCTTCTAGCTGGCTTAGGCTGATGAAGTTTGGGCGGCTCCGAAACGGAAGGATATGGAAAGAGAAAGTGTTTTCAGCTGGTAAGGAATTTTTACCGTTTTAAAAAGAGACTGCTTACAAAACTTTAAATTTGAGAACAGAAGAAATAAGCAGCGGAATTAAGCTTTGAATGGTTTTGGACAGTGTGTTATCTTACCTTTTAAATGCTATTTTCATGGATGGAATTTATGTAAGCCTTTTGAAACGAATGGATTAAGTTTTCTTCTTCTATCTTTTTTTAAAATTATTTTTTGCAACCTATGGACTAAAATAATCCTTCTTCATTACTGTGTGTGTTTTTCCCTTTTTCTTCTCTATTTCATTCAAGAATTTGACCTTTTTTAAACTTGGAATATTAAAAAAATACAAAAGAAAACAAAGAAGATTGTAACAGAGGGAAAGACAACACTGCTACTTGGAAGCTGGAGGTTTGTGTATTGGAAACAAAACACTTTTACTTTCATCACTGATTATTCTGGCTTGGCACTTCAAGGTCTCACTGTTTGTTTATAGAGAGTGATAAGAAGAAAAGCATACAGATGTTACTTTGAAGTATATATTTTACCAGAGAAAAGTGAAAATGAGACCTTATTGTGAATTTATGCTTAATCTTGTAAAAACCTTCCAAGCCAGAGCTGCAGTGTTTGTCAGCTGAAGATAATGGCACAATTTCAACAGCAGAAAGAAATTTTAAGTTTGCAAATGATATTGTTAAAAATTCAGAAATTATCAAACACATTTGAGAGGACAGAGAAGAAGTTGGAAAATCTCGAGCATCTAACAGCAAAATATGACGAAGTTGGAGATGTTTATCAAGTGGAAAAAGTGGAGGTTAGAGTCCTAAAAACCGAAGAGAAAAATGACCATAAAGAAATCAAATCCGCTGGGAAGAAGGCGGGGCTTAGCAGTGAGAAGATGGAGTTTCAGGCTATTCCTGAAATTCCCCTATTCCGAAGGAATTTTGGACGGGTTGTCGGACCCTAGCTGTCCTGAAGAGACAGTGAAAGGTGAGGGGAGATCCAGTGACCTCGGAGACGTTCGCAAGTCTCTGGGGGGGCTTGGAATTAACCCCTCCTGCCAACTCCTTCTGGATTAGCTGTATGCTAACCGAAACTGCAGGTTGCCCCTAAAAATGGTGGAAGTGGATTCAACTGGTAAGCTGATTTTATTACTCAAAGAGAGACGGTCCGCACTAAAATTTAAACTAATTGAAACCAAAGAACAGAAGAATCTAGCGGCGAATTGGTTTTTCTTTAATGGATTTATGGCCGGTGGTTACCCTATTTCTTAAATGCTTCAAAGAATTCTTCAACATTCCCCCCTGACTCTTTCTAAGTGGGTTGTAAAACTAATCTACTACAAATTGGCTTTTTACGATCTGACACTTTTATTGTTTGGCTGTGTTGGTCTAAGATCAGATAAGATCGCACAGCTCCCAGCGTGTTTTTACTTGCAAATATTTTAGAGCCTCTAACTGCGTCACAACATGGCGTCGATTTATACTTCCAAAGGCTCGTTTCAAATATTTTTTTCTGCATTTCAAAAGTTGTTTGATTCATATGAAAGATTTTTTTAAAAAATGGATTATTTGACATTAAAATATGAAGAAAAAAGTGAGAATGTTGAATGTTTGAATGTTCCTGAAATACAAATGAAGAATGTGAGAAATGACATCTGGTTTATCTCGGAGGAAGAAAGAAATGCAATGCTGGAAAGGGGGGCAGCTATACAGAAGATTCATCTTAAGAGACAGAGCGCAGGAGGAATGAGAAGTATTAAAGAATCTACACTTTATGAAATATCATTGGCAGATTTTTTAATTCCACCCTTGAGAATTAAAGTCAATCTGAAAAGTTTAACAAGCCTGGGACAACATTATTATCTCATCAGAGACATCCTGAGCAAAAAGGTGCAAAGATATCCCTGTTTGGACTTGCTTATAAAAACATTTGGTAAATCTATTCAACGAATGGCAATAGGATTGAGAAGGTTTTGTTATTGGAGAGACATAGGCTGATAGATGGAAGAATACAATTTAAAATTAGCTAAATCTAATTACTTTTATTTGTAATAGATATAGCTGAATAATAATTGATATTGATAGTAATGTATATAATGTGGAGTTGATATGATGAATAATAATTGGATATGAGAAGGGAAGGTTAGAAATATTTTTGGACCATATACAAAGGTTATTAATCACAATAATTGTCACTATTAAAAAATAAAATAAAGTATATATAGTTAAATGTTAACTAATAGGGGGAAAATGTTACGATATACTATATAATTACTTAAAGAAGGAAGAATGATAATACACTACATTGCATGGAAGATGGAATTCTTGGTATTAAATATTATGGATGTTCAGCTAATACAGGATATGAGGATTTGATGTTAATAGAGGATTTTACAAATAAGTAAATGAAATGTCAGCATGTGGTTATGGATTAAATCCTTGGCATAGTTAAGGTTGAAGGATGTTTAAATAACTGTAGTCAACTAAAAGTGGAGGTATAATGATGTCAATATGGTAAACATTTGAGTTAAGATATTTGAATTAATATGAATTAATGGAAGAGATGCACCAAAACATGTTGTAACCAGCTGATATACTTTTTTTATAATATATACCTGTGTTCTTTTTTTTTTTTTTGGTTTTTTTTTTCTTCCCTGCCTTGCCTTTTGTTCTTTTTGTCTTTTTTGTCTTTTTTGTTTTTTTCCCTTTTCCCACTGGTGTGGGCATGTATTGTTTAAGATTATTATTATTATTAATATTTTTAAATAATAATTACAGTCCTAATATATGCTTGAAAACAGAATGGCTGCCGAATCCCGCCGCTCTGAATGCCTGAGGACAAGAAAATACTAACCGCGGCGCCCAGGACCCCTAATATGGTAACTGAGGGGTTCCTTTTGGGCGCCAGCCTTCAGCCCTTCCAGGGAGGTGGTTGTTTAAGGAGGGGGCCGCCTCTGAGCGGCTCCGGGAACAGCTTCGGAACGACGTTATCCTCCCTGGCGTGGTCTTTCGCATCGGCCCTTTTGAACAGCTGGGAAGCGGCGGCGACGGCTCTGTGCGAGAGGCGGAGGCTTCGGCCCCGCTGTTTGGAAAGGTGCCGAACCTTCTCTTTGACTAAGCAACATCGTGGGGTTGGTTTATGCCCCGAAGAGGGGTTGGGAGGCCCAGAAGAAATGCTTAGACCGGACTGGGACTGGGACTGGGAGGCAGAGGAGCTGGTTTCCTGTCTCCACCATAGCTTTGCTGATATCCTCCCCCCCCCCTGCATTTTGAAGTGGCGTTTCTCTTCGACCTCGCCGCTGTTTCTGCGGGGCTTTAAACGGCTTGACCATCTGCCTGCTGGGACTAGAAGTAAAGCTTCAGGAACTCAATTATGGGCTCCCTGTGGCAGCCAGTACCACCAGCTGTTACCACTACCACTGCCACTACCACCGCCTTAGGAGTGCTGTGTCGACCAGCACTACTGCTATCTTTCTGAGCTGCCTATATTAGGCACCATTATTACCATCAGGCACTATTACGCCAGAGAGGCAGTGTGCTGGGAACTTGGACCCCCTCTAGTGGCCATTATTGGTATTTTTCTTCTGGACCATCAAGTACCATTATTATCACCTGGCACTATTACGTCAGAGAGGCAGTGTGTTGAGAACTTGGACTCCCTCCAGTGGCCATTATTGGTATTTCTTTCTGGACCATATACATTTCTGGACCATATACATTTTCTTACTGGACTCCCATTAGACTTTGTAAACGAGAAGGCCAAGATTTTAAGATCCTTCATATAAGCCTTCACCAACTCGCACATCCGCGCAATTTTTACATGGTATGATGAGTGTATGAGGTTTGCCTGTGTTGAATGAATGAGCCCACTTTTTATTACTCTATTACCATTGTATTTTTATGTGTTTTTAAATATTACGTGGGGACTGCTTGAGTGGATAAATGAGTATGTTTGATTCGGAGGGCCTGTCGGGGGATGTGGGAGCCACAGGGATGGTTGAGGGAGCCACGGTCACGGGAGTGGGCCAGAGCATCACGGTCGTAACAGGGAGGGGCAGATATGGCGGGGACTTTAGGGCTGGCCATTACTGGGGAAGGAGGGATCGCTACGTCATAGAGATCCCTCCTTCCGGCCCTATGAGTCCCACTCCAAGGCCAGATGGCGTGAGGAATCAGGACCCTGGTCTCAGGCTGCTGTCGCTAAATGCCAGGTCTGTAGTTCACAAGGCTCCCCTCGTCCGGGACTTAATTTTAGACGAGAGGGCAGACCTGGCATGTATTACTGAAACCTGGCTGGGCCCGCAGGGAGGAGTCCCCCTCGTAGAGATGTGCCCAGAAGGATTTCAGGTGCTTCATCAGCCGAGAGCCCAGGGAAGGGGTGGGGGTGTGGCTATTGTTATCCGGGAGTCGTTAGCACCTCGTAGGATCCCTGCTCCGGAGCTTGTCGGGTGTGAGTCCCTGCTGGTGAAGTTGGACCTCATGGGTCAAGTGGGTTTGCTGTTAACGAACCTGCCTCCCAACAGCGTTGCAGCAGCCCTCCCCTCGCTCCTCGAGTCGGTAGCCGAGCTGGCAATTGAGTTCCCCAGGCTTATGGTGCTGGGGGATTTCAATTTGCCTTCGCTCGGTGAACACTCTGACGGGGCACAGGAGTTCATGGCTTCCATGACAGCCATGGGCTTGACCCAGGTAATTCGGGGCCCAACCCACTCAGCGGGTCACATGCTTGACCTCGTATTCCTCTCGGAGCAGTGGACTTGTGATCTTGGTCTGAGGGGTAATGAGATCATACCCCTGTCGTGGTCAGACCACTGCCTACTGAGGCTTGACTTCCGGAGACCAAACCCCCACTGTAGGGAGGAGGAACCGACCAGGTGGTTCCGCCCCAGGCGACTTATGGACCCCTTGAGGTTCCAGACGGAGCTTGGGGTTATTCCTGATACTCTCGCCCACAGTCCGGTGGAGACTCTGGTTGCTGCCTGGCACTCAGCAGCATCAGAGTCCCTTGACCGGATTGCGCCACTACGGCCGCTCCGAGGTGGCGGATCCCGGAGGCCCCCTTGGTTTACCGAGGAGCTCCGGGAGAGGAAGCGCCGGAGGAGACGCCTAGAGCACCTATGGAGGTCCGATAAATCCGAATCGAGCCGAGCACTCTTAACAACTTGCACCAAGGAGTACATCAGGGCACTTAGGACAGCAAAAAGATCGTATATTGCCACCTTGGTTGCGTCTGCTGAGTCTCGCCCAGCCGCCCTGTTTAGGATAACCCGTTCCCTCCTAAATAGGAGGGATACGGGGGACCCCTTGCAGGGTAGGGCTGAAGACTATGTCCAGTTCTTAGCGGACAAAGTTGCTCGGTTTCGGTCGGATTTGGACCCCACCTTTGCAGATCCAGCCGAGGCACAGGAGGACAATTTGGCAGACCATCGCTGGGTTGAGTTTCAGGATGTTGCCCCCGGGGACGTGGACAAGGCCATGAGAGCTGTGAGTGCCTCCACCTGTGTACTGGACCCGTGTCCCTCCTGGCTGGTTGCCAACAGCGGAGAGGTGACACGGGGCTGGATCCAGGCGGTTGTTACCGCCTCCCTTCGGGAGGGGATCTTCCCCTCCGCACTTAAAACGGCGGTGGTGAGACCCCTCCTGAAGAAACCATCCTTGGATCCAGACGTTCTTAACAATTATCGTCCAGTCTCCAACCTCCCCTTTGTTGCGAAGGTTGTTGAGAAGGTGGTGGCCTCCCAGCTCCAGCAGTCCTTGGAGGAAGCCAGTTACCTTGACCCATTCCAGTCCGGCTTCAGGCCTGGTTACAGCACAGAAACCGCTTCGGTCGCATTGACCGATGATCTCTGGAGAGCCAGGGATGGAGGCCATGCCTCCATCTTGGTTCTCCTTGACCTCTCGGCGGCTTTCGATACCATCGACCATGGTATCCTTCTGCGACGACTGCGGGAGGTGGGGGTGGGAGGCACTGTTTTGCAGTGGTTCTCCTCCTACCTCTCGGACAGGTCGCAGTCGGTGTTGATTGGGGGGCAGAGATCGACACCTAGGCCCCTAACATATGGGGTGCCGCAGGGGTCGGTCCTGTCCCCCCTACTATTTAACATCTACATGAAACCGCTGGGCGAGATCATTCGGAGGCACGGGATAAGATATCACCAATACGCGGACGATACCCAGTTGTATCTGTCCGCCCCGTGCCAACTCAATGAAGCGGTGGACGTGATGAGCCGTGGCCTTGAAGCCGTTAGGGACTGGATGAGGGCTAACAAGCTTGTACTCAACCCGGAAAAGACCGAGTGGCTGTTGTGTTTCCCTCCCAATAATTTGGCTAGTGTTCCATCACTCAGGCTGGGGGGCCAAATATTATACCCCTCAGACAGTGTTCGCAACTTGGGAGTCCTCCTGGATCCGCAGCTGACCTTCGATCATCATCTGTCGGCTGTGACCAGGGGGGCATTTGCCCAGGTTCGCCTGGTACGCCAGTTGCGACCCTACCTGAACCGGGAGGCTCTCACAACAGTCACTCGTGCCCTTGTGACCTCTAGGCTGGAATACTGCAACGTGCTCTATATGGGGCTGCCCTTGAAGAGCATCCGGCGACTTCAGCTAGTACAGAATGCGGCCGCGCGAGTGATTGTGGGTGCACCTCGGTTCGCCCACATAACACCTATCCTCCGCGAGCTGCGCTGGCTACCTGTTGATCTCCGGGTGCGCTTCAAGGTGCTACTTACCACCCATAAAGCCCTCCATGGTAGTGGATCTGGGTACTTGAGAGACCGCCTCCTGCCAATTACCTCCTTACGACCTATTAGATCACACAGATCAGGCCTCCTCCGAATTCCATCTGCCAGTCAGTGTCGACTGGCAACTACGCGGAGGAGAGCCTTTTCAGTAGTAGCTCCGACCCTTTGGAACGATCTCCCCGTGGAGATTCGTACCCTCACCACCCTTCAGACCTTCCGCACAGCCCTCAAGATCTGGCTATCCCGCCAGGCCTGGGGTTAAAGATTATAATCCGTCCCCTCCCGAATGATGAATGAATGTTGCTTCTATTTTTAATTATGTACTGTCTTCATATGTCATTGTGTGTATTCCCCTCCCTATACGTTGTAAGCCGCCCTGAGTCCCCTCAGGGAAAAGGGCGGCCTATAAATAAATTTATCTACAATCTACAATCTACAGTCAAATGAAAATGGATATATGATGATGGTGATATGTATGAATATTTGAGTTAAAATGCTCGAGTTAACATGAGTTATGTTTGTTGATTGTGGAGGAGATGCATGAAAGTTTATTTGTGATCGACTGATACACTTTCTATAGCATGTAAAGAAAGATGTTGTACTTGTTTTAAATTAAAAATTAAAAAAACTTTTAATAAAAAAAGAAAAGAAATCAAATCCGCTGATATCTATGGTGATTGGTTTGTGTCCGGAAATGGAAAGAGTGGAATGGAAAGAAGAATTAAATGGAGGGGAACTCTACCCCAGATAGCAAGATACAGAAGAACAAAAAACAAAAGAATTTATGGATTTAAAGAGAGAAATTTTATTAGTAACATGGTTGATAACACCACTGACAATTAAAGATAAGCTGATCAAGGAAACAGAAGAAGGGCATCGAAATTACAATTTATAAGCAATGAGTTGCAAAGAGGAGTCCATACAAATCTGATTAAGGAGATGATTAGAGGACTGATACCACAAATGGCAGAAGACATGAGATTGTTTTGCTACTGGAAAGATACAAGTTGATACATGAAAATGTATAATGTAAAACTAGTTAAACTTAGTGAAATTTAGTGACAATAGATATAGTTAAAATAAATAATTGATAATGATAATAATGTATACACATGTATTGCTATGATAAGTAATAATTGGATATGAATATTGAATGGTACCTATGAAAAGAAGATTATAATTTTTTTGGTTATATATAAAGGTTAATAAAAAAGAATTAAATTAAATTTAGTTCAGTTTTGATTATTAGGGGGAAAATGTTATGATAAAGGATACAGTCAAATAAAGAAGGGATAATGACAACATATATGTATGACATAAGGAAATTGGATGTAAATTGTGATTTGGGAAGGAGGATTAGAAATTTTTGTTACTAAATATTATGGATGTTTAGCCAGAATAGGCCATAAGGATTCAGTGTTATTGGAGGATATTAGAAATAGCAAATGAAATGCCAGTATGTGGTTATGTTTTAAATCTTGGTATATTTTATGATGAAGGACGTTTAAACAATTATAGTCAAATTAAAATGGAGATATGATGATGGTGATATGTATAAATATCTGAGTTAAAATACTTGAGTTAATATGAATTATGGTTGATGACTGTGGAAGAGATGCACAGAAAGTCTTTTGTAACCAACTGATACACTTTCTACAGTATGTAAAGAAGGAGGATTTTTTGTGCTTTGTTTTGAAAATTAAAAATAAATAAAAAATTAATTAAAAAAAGAACTGAAAAAAAATTCCTACCAAGTTCTGTGGGCATGGCTTGATGGAAGGATCCATATGACTGAGTGGGTGTGGGCATGAGTGATGTCGAGTTGGTCACACCCACTCAGTCACAGAACCCCTCCACCAAGCCACACCCACAGAACCAGCAGGGAAAAATTTTGAATTTCACCACTGGGTTAATAGAGGTAGGATTCAAAATATTTTACTACTGGTTCTATGGGCATGGCTTGCTTGGTGGGCGTGGCTTGGTGGGCATGGCCAACTCAATGTCCCTCATGTCAAGGGCTCTTCCCCTCCCAGCCATTCCTTGTCACACCCAGCCTCAATATATATATAGTTCTGTAAAAATGTTGTTCATCTTTTTTCAACTTAATTACGTACATAATATGAAAGTAGATGTACTTTCATGGACCACTGAAAGAAGAAAATGGCTCGCATGCTTTGCCCAAGAGTGTGATAGGCAATAGGCTTTTATGGGGCTGTCAGAAAGAGGGGGGAAGCAATGTATTTTCCAAAGCACCACAAGGCAAAACAAGAAGCAATGGATGGAAACTGAACAAAGAGAGAAGCAACCTAAAATTAAGGAGAAACTTCCTAACAGTGAGAACAATAAACCAGTGGAATTGCTTGTCTCCAGAAGTTTTGGGTGCTCAATCACTGGAAGTTTTTAAGAAAAAACTGGACGGGCCTTTTCTCTGAAATAGTATAGGATTCTCCTCACCCACCCAAGGTCTCTTCTAAGTGTTATTCTGTTATTCTGACACCTTTTCCAGAACCTCTACTCAGATTTTGGCATCCTCAATTTTCCTGCCTGAGCAGGGGGTTGGACTAGAACTCCAAAGTCCCTTTCAACTCTGTTATTCCTGAGCTAAATAGCTAAGGATTAAAGAACTGCCTCTAGCCATTCATTTTAATAAGATTTTTAGAAACCTGCAGTTGAAAGTTCTTCATGTCTCTTTACCCTGAAGATCCAATTTCATTTGGAATTTAATCCCAAACTGATTGCGCTTTTAGCATTTCTCTTGATACTTCTCCAAAATGCACACCCAAGAAGCCACATCTCCATATCTCTCTCTCTCTCTCTCTCTCTCTCACACACACACACACACACAGACTCTCTCTCTGTCTCTTACATGCACACACATCTGGTCTGGGCATATAGCTCTTCATGACGGAGTCCTTCCCAGGGAGCAAAGCATGGCTTGGATGAACTGATCTGGCGAGCTCCAGAGCAGCAGCGGCGGCGGCATAAGGAAGAAAGTAAGCAGCGACGGCAGTGCTCTGGGAGGGTGGGAGGATGTTCTGGAGCTGCCCATGCACACCGCAGCGGAGCAGCAGTTTGGACCCAGTGGCAGGGAAAGAAGAAAGAAAGCAAGTGGCAGTGGTAGAAGTGCTCCAGGAGGGCGGGCAGATGTCCCTGGGCTGCTGCACACACACCGCAGCAGAGCAGCAGTCACAGCCCAAGAGGTGGCAGCAGAAGGAAGAAAGTGAGCGGTGGCAGCCATCTCCAGGAGGGTGGGCGGATATTCCCCTGGCCCAGAGATGGAGCATCTCCCTTCATGGGCTGAATGCGTGACCTGACCTTGAAAGGCAAGCAAGCATGGGGGACTGCTGGGAAGGTCGTGTGGAAGGCAGGCAAGCATGGCAGGGCCGCAGGGAAGGGAGTAGGCTGCTAGCTTCTTTCCCCATGGCTGGACGGCCCCAACATGCTTGCCTGCCTTCTATGTTGACTTTCTGGCGGTCCCTGTGGCCAGGCCTGCTTGCCTGCCTTCGCAAGCTACTCGTGGGGATGCCAGGAAAGTCACGTGGAAGGCAGGCAAGCATATCAGGGCCAGCCATAGGGAAGGGAGTAGGGAAGGCCTTCGCAAGCGGGCCTGGTGACAGGGACTGCTGGGAAGACCATGTGGAAGGCAGGGAAGTATGGCAGGGCCACGGGGAAGGGAGTAGGGGAGGAAGGCTGGGATGATGGGGATGGAAGGAGCAGTTAGCTAGGCTGTGACTCACAGGCTTACCTGGCAGACAGCTCAGGGCCACTCAGTTGAGGCGCAGCGCTTCAGGCAAACAAGCTGCAGAGAGGAGCCAAACAAGTGGGGTGAGCGAGCATCGGGTGGATGGGGCGAGCGGTGAGTGGGCAGGGCGAGCGAGTGATGACTGGATGGGGGGACAGCCAGAAGTTGCTATAGGTTCAGCGACCCAGGCCAAATTTCCCCTAACAGTTCGCATGAACCAGTATGAACCAGCTGAATACCACCTCTGGTTTAATAGCAAAATATTAAGTTGAGATTGACAAAAATTCTAAACTTTGCTATTTAACACTGACTACATAACTATTTTTTAAAGTTATTTTGTTAGCAGAGCATAAAAAGGTGCAAACATTAGGCAGAAAAATAGTAGTAGTTTACCTGTGATACTGAAGAATCAAATCCTCCACCAACGTGTTTATCACAATTTTCACATGAAATGTGTCGAGTATTGGTAACAGCACTAAAACAATTGAAGAGTCACACATATAACAAATATAATACAGAACATTTATATAATAATAATTGGAAATAAATTATCTCACCAGCCAGAATTCTTCATAGCTTCAAGTAGCAATTTAGCTTGTGGACCTAGAATAAACATTGGCAAAAAAAACCTCATTTCTAAACAAATCTGTTGTTCAGGGAAAAAAATGCAGAACTCATCTCTAAATTACCACAGAAAGTGTTTACAATATCATTAAACTTATGAAACATCATACATCCAAAAACCATTTATAGATATCATAATCAAAACACAAAGATGATTGATTGCAAGAAATACTACTGGCAAAATCTTAAGTGTTTACTTAAATATCAAATCTCATTAATTAAAGGGAGTTTAATAATGTTCAAGTGTGCATATGACTTCCACAGCCAAAGAGCATAGGAACTAATGCTCTTGCAAATTGCAAATGAATATTCTGCTTTGATAAAAACTTTGAAAAAAATAATCTTTTAATATAGGACGGCAAGATAGATGGTCCAACACCTAGATTCTACTATAATACCACGATACCAGAGCATCCACTTTTCTGATTGTGACATCCTCCATGCAGGGAAAGAAGGAGAACAACACATTCCAAAGGTGCTCTTTCAAAAGTCAGCTGGATTTTCTTGGGTTTTTCCCCTCCCTTTGAACATGTTTCGTTTCTCATCCAAGAAGCTTCTTCAGAATGTATTGTATTTTATTTTTCTTTATGTGTACTGAGAGCATATGCACCAAAGAGAAATTCCCTGTGTGTCCAATCATACTTGGCCAATAAAGAATTCAATTCTAACTGAAGTCCAGTTGCATTTTGAAGAAGTACCTTTGGGACAATCATGACCTGGATGATTGAGAATCTCTATAGTCAAGGAAATCAATAGGTCTTTTTTTTGTTTTTTTGTTGGCACGTTTCATTTAATGAGCATGACAATTCAGTTAATGACTGAAAGAGAAGTGAAGATGTAAGCTCATCACAGTCATATGATTTTCCATTTAGTGACCATGACGCTTATTGACTGAGTTGCAGATCCCAATAGTGGTTACTAATCAAGAATTAAATACTCCAATGATATTTTATTTTTGCTCTCTCCTGGGCCAGATCTCCTCTGCATTAACAATGACCACAGTTGGAGAGGAACAAGCATTCTCTTTGTTGTTAGTTGGTAGGTTTAACCTTCTAAGTCACTTCGGGAAGATTTACAATGTGGAAATACAAATACAAATAATATTATACAACTATAATAAATAATATCAAAACCACATACTACAATTCTGCATTATCAACTTCCATTTTTGAACTCTGCAAGATCTCATGGTTGAATTACATACTCTAAAATTTTGGATCTTTCCACCTTTTCCCATTTTTTTTCCGCCCCCATTTTGCCTTTTGAAGAATTCTGTCAAATGAGAAAATGTGTGTAGGTGCATACATATTTCTATAACTGTACAGATATAGTTTCATAGCATTTGGGTGGATCACTATACTGGAGTTACTTTAGATGGGGCAATATATTTTCAAGGTCAGAATTACAATTTACCACGCAGTAAACTTTAAGGAAATATGCTAAGGCTCATTTGTTTGAGGAGAGCGCACACTAAATACCTAGAGCTATTTCTCTGAGGCAGAAGTCGGTACCTCATCCTTTCTCATTAGAAAAATACATTCTCACAGGGAGCAGAGGGAGGACTTACTGTCTAAGGCAACCTTCAGCATCGACTGACACCTATACTGGGAACCAAACAAGGTGGAGATTATTTTTCCCTTCAACGCGGGCTTCTTCCCCTGGCCAAGAGTTCGCTCGGGAAACCGATTGTAGCCGAAGTCCTCCTCCTGCTCTTCGCCACAGCCGCGACTCTCCGGTTGCGAAGTCTGTTCAGATGTCATCGTTCATACAAGCACGGGCAACGGAGCAAACGGAGACGTCTGTTCACATGGCCTCCCAGGCCACCGTAACCGTCCCTCGAATCCAGGCAAAGGCCATCTTCCGCTGAAACCATAGAGGTCCGCTATGCGTGTTTCCTGCTGCCTGTCTGGGGCGATTCATCGCAGGTAAGCTAAAGTGAGATGGGGTCCATATGAAGCGGGGTACTGGAAGCGTGGCAGTGATGCGCATTCTGCCTAGGGAGAAGTAAACCACACGACACTCGTGCACCAAAACGCGCGTGCGGAGAGGTGGGCGAGGAGAGCTGTCGACGCTCTTTCTCATTTTCTCTTTCTACCTAACTTGGACTATAGAAGTTGGAAGTCTTTTCTGCTAGAGCGGCTTTCACGGCGACGCACCTCCCTTCGCTTGGCGCACTGGGTGTTGTGTAAAAGGAGAGCGAGACGGGCTTCGGAGCAGCAGAAGAGCGAGAGGAGTTTGCAGTCGCAGAGGTTGGGGCCGCTCCGCTACTGTTGCCAGGCAGGGCTGGGAGGAGAAAAGTAAAGAAAGCTCATAGAGGTTGGGTTAATGGCTTGTTTCTTGGGTGCTTATGAAAAACTGGGAACATGGAGCTTTGTTTGCCTTTCCGGCGCAGTTGGAGAAATTAACTCCTTCCTTCTTTTTGGAGTGTGACGTTTAGCATTCACAGGCCGCACACAGGAGGATTCTTTTGCACTGTGGGAATACTGTAATGCATCAGGGTTGCTTCCCCACTTCGTTCGCTCCCCCTCCCCCGCGGCCCTTCATACCCACCATACATAGATCTCTTTTTTTAACGTGTCCTTTAAACAATGGGAAGTCCCGCCAAAATGATGGGCTTTTATGAGGCTACAAAATATGAATATGTACAGAAATAAGGCATGCTTATATCAATGTGACTTGTATATAAAAGTAAGTTGCACCCATGATTTGTTCTAATGATTTCTCATTTGAGTGAAAAATTAAAAAGATTAGTTCTATATCAGTTTTTTAAAAAGTTCAAGAGTGCTTACATGGGCAGAATTCGTGCTTCTGGTTTGATTCCCTTAAGTGGCTGAACTGGAAACCTGATTAGCTATGGTAGTACAGTTGTCAGAGGAACTTTGACTAGGCCCAGTTGGTTGGCAGGACATCACTTTCTAGTACCAGGGTTCTTCATAAGATGCTAAGATATTCGCTTAGAGCAGATTTAATTTATCCAAAAGGGAAATGCAATGTGGTGGCTGTCCTTCAAAGAGGCTTTGAACCTGGATGATTTCAGTGCTTGTGTTATTTTACACCTAGTATTGTAATAATCACAGGTAAGCTGATTTTTCCACAGCAAGTACATGTAATTTGCATAATGCTATGCCAAAAAAGATGTTTATTTTTCTATTTCTTTAAGGTAAAATTTGTTTGTGATTCTTACAGATCTTTCTGTTTTCCAATGCATTCTTTCATCAGATGAGTTCACCAAATAAAGCAATTGAGTTACAGTTGCAAATACGACAAAATGCTGAGGAACTTCAAGATTTTGTGAAAGATTTGGAATCATGGGAGAAGGATATTAAAGAAAAAGATCATGATCTAAGGCATCAGAGTGGCACTGCCGAAAAAGTAAGATTGGTGATTTGATAATGGAATGAATAAAGACACCTTGAAATACAGTCTGTTAACTAGATCATCTAATTACAAATAGAATTACAAATAAATCACCTATATAGTTAACTTAAGGTCAATTATATTGCTTCTGTGCCAGAGACCTAGGAGTAATGGACAGATGGACTTTCTTGCTATAGGTCTAAGTAGAACATCAAAATAAAAATGTATTCCTTTTAAAATGCTTTAGAAATTGCTACAATTCTTCCTCACTGTTCTACAGTGAAGAAAATCAAACAATACTTGGGAGGGTGGAATGGGATATCTTAAATTCAAATGTTTGTCTCCACAAATCTTTTAGCTAGTGTAAACTATTTCAATCTGTCACTGTTAAAATCATGTGAGAAGCAAAACCTTTTCTGTTAGGACAGATTGTTAGTGTTCAACTCGAGGAAGTGGAATTGCCCTTGTTGGAAGAAATATTTAGGTGCAGTTCCAAGCCGGGAATAAAATGGAGGCTAATTGGAAAGAAAAGTTCTCCTTATTGATGAAGCAGAACCACCAACTCTGTGTGATTCTGGGACTGCTGACAAAATGGAGTTTAGAGTGTGGGTTTTATACCTTCTGGATTCCTATGGGGTCATTTAGAGGTGATGGCTGGCTCTATAGGCAAATGGAGAAATGCAAATTATTGTGTTGCTTATCTGAAGTTTCTGCCTGACCCAGTCTTTCTGAATTGATTACCAAATCTGCATTTCTATAAGCTGGCCTCTTCAATTTCTGCTTGGGGCAGGGAAACCAGCTGGTTTCTTCTTCCCTTAAGATATTTTTCCATTTCTCCTTTAGGGGAAATATTCTATTCTGCCTTTTTAATATCCCCCCAAATATTTCATTCTTCCAAGGGCTGTGTGTGTGTGTTCCCAACCCTGTTAGTTAGAATTAAAATGAATGAGCTGGAAGAGAACTTCGAGGTTTTCTGCTCAAGCAGGAGAACCTATATTTCAGATAAGTGACTGTCTAGACTCTTCTTAAAAACATCCAGTGATGGGACTTCTGGGGTGGAGTCACGCCCGCGCGGAGCAGAAGAACAGGGCTCTGTTCTTTCTGCCAGATTTTCCGTGCCAGGAGGCTTGCAAAGGCAGAGCTGAGTCTCGGAGGGACCAGTGACAGAGAGGAGAAGCTCGGAGGAAAATAGGGAGAGGTGTGATCCCCTGTTATAGTAGGAGAAACCTCTCAAATCTGGCACGGGAGAGACTGGCCTTTATGGCCAGATCTGGAGGTGTGACAGCCCTTTAAATGGAGAAGGAAGTGAGAAGAAGGAAACAGCTGAAAGTATTGGTGGAGTTCGAGGAATTGGAATGAAGTTCTGGTGTGACTCTCAGGAAGCATGAACCTATAGCTTGGAGGGTGAATGAGTCTCCAAGGCGGGGAAAAAAGGTGGCACTTTAGCGGTGGGAGCAGAGCCTTGAGAAGACAGAATTAACATTCAGAGAAGGAATGGAGGAAATGTACTGTGGCTTGAGCTTGCTGGAGAATTACCATAGGCAGAAGGAACCCGAGCTGAGATTGTGATTAGACTGGGACTAAACATTGCGAATTGCAGAAAAGGAAAGAACCAACTATAAGAAGCTTCTGCTTGGGAAGAAGACAATGGAGATTTAATCTGGCAGGGGAAGTGAGAGAACTGTGATAATGACTGCTAAATAGATGGAAGGCAATATCCTTGACATTAAGGGAAGAGAAGCTGATGCAACAGTAAGAACAAGGAAAAAGAACTTCTAAGTGTCTGGAAATCTGTGCAATCTAAGTAACCTGATACAATTATATAAAATTCTGTATAAATATTATTTACTGTATAGCTGTTCATTTAAAACTAGACTTGGAACTTTATATAGAATACCTTAAAGACCTTTATATTTTATACTGTCTGACATATATATTCTCATAGATACTTATAGATGATACCCAGTGGACATATGTGTATGTGAAGGCAAACTTATATAGACCTATATAGTATATTTATATATATTTATATAGTACATTTATATATCATAAATATTTTTATAATGTAATCAATTTAATAATCAAGTAAAAAAACATTGTATATATTTATTTATATTTATATTTTTACAAGTAGACTTAAGGTATTAAACCTGTGATATAAGTATTATCTTATAAGAATTACTCATGGTAAATGCAATATCTATAACTTTTATATTCCTTATAATTAACAATGTTAAAATTAGTATCACAGTTTATGAGTAGTCAGAACTGTTAGACCATCATTAGATTATTATTAGATTATTAATTGTATTGATCAATTGTATAAATAGGGTATTGATTGTATTATATAGGGTGTTCTATATTGTGGTCACTAATAATAGTTAGTGAAGCAGGTAGAAGGATTTTGAAGAAGTGAGGTAGAGGCAAAAAAAAAGATAGATAAAGGGGAAAAAACGGGGATATATGGTACTGTGGAAAAACTTTTTAAAAAATATTAAAATGACAAGTACAACCACCACAGTTACCAAAATTGGGGGGGGACATCCCCATCAGGACCACATTCAGTGGAAAGCATGCTAGGAGGTGAGAAATCAGGCTCCACTATAAATCTACAGACTGTGCAATGAACCCTAATATCAATTCAGGAGACAATGATGAAGATGCAGGAGGTAATGACAAAAAGTCTTGAAGAACTTAAGAGTGATGTGGGGAGGTAAAAGGAGAGATATGCAAACTAGATGATAAAATTGGTACAATGCAGGAAAAGATAACACAAAATAAACAAAAAATAAAATAGTGGAAACTAGAATGAGACAAACTGAAAAGAAATTAGATAAAACAGAAAGTAAAATAATGGTGGTAAACAAAGAAATGGAAGATGCCATTATAAGTTTAGAGATGGAGAGATCAATGTTTTATCTTAGATTCCAAAATATAGTGGAAACTAAGGAGGAAGATCTTCCAGAATTAATGGCCGAACTCCTGGCTGAACGTCTGCAAAAAAAGCAAGCAGGAAGTGGAAAACGACTTGGACGAAGTGTATAGGGTCTACACAAACTATGCACGCAGACACAAACTTCCAAAAGAGATACATGCAAGATTTACAAGAAAAAAGATAAGAGATGAAGTCTACAGCAAAACAAGAGAAGAACCTCTGGTCTATAATGAAAAAGAAATCATAATACTAAAGCAGATACCAAAATGGCTAAGGGAACAGAGAAGAAACTACCATTTCCTATCGACCCAACTGCTCAAATACAGAGTGATGTTTAGATGGCTTATCTGTGAAGGGATGCTAATAACCTGGCAGCGGAAAAAAAAATCAGTATTGACTTGCTGGAAAAGGCAAAGGAATTTTATGATCACTACAAATAAGACAAATAATAAGACAAATAAGATAGCATAGAGGAAGCAGAAAATAAGAGACAGGAAGAACAGACGTCAGAGGAAAAACTTACAGAGCAGGATATAAGGGACCGAAGGGAAACAACGACAGGACAAGAACAGAAACCAAGACAAGAACAAGGAAAGGACCAAAACCAACATACAAATAAGATGGAAGACGAAATAAAGATGATATCCTTGAATATCAATGGGATCAACTCACCGGCCGAGCAAAAACAAACATTAACAAGACTCAAAAGTCAGAATATGGATATTATCTGCCTACAGGAGGTTCATATCAAAGAAAAATATGGTAATATTCTAGAATGCCCCAAATTAGAAAAGCTGCATCTGGCATTAGCACAAAATAAGAAAAGAGGGATTGCTGTATACATAAAAGATTGGTTAAATTCGAGAAAAATATTTAATGATAAAGAAGGTAGATTTTCAATGACGGAAATAAATAAAAAAAATTCTGCTGGTGACAATTTATGCTCCAAATATAAACCCCCCAAAAATTCTATAATAAATTACACAAAATAATTGAATCAGATTGAGAAAATGTCTGTATAATAGGAGATTTCAATGCGGCGACAGACCACAAAATAGATTATAGGAATACAAAGAAGAATAAAAAGAAAAGATGACAACTACCAAGTACCTTCTTTGAAATGGTGCAAGAATTAAATTTAAGGGATGCATGGAGACAGATAAATCCAAAGAAAAGACAGTACACCTTCTTTTCCCATCAGCACAATTCGTGGTTGCAAATAGCTATGGCATGGATGAACCCAGAATTGATCAATAACATAGAAGATATGGAGATTTCGCCAAATACATGGGCAGACTACAATCCACTAATGGTAAAATGGAAATGTCAGAAGTAAAAATTAAGATATACACTAAATCAGAAAATTGTAGAAGAAAAATCATATATACAAATGATGGATAAGAAATTAGATATTTTCTTCAAGGAAAACAATAAAGGCCAAGCACCACTACAAAACCTATGGGATACCACAAAAGCCTATGTGCGGGGTATAACAATAGCATATGCAGCAAGGAGAAATAAGGAAAAAAGGAAACAGCAAACATTATTACAGGAGAAGCTTAAAGAGTTAGAGACTGTGTTGCAGAAAGAACCACAAAATACTAAAATCAAAGAAGAGAGAGATTTGGTGAAACAAAATTAATCTAACATTTCAAGAATAAATGATACGTAATATAAAAATGGCGAAACAAAACTATTTCAAAACAGCAAATAAACCTGGTAGATGGCTGGCTCACAAATTGAAGAAAGAAAAAACCAAAAAGCTAATACAGTAACTACAAGACAAACATCTGAATTTGTTCCATAAAACAGAAGAAAAAAAAAGTATAACCCAAAGCTTTTTTCAAACTCTATATAATCAGGAAAACATCTCAGAAAAAGAACTCCAAAATTATTTGCAAGAGAGAAACCTACCAAGTATTTCAGAGGAGGCAAGAGAAATGCTAAATGAGAAAATAACTAACAGAGATGGAGGCAATAAAAAAAACAAAAACAATAAATCACCAGGACCAGATGGGATTCCTGCAGAGATATATAAAAAATTTCAAGAAACTTTTGAGGAAATCATGAAGTATTAGAACAAGCAAAAATGCCAAGTTCATGGACTGAGGCATTTATAACCTTAATTCCAAAAGAAGAAACAGACAATCAATTGATCCAAAACTATAGGCCAAACTCACTGCTAAATGTTGACTATAAAATATTTATGATGATTATTGTGGAAAGACTTAAAAAATATTAAATAAAATTATTCATTCGGGTCAAAACAGATTCCTACCCAAAAGACAATTAAGAAATAATACAAGAATTGTAATGAACGTATTAGAATACTATGAAGCACATCCAGAGAAACAATTAGCATTAGTATTGGTAGACGCGCAAAAAGCTTTTGATAATTTAAATTGGGAGTTTCTTATTACACAATTAGCTATTATGAAATTTGGAGAAAAATTTATTAGAATGATTAAGGCAATATATTCAAACCGGATAGCTAAAATAATGGTGAATGGAGATCTAACAGAAAAAGTCACTATAAATAAAGAGGTCAGACAAGGATGCCCACTATCTCCTCTTCTATTTATCCTCTCATTGGAGGTTTTACTAACATGGATTAGGAAAAAAGAGGAAATAAAAGAGTTAAAAATTTAAAAGAAAGAATACAAAACACAGTCATTCGCGAATGATGTAGTTTTTATAATAGAAGACCCCCTTGAAACAGGGAAAATATTAATTCAAAAAGTAGAGGAATTTGGTAAAGTTGCAGGCTTAAAAATAAATAAAAATAAAACAAAGATAATTACTAAAAATCTTACACAAAGGCAAAATGAGGAATTAAAGAGAGTATTGGAAATGCAAATAGTTAAAAAGGTAAAATATCTTGGAATCTGGCTAACGGCTATATGTTCTACTATAAAATAAGATAATTATTCAAAATTACTACAACAAATACAAAAGGACTTGGAAAATTGGGCTAAATTACAATTATCATTGATTGAAAGAATTGCAACCATAAAAATGAATATCCTACCAAAAAAAATTCTATTCCAAACTACCAGTAAAATTAGGGAAAAACTTTTTTGTGGAATTAAATAACATAATTTTAAAATTTATTTGGCTGGGGGAAAAAGCTAGGATAAAATTAAAATTACTGCAAGACTCTAGAATCAAAGGAGGATTTGGCCTCCCAGATTGGGAACTTTACTACCAGGCAGCAGTGGTAACATGGCTCAAAGAATGGATAGTACTCCAAAATAAAAGAATATTGACAATAGATGGCCATGATTTACAGCTGAGCTGGCATACTTTTATCTGGGAGGGAAAGAGTAAAGTCCATAAATATTTCCAGAGGCATCTGGTAAGAAGTAACTTCTACACAAAAAATCCAAGATGGATATCAACCATGGAAGCAATTATCTACCCCAATGTAATAGATTTGAACACAATAGTGACATATAAGGAGTTATTGTATGGGCAAGGAAAACTTAAAACAAATCAGGAGTTAAAATTACAGGGAATTGAATTAGTCATGCCGGCCACATGACCACGGAGACATCTTCAGACAGCGCTGGCTCTTCAGCTTTGAAACGGAGATGAGCATTGCCCCCCCTAGAGTCGGGAACAACTAGCACATATGTGTGAGGGGAACCTTTACCTTAATACTTCACGTGATCTTGATGCTATACCAGTTTATTCAAGTTCTACTATTTTGTATTAAATAATTGGTTTCGGATTTTCTGTTGAAATGTTTTTATGGTTTTCCCCTTAGACAACCATTTTCTAGTGGCTAATGTTTTGGATCCTTGTCTTATAGATAAAGCTAACATTGATTTTACACTGCTGCATTCCTGTCTTATAAATGGATGTCATATATTAATTGTCAAAAGCTTTCTGAAAGTATACTGCTATATTTTCTGTTATTAGGATTTACCCCCAATTCGGAATGAAGCTTACAAAAAAAAAAAGAGCAAAGTTAAAACAGTCTCAAAACAAACAAGTGAGGAAAACAAAAAGAACAAGATAAAATCTTATGATTATGAGGCTTGGGCAAAGCTGGATGTGGTATGAGAATATTTTTTATTAAATATGTTTATCAAAATGCTAGGCAAGAGTTTGTGACATTTATATACACAACTATAAATTACCGTACTAGTTTTTATGTTGTAAATAATGTTGGTAACAGTACTAACGATACCAGTCTTGTGTTGTAGTACTCGCTTAAAACTGGTATCCAAAATTTTAAAAAATGCTTATTTTATAAAAAAAAGTATAGTTGACAATGTTGTGTAGCATGCATTAATTTTGTTGTAATGCTTAAACACTTTAAAGTTGGGGGGTTGATTTTATTTATTTATCTATTGCACATAACCTTAATGCTTTCATGAAAAGACATTATATAAATATGATAATAATATTACATACACATACACTCTTACACTTTTAATGTAAAAAATGCCAGACGTAGGAAGAAGATGATTATTTACACTTCTAGAAATTATGAAGAAATTTGTTTCCTTTATTAGATAGGAGTTTGATGGAATAGTTGGAAATAGTTGGAAAGGCTATGATTCTGCCATTGATAAAAATATTTCTATATAGTATTGGTATTATTATTAAATTTATATGCTGCCCTTCCCACTATCAAGCGACTTTATAGACCAGTGGTAGTCAACCTGGTCCCTACCACCCATAGTGGGCATTCCAGCTTTCATGGTGGGCGGTAGGGGTTTGCTGTAACCCTGCTTTATAAATTTAATAAAGTAAAGTTACTTTCCTACTTTATAAATCACCATTACTGTGGAACTGGTGGGCGGTTAGAAAATTTTACTACTAACAAGTTACAAAAGTGGTCGGTAGGTATAAAAAGGTTGACTACCCCTGTTATAGACTTTATATATCTGCAGGGTTCTCTTTATGTATCGTATATTTACTCAGATTGCTTCCTTGCTGCATTATATACTCATTCTTTAAATTTGTTTTGCCTTCATAAGATTTACATTTGTCTTTTCAGGATAAGATACTTGAAGAATTTGATAAGGAAGATACCACTCATGACTCAGTGTCAGATTGTGAGGAAGATGGAATTCGCATTGATACAGAAAAAGCTCTTACTGAGAAAGAAAAGGTTATTTGTCATGTTTTAGTAGACCCACATTTTTTCTTCTAATGCCTCACTTAAGGAACAGGATAAATTAACCTATATAAAAACTTGTATTCTCAAACTCTAGTTGAGAAGGATTTCTTTTCTTTATATTATGCCTTTATTATTTGTACAAATAATTCAAGGCATACTCAACTTATCTTCCTATTTTTCAACAACCATGTGAGGTGGATTGGGATAGAGAGAGAATGACTGGCCACTTACTTGGCTTTCATGGCTAAGGTGGAACTTGAACTCATAGTCTCCTGCTTTCTAGCCTGGTGCCTTAACCACTAGACCAAACTAAGTTTCAAATTTAGTTATATGAATTTTGAAACCAAGTCTGGATTTTAGTAAAACCAAAAATATGTCTTGCTGTTCTTCAGTTTTTCATAAGATTTTTGTTCACATAGTAATTTGATTGCCTATGCATCTTATGATTTTTTCCATAAGATTTAAAAATTGTCAATATGTAGTGTTCTAAATCAAATTACAGAACGCTTTGAAGAAAATTTGTCTTTAGAATATATTACAATGCAATTGTGACCATGATTTAATCTATATATATAAATGCAAAAATACTCACGCAGGAATCACGAAATCTCCAGAACCATAAAGCCTACAAACTTGAAATTTGGCACGTATATTCCTCTTGGCTTCTAGGTATTCAGTAACAAAGGATTTTTCAAAATGATCATCACAGCATTAGTATTTCGTATATTATTATTAACATGCTCTGATGCTAAGGAGTTAGACTTTCTACTCCCCCTCACAACTTGAAAACTTGGATGTGGGCATGGCCAGCGCGTGACTCATCCAGCCTGCTGGCTGGGAGTTTGGAGAAGAGCCTGAGGGAGAGAAGGGGATAAGATAGGTGGGGCTTCTATGGGGCAAGCCTGAGGGAGAGAAGGGGAGAGGATAGATTAATGGTAACTACTCAATAATTTTCAAGCTCTGGCAAATCCCCGGGGGAGGGCCTTCTCTGTGGCTGCTCCGGCCCTCTGGAAAGATCTCCCTGTGGAGATCCGGACCCTCACCACCCTCCAGGCTTTCCGCAAGGAGTGATTGGGAGACGAAGGGGAGGGACGGCGCCAGCCAGTGGTGGGAATCACCTGACAGGGAGCCACAGCATAGGGCCCAAAGAGCCGTATGCGGCTCTGGAGCCACAGGTTGCAGACACCCGGGTTAAAGACAAGCCCCTCGTCCCTGTCATCCACTCCTCCCTCCTTGCTGACTAATCTGCCTGAATATTGTGATACATACAGCTGTGGAAGATTGAATTTGTGCATTACCATCTCCCTCCTTTCTTTTCTTCCTTCCTTCCTGGGTAGGGGGAGAGATTGACAGTGCTGGAGGCAGCCATGCTGCCTGGACCTGTGGCTTTCCCATGCAGTGGCAGGGGTAGTTTTTTTAAAAAGTAAGAATTGGGAGTTGATAGATTGTGAAATAGATTGGCCTTCTTTCTTTTTCAATTTTGTTATCTAGCTCTCTTTATTTTATCTCTACAACAGTCCCAAGAGTTAGGCTACAGTGAGAAAGTAATAGACCAATTTTTTTGAGTGTTATTCTCTCTTTTATAAAATATTGTTTTGTTTTTTATTCATTTATTTCAGTCATTCAATTTACACTATTTGGATACTACTAATTAAAGATAAGAATTCTTAAAGAGGTTCAGATGAAATGTCATAAAATTAGATTTATAAGTACAAATTGCCATTTCAATGGCTAAGATGATATGGGAAATATAGCATTTATTTAACAGGAAGATTTCGAAAAGCCCAGAGTATTGTGTTTGAATAGGACTTCCCTATTATATCAAATTTAAGGATTTCATTTATCTAGCACTTGAATATAATTTTGTTGGTTTCTAAAACTGGGCAAGTATTGTTTCAAAGACATGAGAAAAAGAGAATAAAGGTTTGTACTATATTCATCTTAGTGTTTATCACATTTGTTTTAACAGGGCAATACTTACTTTAAACAAAGAAACTATGATGCTGCAATAGAATGCTACACAAAAGGAATGAATGCAGATCCTTACAATCCAGCATTGCCTACAAACAGGGCATCAGCCTTTTTTCGTTTAAAGAAGTAAGAGTTTGTTTACTTCCATCATATTTCAGTTCAAATATAATTAATTGCAGAGGATACTGAATTTTTTTATATATATTTTATTGGGGTATGTTTACCACATCATTACCCGGCAAAAAAAAATCTTGCTAGTTTTAACCTTGTAATTATATATATAGATAATAAACCAAAACGAGCTTTTGAGCACATGCGCTAAAATAAACCCTCCCCTGAAAATAAGCCCTCCCTGAAAATATTGCAACACAGCAGCAGCCATGAGATGACCACACTCACCGCCACCTGCACCTCAAAAATAAGACCTCCCCAAAAATAAGGCCAAGTGCTTATTTTGGGGGTCAAAAGAAAATAATACATATACACATACATACACAAATATTATAACAAAAAGCAACACTATTCCTTTTGGAGGGCAGTGCAAAATAAAGCTATCTGAAGATTGCAGAATGTACTACAAGCAAAGAAAACAAAACTAATACATTTTTTAAAAAATGTGCTTCAAGAAGAATTACCTCATTTCTAATTCCTTTTTTATTGCACATCAAATTTCACCTTAACAATGCTCAGGAAAATGCATTTTAAAACTCTCATTTTAGTAGTAAAACAATTGTGTGAAGTGAGGAAGACCAAGTGATAATGATAGGCCCCATGCATTTAATTCTTGCATACATTTTGAACAATTTGTGCTTGCTTTTTGTTGTCATTTAATGTGGGTGCTGGGCAAGAAAACCTTTCTATCAAACAGACAAAATCTGGAGAGTTAGCTCTAGGAAAGCATTCTTCACTCGTGGTTACTTTTGTGACATTGTTACTTGGAACATTGCTAGATAAAAGAAGGGAACCAAATTTCAGACAACTTCTTTGTTTTCTGCTATTTTCTAGGTTTTCCCCCATGCTATTTAGGTTTTGAAAAACAAGGATCTTTTGCTAATCCTGTGTTAATTTTGTCTGTTAATTGATCTTTTTAAATACTTCACAATCTTTAGTATATTACAGGTAGTCCTCAATTTAGGATGTCATTAAATGGCAAAAAAATATGCTCATTTGGGAAAATGGATTCAGATTTAGAACTACAAGGTTTGCTTAACAATTGCCATAAAAATGTTCAAAAAAGTTGGGCCTTGACTTACAATGGCAATGGCTTAGAACCAGAATTCTGGTCCCAGTTGTTGTTGTAAGTTGATGACTACTTATACACTGAAATATTGTCCATAAGAATAGTGTCACTTCTGTAACTGGCATTGCTTTTTGGTAAAGTATTTTTCAAACTAACTTTGAGATTTAGAATTCCACGGGTTATGTAATGATCAGTATGAGATTGAAATGAAAAGTAGTAATAAATTGGAAATTGGAGCTACAGTTTACCTTTGGGCCACAGACAGCGCTTCAAGCCAATTGAGTCAATTCATCTTGCTGCTAGTCATCTTTCTTTACTTTCACTTGTCCCAGCATTACAGCCTGCCTAGAATATCACTATTTCCAATTTGTAATTCCAATTTTTAAAGTTCAGGGAAGTTTAAATTGGTTATTCATAAATACAGACCATGTGAAATTCACCAAATTTGCTTAGATATACATAGTGGTAAAGAATATGGCCAGAGCAAGACTATAGGGAAAATTAGCCTTTATAGAGCCATAGAGTCACTGATTCTAAATTAATATTTTTGGAACCTTAAAAAGGGTTAATATTTACGGGTTTTTTTTCCTAGCAGGGTATTTTTCCTGGACACACTTAGATATTATGTTACAAATTTAGTCTAAATTTGTTCATGTAAGCATCCTGTTTTCTATTTAATTACTTAGGAACCTTGTTTTATTTCAAATTGTGTCTATAACCTAGTTCACTATTAAAGGAATTGATTACAAATTAAATTGAAACACCAGTACCATAACGGTGGTTGGCTGGTGTTCTCCTTCTCAAAATTGGACTGCCAATGTGAGAATTTCCCCCCCACAGTCCTTCCAATGTACAGTAGTAGACTGTGTCTTCAACAGACTTGATAGCTTATGAAGTTAAGAATGGAAGCTTTTTTACACTTTTCTCCAATTGTTCATTGATGACTTTGAGAAATAATATGATGAAATAGTTAGATCATGGATCTAAAAGGCCCAGGTCCAAATTCTTCCCTATGGTAACTTGCTAGATAACTTTGTACGAGATTTCTCAGCCCTCGGTATTCAGAAAAATTAGAGGAAGATATCTTATTGAACTATTGAAAGAAATGTAAGATAAATAGTAGATCAGAATCTATATCTGGGCTTTTCCTTTTATTAATATGTTTTAATGAATAAGTATTTTAATAGCCATACAATATCATTTCAGGTTTTCTGTGGCTGAATCTGATTGCAATTTAGCCCTTGCCTTAAACAAAAATTACATAAAGGCTTATAACAGAAGAGGGGCAGCTCGTTTTGTCTTGGGAAAGTTTAAGGGTGCCAAAGAAGGTACACGTCATGTATTGTATAATGCATTCCTTTTTTTTGTTGTGTTATGCAAAACCTTTGATTTATATAGTATATTTTTCAAATGATCACTATTACTTTCCATACACTGCTGTTTCTCCAGTCTCAGCATAGAAGAATTTGGCCAATTATTCTTATAGGTTGCTTAAGAGTTTTTCTTGTGTTATGGGAAATTTCTGATTTAAAAATTTTAAACACTGACATAATATGATTTATCTGACCTTTGTAGGAGATGATATGGGAAATATCTGGTTTAAAAAAATTAAATATAGCATAAAATGATTTATTTGACATTTGTAGAAGATCTTAAGATTTCTATATACGTTATTTTTTAGTTTTATCCCATCTTTAGGTAGACGATAGGTTATGTTAATAAATGGATAACATAAAATGAACTGTGGCCATGTTCAATCAAAATGAAATGAAATGAAAACAAGTACATGCAAGTTTCTAATATTGTAGAATATAACTATAACACTCTAGACAAATAGTGTGTATTTCAGGAATGATCTAGTTCAGTGGTCCCCAACCTTTTTATCGCCGCGGACCAGTCAGCCTTTGATAATTTTACCGTGGCCCGCTGAGCACACGGAGGGGTGGGGGGGCGAAAATGGGGGAATACAAACATACTTTTTAAATCCACCTTCCCAATTCAACACCTGAATCATATCCCACCTTCCATTTTGTATGTAGATTTTAAGGAATAAACAGCTGAATTAATCAAGGTCAAAGATAAAAAGAGCAAGGGCAAAATTAAATAAGCCAGAGGATAGCAATGTAAAAAGAATACAGTATTAAGCCCATTCACTCTATCTAAGCCCCCCCACCTCACAAGGTTGTCGTGGGGGAAATAGGGGGTGGGAGTATTAGGTATCTTCACTACCATATATAAAAGGAGAAACGTGACCCGGGAGCGCAGCCTCCAAGAGTCCATATCGCCAATAACTACGCGTGGGGGGAAAGGAAATGTGTTTTGTGAGGAAGAGAAAGAGCGCACTTCACCGATGCCCGTTGGCGAAATTTTGGAAGAGAGGCAAGAGACTTCAGGCACCGAGCCCTCACCCCTGGCTGCGGCAACTGGAGCGGGCGGGAGGCAGGGAAGGGGTGGGCAAGACCGCCGCTTTTCCACCGTGCGCTGCAATAGCGGCAGTGGCGGCCTGAATCTGGCGACTGCCCCTCACCACCTCAGGCAGCGCTCATACCCTCCCCTTTCCTGCGCTACCGTTAGACTCCTCTCAGCCCCCCACCCACGCCCGCGGAGGGCGCACGCGCGCCAAAATCGCGCACCCCCCATCTCCCCTCAAAAGACCCCCCCCGCCCTCGGCTGCCCGACGTTCTCTCTCTCTCTCTCTCTCTACCTCTCCCGCCGTTCCTTCTCACAAGCCAAGGCCGGGCGGGAAAAAGAAGAGAGCGGCCTCCAAGGGCTCCGCTTCCAGCGCATGGTCCGCCCCCTCCTCGCCTCGCTTCCAGGCGAGCCGACTGAGGCGAGAAAGGAGAAAGAGGCGGAGGCGTTCACTGAGGGGACGGCTGACTCGGGGAGGGGGCGGAGGTGGTGTAGTAGCGGGGGATTCTTCCTCCTCGCCTCACTTGCTCCTGTGCTTCCGCGCAGCTCCCCCCCCTCCGGCGACGGCGCTGCATGAGTGAAGAGTCGGCCGTTGCATGGCCCCCGGCTGCTGCAGCGATCATGGCCCCCGGCCGCTGCGCGGCCCGGTGCCAGGTACTCAGCGGCCCGGCACCGGTCCGCGGACCGGTGGTTGGGGACCACTGATCTAGTTTATCTAGCTCACAGTTTTTGCAAAGCTTCCATGAACCATGTCATTTTATAGCAGAACCTTATATTTTTCTTTCTTTAAAGAATTGCTTATAAAATTATAGTTTTTGAAAACTCTACCTTTATTTCTTCATACAGATTATGAAAAGGTTTTGGAATTAGATCCAAACAACTTTGAAGCGAAGAATGAACTTTGGAAAATTGAACAGGTGAAGAACATCAATTTAATCAATTTGCTAATGACCATGATTTTGTGTAGCTAAATATTTGAAATATTGTTTATGTTTTTATATTAGGCTCTCTTGTCAAAAGAAAACTGTCAGGCTGAAGAAACAGATACTTTTAGGAAAGTGGAAATTGCAGAAGATGAACTGAAACAATTGGAGGAGGAACAATTAAAGCAAAAAGCTATGGCAGAAAAAGATTTGGTAAGCAGCAATGCAAGAAAATTTTTTATATATTTAAATTGGAATGTTTTTGGTCTAACGAATCATTTCTTGGCCAGTGACAGAATGACCATACTATTCATGGATTACATTCTCATAATTGATTACTACATTAGCCCAGTATTGTTAAACTGATTTTTTTCTGTGCTTGCTTTGCACATCAGTAATTTCAGATGACACATTGCTTACAATTAGCTTATGACATCTCAGTTAAACTTATAATTTCAACAGTAATGCTAATTGTGGTATAAGGCAATGTAGTCCAAAACAGCTGGAGACATTATGTTGCGTACTGCCTGATACCAAGCATACAGAATTCTATATAGTTGTTTAAAAATTTTCCCCATGGTCAACTCTTCCTGCTCTACTCTTGCAAATAAAATTATTGAGAAAAGTGTTATTTTCAGTACATGAATGCATATATTTAGATTACCACATTTCTTTTTCCAAATATGATAGGGTAACAGATATTTCAAAGAAGGTAAATATGAACTAGCAATAGATTGTTACACACGTGGAATAGCAGCAGATGGCACCAATGCACTTCTTCCAGCAAATAGAGCTATGGCCTATCTAAAAGTTCAAAAGTGAGTTGCGTTAATTTACCATTTTTATAAAATTCACTTTAAAATGCATAATGATTTTTATTAAACCAACTGTTCATTTTATTGGTTGTTGGGAATGGCTTACGAGGAGTCCTTGGTGCTCTCTGAGCTTGTTTTTTTTTCTTGCAGACGTTTCATTACCCTAATTAGGTAACATCATCAGTGCTAGTAAGGAGATTTCTCAGACTGCCAGGCTTCTAGAAATTCCCTGGCATTTTTGAACTTGACCTGGTCTAAGATTGTCACATTTTTCCAGTTGATTTTCTCTGACAATCAGCCATCATTAGATACATAAACATTAACATCTATACTTTATACTAAAGCCCAAAAGAGTAAAAAAAGACTCCAGCACTTCTCCACCAGTAATCGGCACTCAGATCAGCATAGAATAACTTCAAGGTTAACTTTAGACCAACAATCAAGTAAGCAGTACCCCAGTCAAGAAACTGCCAAACAGTCCAATCAAGGAATCTCTAAGACCACCCTGACCTACACAGACAGGCAAGTCTCCAGAATATAAACTGACATCAAATAGTACTCCTTACTAGCACTAATGATGTTACTTAGGGCAATGAAACGTCTGCAAGAAAACAAGTAAGTTCAGAGCAACAAGGATCCCCCATTTCAACCCTGAGCTACAAATATTCTTTATTGGTAGAATGGCTTACATTAGTAGTTTTAATCTAGACTAATATTTCTCACATGTATTTTAGCTGTATATAACTCATCAAATTTACGTTTTCTTGGTGGAGTTAATTCAGTCGCAATTATATATTTATTTGCCTTTTACCTTTATTTTTTATTAATATTTACAAACTACAGTTAGTGAAAATTGAGGTTCTTTGGATCCAAGCAAGATCCTGCAAGGAATTATTGCTGTTAGCTTTAAATAGAGTATCTTACCATTCTAGTTTCTACAAGATTTTTGTTTCTAAATAATAAAAACATATTAGTCCTGCCCTAATTAATTTGTTGAAGTGATTTTACATGCATTCTAATATATATTTCTCTTTCATACCTCACATAAAATATGAAAACCTTCATTGGAATAGGTGAGAATTACTATATGCTTTAAGAGCCCAAAACTGTATTAAATTATGCTATAATAACTATTTTTTTAAACAAACAACTCTTTATCAATAAGATATGAAGAAGCAGAGGAAGATTGCACTCGAGCTGTGTTATTTGATTCTTCATATTCTAAAGCATTTGCCAGAAGAGGCACAGCTAGAGCTGCCCTTGGAAAACTAAAAGAAGCTATGCAAGGTACGATTGTGTCCCTGTTTAATGTTGTCCTTTTCTCTATCCACTCTTTGAAGGAAGCAGCTCCAATCCAACAATAGCTTTCAGGAATTCAAAATGCTGTGATGTACAGTAGCATAATATTTTAGCTTTTATGAACCAAATTTTCTCTAGTTGCTTTTTAGTAACTTAAGAATTAAAGAACAGATAATGTTACTATTACAAAAATCCTATTGGTTTTAATCAGAGAAATGTTTTGGAAGTCCTGTTGAAGTTAGTGAAACTGCCAATTGCTTACCCTTTAGAGATGTAACTGTACCATTGTAAATAAATGTGTATATTGGAAGAAACACACTTACTTGTGTCTTTCATAAAAATGTATTGAAAGCTAAATTATTATTATTACACAATTGTATCACAGCGGCCAGTTGTTTCGCCGGATTTGGCATTGGTTACTAGTCGGGCCCCACCCAGGGGCCTAGGACGTCGTAACGTATTTTCGTAATATGCGTGCAGATCCAAGCAGTGCGGCTTGTGCATTTGACTGATGGTGATTTTGTCAATTTTTAACTGTTTCAAATGTAATTCCAGTGCTTTTGGAATAGCACCCAGTGTGCCAATTACCACTGGAATTACCACTGCTGGTTTGTGCCATAGTCGTTGAATTTCGATTTTTAAGTCCTGATATTTTGCGATTTTTTCATGTTCCTTCTCGGCGACCCTGCTATCACCTGGTATTGCGATGTCTATGATTGTGACCTTATTTTTCTCAACCAGTGTGATGTCTGGTGTATTATGCGCCAGTATTTTGTCCGTTTGTATACGGAAAACCCACAAGATCTTGACCATCTGATTTTCGGTGACTTTTTCAGGCTGATGTTCCCACCAGTTTGTTGCTGTTTTAATATTATAATTTTTGCACAAATTCCAATGGATCATTTGTGCTACTGAATTGTGCCACAATTTATAATCAGTCTGCACGATTTTTTTACAGCAGCTGAGTATGTGATCAACAGTTTCATCAGCTTCTTTGCAAAGTCTGCATTTGGCATCATCAGAGGATTTTTCGATTTTGGCCTTAATGGCATTTGTGCGGATAGCTTGTTCTTGCGCAGCCAAGATTAGTGACTCTGTTTCTTTCTTTAATGTACCTGTGGTTAACCATAACCAAGTTTGTTCACTGTCCACTTTATCTTTTATTTTTTCCAGAAATTGGCCATGCAGTGCTTTGTTCTGCCAACTTTCCATTCTTGATTTTATCAC
The DNA here is from genome assembly GCF_051295495.1 of Thamnophis sirtalis. Taxonomy (NCBI): domain Eukaryota; kingdom Metazoa; phylum Chordata; class Lepidosauria; order Squamata; family Natricidae; genus Thamnophis; species Thamnophis sirtalis. The sequence continues at coordinate 530,782 of NW_028261404.1, read as the reverse complement.
ATGTTTTCTGTATTCTTGTTTTGTCTGTTGGACCTTCAGTAGTTTTTTGTTCTTTACTTCGATTAATAGATGTTCTTGACTTTCTTTTAAATAATCAGCCAGTGCATGTTTTTCTTCTTCAACTGTTTGCTTCACTTGTAATAATCCTCTGCCACCTGATTTTCGGGGCAGATATAATCTATCAGTATCACCACGTGGATGTAAACTGTAGTGCCTTGTCATTAGTTTCCTGGTTTTTCGGTCCAAAATGTCCAAATCAGCTTGTGTCCAGTTAACTATAGCAGCTGTGTATCTTATAACTGGTATTGCCCAGGTATTTATGGCCTTGATTGTATTTCCACCTTTCAATTTAGATTTCAAAATTTTCCTAACACTGTTGGTGTACTCTTGCCTGACAATAGTTTTTACTTCTCCATGCTTGATGTTATCCAACTGCAGAATGCCTAAGTATTTGTAGGCTTCATTTTCGTTGCATTTAATTAGTTGGCCATTGGGCATTTCAAATGTTTTGGAAGTCCTGTTGAAGTTAGTGAAACTGCCAAGTGCTTACCCTTTAGAGATGTAACTGTACCATTGTAAATAAATATGTATTTTGGAAGAAACACACTTACTTGTGTCTTTCATAAAAATGTATTGAAAGCTAAATTATTATTGTTGTTGTTGTTGTTGTTGTTGTTGTTGTTATTATTATTATTATTATTATTATTATTATTTGCCTTTCCTAGATTTCAAAAGTGTCCTGAAGCTGGAACCTGGAAATAAGCAAGCAATGAATGAAATAACAAAGCTTAAAAATGTATGTGTGCTTATGCTTGTGTATTTTAATACCATCTTGCAACAGCAATTAATTGCTTTTAATCTGGATATTTTGTGGGTATTAACTTCTTTAGATTTCCATGGATATTTATTTTACTAATCTTTCCTTTAAGGAGTTAATCGCAAAAGGCTTTTTGTCAGACACTGAATATTTTGGACTACCACAGAATGAATCAGAAATACAAAATCTGGTAAAACCGATTGATAAACCCTTGCATCTGAGATCAGCTGTAAGTAGTATTGGTTTATTTGTTTAAATATAAATATTTTAAATAGAACAAAAATAGTTTAAAATGTGACGTTAAAAGGTGGGAGGAGGGGCTTAAGTATTAATGAGGAAGGATGCAAGAAAGGATAAATTGTGAGGATGGTTTTTTTGTGTGTAGTATTTCTGTAAGGCTAAGCAATTTGGCATAATAGTTGAAGTTACTCGTTTCTGACTCCAATCCTGTCTCTCTTATGCATTTACCAGTAATCAAATACTTGTATATAATAATGAGGGAATGGTGGGTTTAGTAGATAACAACAGAATTGATAATAAAACTGAATAAATTATCCAGGATTCAGGTTCACTTATCCAGTTCAAAGCACCCTGTTTGTTTGTTTGATTTATATGCCGCCCTTCTCCCAAGGACGTACAACATTAAAAAAAAAACATATCACAAAAGTTAAAAAAAAATTAGATAGAGTATCCAAAAAATAAACCCAATTAAGGTTAACAATAACATTTAAAATTCGATTAAAATTAACAATAATCAATCATTTATTTTATTTTGTTCAGGCCAGGCCGGCTTGCTGGAAAAGCCAACCAATGCTATTGAATCTAACCCAGAATTTATTTAAGTTAATTGCAAATCCTGGCCAGTTATAATTATAATCAGTTATAATTCTCTTGAGTTTGAAATGAGGATGGCATCATTAAAATCCATAGGTGGGCAAAACATGTATTAGAACTAAACAAAGTTAGTCAAAAGAGCATGAACATTTTTGAATTACCTAGAAGCTCTTCATCAGGTAAGATATTACACAAATGTGTAGAAAGTGAAAAGAAAAATTAAAAATGCACCACAGTATTAAGTCATAAAGTCCACAGTAAAAATACCAATATCAAGTTCTTGGACTCAGTATATTGGGTATTGTTGGTAACAGATTACACTTGGCTGTCAGGAACAAAGCAAATGGGTTGTAGCTGATTTTAAAACCATAGTTGCTAGTCTTCAAATGTTGATAAGTCAGGAATTAATAAAGAATATTTGTTAGGATTGAAATGAGGGGTCCTTGGTGCTCTCTGAGCTTGGTTGTTTTCTTGCAGACATTTAATTACCCAAAATGAAACAGCTGCAAGAACATAACCAAGCTCAGAGTGCATCAAGCACCCCTCAATTCAGGAATTGGCCAACACAAAAATGTGGAATTCTAGTTTATTCTCTCCTGCTGTTCTTTATCTCATTCTCCCTTTTCACATTCAAATAATGATAAACTTTCATTTTAATATTATATTCAAGTCACTGAAAAATCAGGCATAAAAAGTATAATTATTTAAAGGAGTGAAATTTCAGTTATTTTCTTCTTTCTACCTTTGTGATAAGATTGATAGATAGGATGCAACATTTCCCTTAGATTATTTCTGTGGAGGAGACAGACAAAATATTCTGTGTTTTCATTAAGATATAGTTATTCTTTAGAAATGTTGCTCATTATATGTAAATGTGTGTTTCTATGTTAATTCATTGCTGGGTTGTTTTTATTTATTTAGAAACCTTTAAGAAGAATAAACATTGAGGAAATCAATAATGATGTGTTATGTGCACATTTGATGCCCACCAGAGAATCTGAACCTATTCAATCTGTTTTTGATAACCCAAGTGAAACACAGGAATTAATATCTATTAAGAATCAAAATGAAGATTTCTCTTCATCTGGGACTCCCAAAACAAAGCTGCTGAAAATAGAAGAAATTGGTGATGCTTTGTTGACCGAGTAGGTTTATATTTTTTAGAACAGAATATTATCAATTTTTTTGTTGAAAGGCTTTCTAAAAGAAATATCCTATGCATGAATTTGTGCCAAAAGCACTACTTTTTGTAACCCTTTAAAATTAAACATCAGCTTAAGAATCTAGTTCAGCGTTTCAACTGCTTATTTACATATCTACAGTTTTAGCAATAGCACTCAGACTTATATACCGCTTCACAGTGCTTTTACAGCCCTCTAAGCAGTTTACAGAGTTAGCCTATTGCCCCCAACGATCTGGGTCCTCAGAAGGATGGAAGGCTGAGTCAACCACATTTAAGCTTAATTACATAAGAAAATTTGCATAATTTAATACACAAATGACAATTTAACGTTTTCATTCTTTCAGAGGTTCTAATGCTACTTTTGACATGGTACCATGTACTCTAAACAGGTAATTGTATATATTTCCTAAGGCAAAATATTTAACCATTAACAAAAATTCTCTGCCTTAATATTTTTAGATCCATTACCACAAATACGGTGAAGGAAAAACCATCACTTCAGCCTTGTGCTTTAAAAAAGCAAGCTAAGACAAAAAAATACATTATTTCTTCTGTGTCTGAATTTTCTGTGCCTCCAGTCCCTATGAATTCTTTCCAACTTGAATCAGATTTCCGAAAATTAAAAAGTTACCCCGATCAATTGTATACATATTTGAAGGTAAGATGACTCATTCTTTCTGTGGTCACTAGTTTATTCCAAATTTTTGGCATTTAACAAATTTGATTTCAAAAACCAGTTTGGTTTGGTGGTTAAGGCATCAACTAGAAACTGGGAGTCTGAATCCTGCCTTAGTGACAAAGCCAGCTGGATGACCTTGGGCCAATCACACTCTCTCAGCCACAGGATATAAGGAATGGCAAACCACTTCTGAAATCTTGCCAGGAAAGTTGCAGGGATTTGTCAGAGCAGTTTGCAGAAGTCAAAACTGACTTGAAGGGGTTCAGAAAATGATATTATTAAGTATAGCTTAATAGTGCAAGTATACTGGCATCTTTCTTTGAAAAAAAATACATATTCTATTTGATTTATCTTATATTTTTGTATTCTTGAATTACAAAATTACTGGGATTCTACTTTTAGAAAGTAGAATGTTTCATATTGAATGATTTATAACAGAGCAAGTTTATTATACCAGTAAGTAAATGCCAAATTTTAGCTCAGAGGTGGCAGAGATAGTTACAGTGTCAGGGTTCCAAAAAACACACCCAATGAAAGAAAGGCTTGTGTTTCCTCAAAGTTCCACTTTATTAAAAATGTCATGTTGGCACATTTGGGAAAACTTCCAGGTTTTCCCACCCAATTGAAAGTTCAAGACCCTGCCCCAACACCCACAAGTCTATCACATGGTCCAATCCTTCATTGCCACAAAGACAGATTCCTCCCATCCACATCCGTCCAGGTGCACGGACAAAAGCGATCTTGACTTTCTGAGAAAGAATAATGTTATGGCTACATATCACCCAACTCTGTATAATCCCCCCTCCCATTTTCCACAGTAGAAAGTGTGGCAGGCCTGAAATCCAAAAAGGAAAAGATGGCTTCCAGATGTGATAGGCAGCCTCCCTTCAGAAGACACATGTGTCCTGTAAAGAGAATAATGCAGGGGGTTAACATTACCTAACTAACCACCTCTTCCACTCCCCAGGGGGGGACCCTTTGGCTCATATGGAAATTTTTCATGAAACTGCTTCACTAATCTGTCAGCTTTCACATTCCAACTTTTTACTCACGTAGCTTCTGACAAAGGGTACCCCTTCCAATATACTAAATATTGTAATCGACCTCTATATCATGTATAGAGTCTAATATTTTTTTCACTTCGTAATGCGTTACTCCTTGCATTATTACAAACTAGACCCAATCACAGGTTTCACAATGGAAAACGGTGTATCTTCCCTAGAATTCTAGGCAGGCTGAGCTGAACTGTAACTGGGTTAATTATTTTGACTACTGGGGAGGAACCTAAAAATTTCAATTCTAATTTCTTGCTAGGCATCCTCAACCGTATTTATTTGGTCGATAGAAAAACTTTATCCCCCAGATGCAAGGGGGGGTTGGAGCAAGCAGTGCTTGTCTGCTTGTTTCTTATATTCTTCCAACGCATCTGCCAGGACTTTTTTGGTATTTTCCCACCCCTTTTTGAGAGAGTCCATCCATTCAATCAATGACATTGAGGAGGGAAGCTCTCTGGGCAGCTCAGGCATACGAACAAATTCCATGCCGCTGGTAACTTGGAAAGGGATTAATCCAGTCCTGCTATGGACAGCGTTGTTGTACGCTACTTTGACAAATGGTAGCAAATCGGACCAGTTGTCCTATTGGTAATCCACATAACAACCGATGTATTGTTCGACCATTGCGTTTGTACATTCTGCTGCCCTGCTCGTGCTCAGATCGAAAGCTGAGCTAAGTCCTTGCATAGACCCAATGGACCTCAGGAACTCCCTCCAGAACTTGGCGGTAAACTGGACTCCTCAGTCAGAGATGATTCTCCGGGGTATATCATGCAGGCGATAGATGTGCTTGACAAACATCTTTGCTAGCTTGTTAGCTGAGCAAGCGAAGAAAACAAATCAATGACTGTCCAAATTACTGTGTTCCCACCACTTTCTGGAGCTCAACGATGAAATCCATTGCAATCTCTTCCCAAGGTCGGCTGGGGTTGGCTATCTGTTGCAGTAGCCCAGTGGGCTTGCCCGGTCTTATTTTCATGGCTGCACATGTGGCACAACTCTTTACATAGTCCTCCACTTCTGCCTTCATTTTTGGCCACCAGAATTGATGCCTGGCAAGGTGGAGAGTCTTTAGGAATCCAAAGTAGCCTCCTAACTTCACATCATGACTGCGCTGTAACACTTCTAGTGTTAGAGGAACGTATATTGTGGATTCTTTTCAGGCAAGTCCATTTCTCATAGTTAAGACGTCTTTGTAGTCGGTGAGTGTGGCTGTCAGTTTGTCCTGGTTGGGACCACGTGGCTGTTTGTTCTGGCCTCTGGTGCTGACTTGTGCTGCTAGTTGTTTAGGAGGAATGATGGTGTGAATCACCTCTTCCCTCCGGCTGTCAAACTGTGGCTTTCTTGACAAGGCATCTAGTAGGTTCTTTCCTGCAGGGATATACCTCAGTTCGAATTTAAATCTCCTGAACTACAACGCCCAGCGGACTTGTTTTGGAGATTGTTTTCTGGGGATTTTCAGGGCTGACAATAATACCTCAGTTAAATTGATTTTATCAACCTACAAAGTTGTTGTGTTCACATTTGAAACTGAAACTTGAAAATTTTAGAATGAAAATCAGAATAGAGCTGGAATGGACTTTGAAAGTCTTCTAGTCCAGTTCCCTGCTTAAGCATGAAATCCTGTACCATTTCAGACAAGTGGCTGTCCAGTCTCTTCTTAAAAACATCCAGTGATGAAGCACTTACAACTTCTGACGGCAAGCTTTTCCACTTTGTCCTCACTATTAGGAAATTTCTCTTTATTTCCAGGTTGCTTTTCTCCTTTATAAGTTTTCACCCATTGTTTCTTGTCCTGCCCTCTGGTGCTTTCAATAATAAATTGACCTCTTCCTCTTTGTGGCAGCCTCTCAAATTCTGGAGTACTGCTATCATGTCCCCCCAGTCCTTCTTTTCTCTAGACTAGCCAAACCCAAATTCTGCAACCATTCTTCATGTTTTAGTCTCAAGCCTTTAATCATCTTGGTTGCTCTTTTTTGCACTTTTTCCAAAGTCTCAACATCTTTTTTATAATGTGGTGACCAAAACTGGATGCTGTATTCTAGGTGTGGTCTTGTTAAAGCTTTATAAAGTGGTACTAATACTTCATGTGATTTTGATTATATGCCTCTTTATACAACCAAGATGTGAAGTTTCCAAAAGATTACCTAATTAATTTACGAGCCTTGAGGCAAAGTTCAAAAGAAATCCAGTCATTTATTAGGATCAACATTTTGACATATTCTTCTCCGTGACCGAAACTGATATCTGGTTAATGGTCTTTGCACTTTACCCCAGTGTCTCCCCTCCCCTCCCCTCAGTCTGTGTCATAAATCATATCCACCAACGAGGTGCTGCAGCAGGCTGTGAATTTTGCACCCCACAGGCCGGCTGTAGAAATATGAGATCCAACTCTGGCCGAAGGTATGCGTGGAATTCTCCCTCTAATGTTAACTTGATTATTAACTGTTTTATTTCATTTTCATTTTCATTTTATACAATCACTTATATACTGTGCAATTAAAAAAATAATAAACACAACTCATCTTCTATTCCACTATAGAAAACCAACATAACACTTCATCCTCCACACACCCTTTCTTCTCCCCCTCCAGCTTTCATTTCTCCCCTCCAGCATCCCCCTCTTCTACTTCCCCTCCCCCTCAGACATTCCTTTCTCCCCTTCCCTCCATCTCACCCTCCTTACATTCCCCTCTCACTCCCTCTCTACTCCTCCCTCTTCTTTCCCTCTACTCCTCGCTTCGGTGTATTTCTACTATTCATTAATCTATTTGATTTGTATTTTATACTAAAATTGAAAGAAAAGAAAAAAAAGGAAAATAAAAGGAAAAGAGAAAAAAAAGAAAAAAGAGCAGCAGTATACAAGTGCATTCTTATTGTTTTGGAAATTGAAACTATATTTCCCCCCTCCCCCCTCCCCCCAGTAAACCCCCCTCCCAAGCCCCCTTCCGACTTCCCAGATCCCATGCCCGGCATAGTTTTTTATCAAACACAGTCTAGAGTATATTGAAACCAAATAGATTAAAAATTAAAAGATAAAAGATAAAGGGGAAAAAAAAGGAATAAAAAAAGAAAAAAGAAAAAAAGGAAAAAATCAATAAACTCTCTACATTGAACTCAGCTTCCCATCATTATTAAAACTTAAACAATGTACATCATTCCTAATCTTAATTAATTTATTACTTGCAGGATTTCAAACTATATTGAAACCAAATAAGTTAATCAAATAGAATTCTACTCTAGCTAGGGACCTTATCTCTTTGTCTAAATATCTGTCTATTTCCAAACCTTTAATTTGTCCCTTTTACCTCCTTCTCTAAAAAGCAGTTTAAACAAATCTCAAATACTTCTCTCGGTTTCCTTTTCCAACTCTTCTCATCCTACCTCACCCGTGTCCATATATGTATTTTATTTTCATCCGTACTCCTCTCATATTTGCTCCGCCTTCCTGCACACTCCCTGGGTATATCCTTCCAGACATTATATTCCAATAACAGTTTATATAAAAATCAACTTACTTTCTGGCTCAAAATAAGCTCTAATTGAACCTTCACTACCCTCCCATCTACACCAGGCGTCCCAACTCTATTCAACCTAAACCACAACTTCACCCTCCTCACCCTAGAAAATAAATCATAAACAATTTATATAAAAGTTCAGAGTTATCCATCAAGTCTTTTTTTAAGTCTCATACAATATATTTTCCGAGGAAATCAGCGTCATTTCTTTCAGCCTTAATGTCTCTTCATCGGTATACCACTATACCATTTTATACAAGACAGAAGTCACAAAGTATTATTCAAATTAAAATTAAGCAAATGTTTTGGAAGCATAACTAAATCCTTGTTCTCTGCTCTTCTGCCCTTCCGGAGGGGGAAAACGATACCTCCCGCCTTGTAGTTGTGTGTTTTGTTGTTTCTCTTCTACTTCTCCTTGTCTTTGTCCAAGTCCGGGTAATTCAGGAAGTCCCGCCTTTAGGATCTTATAGTAAAAGTCTCGGGCTTCCCAAACAGAATTGAGGCGATGTTTTTGGTCATCAAGTGTAACTGTAATACCAAATGGCACCTCCCATCTGTACTGTATCTGATTATTTCTGAGTTCTTTAGTTAGAAAAGCATAGTCTCTCCTGGCTCTTAACATTTGGGGTGGTATTTCTTTGAAAACGATCAAGTCCTGTCCATCAATTCGCAGCCTGTTATTGTAAAACTCTTGTAGTATCGCGTTTCTGGATTCTCTTGTAGCAAAATATATAATTATATCTCTCGGAAGCTGTCTCTGTTTTGCTGCCCACGAATTATGGCGGTAAATTTTTTGGATCTGCCAATCAAAGTTGAGTCCCGGACTTCCCACCAAACGACTGAAAGCCTCAAAAAAGGTCTGTTTCAAATTCTCCTGTTCATTTTCACGCAATCCCCTAACTCTTATTGCAAACGCAGTCTTTTTATAATTTGTCATAACAAGTTGTCTTTCTGCGTTTTCAACTTCCTGTTGCAACATTTCAATTTTAGATGTCAGATTAGAATTAGCTTCTTCCAAAAGCTCCAGTTTATCTTCCATTCCTGCAATATAATCTGTCATTACAGTTATGACCCCGATCATATCCTCCTTTGTTTGAGCAATCTGGCATCAAGCTTATCACAAAATTCCGAGATAAGTTGCTTCATTTCCTCTCTAAATTCTTTAAGAGTTTCAAAAAGAAATTCTTTCGTTAACAAATCTCCAGTAGAGGGCGTAGAAGGCAAAAGCTGCGGCTTTGTAGCAATTGCTTGGGATGTATTGTTAAAAATACGTTTAGACTGCTTTGATTTGGGAGCCATTATAAAAAGGAAACAAACAAAGTCTCTGCTCACCTTGATTTAAGATAAAATACTTTCAATAAACTTTTGGCAATTAGTAAAGAGAAGTCTTCAGGAAAACAGGGCTAATTAAATATATCATATATCAAATGCGGAAGCTATAAAATCGCCATTTTGAAAAGCAGTTAGACAAGAGTTTTTTATAAAATTGAAGCTGGTATTTTGAATAATAATAATAAAAAAGGGTTCTCAGGAATGGTCGCTGCTCGGATTGATTTTAAATAGCTTAGTTTTGTCCTGGGGGGGGGGGGGCGACCTGCCTTGAGCTGAAAAAAAACAGCTGAGAAGATCTGGCTGGAGTAAAAAAAAAACAGCTTTTGTTGAACCTCTTCTCCGTTCACAGCGAAAAACAAAAAGCTGTGAACTACAAAGAGGATTCTAACGACTGAGTTCCTCCCTGCTCCTTTCTTGCCTGAAAGGAGAGATATCTATAGATCTTGTAGATATACAGACCAGAACTCTGAGGGCAGCTCCGTTGAGCCACCGGCGATGGCAGGCCCCTCCCCCGGAAGCCCCCTCTAATGTTAACTTGATAATAGTCATGGTAATGCTTTACAAGTTGACATTCGGCTCCCTTCACTTCGTTCCTCCGCCAGGCTTACCTGGATTTTCTGCATGGAATTTTGCTACAAGGCGATCAGCCTGGATATTCCTACTTTTTATCCAAGATGCCGCTGATAAGGGGGAGCCCTTCCACTTGATTAAGTATTGGAGTTGTCTCCTGTGCCACCTCAAATCAAGGACTCATTGAACCTCATAATGGGTTTGGCCCCCTTTGACCACAGGGCCCCGGAGCTCCCAGGTGTCAGAGTGTGTCCAATCACGGGTTTTAAGAGGGTACTATGGAATGCTGGGTGTATCTTCCCCAGCAATCGAGGCAGTTTCAATTGCACTGTAACTGGGTTGATGATCTTTACTATGGGTAATGGTCCCATAAACTTTGGTCCCAGTTTCTTGCTAGGGAGTTTTAATCTCAAATATTTTGTGGAGAGGTAAACTTTCTCTCCCACCTGGAATGTCCGTTGCGGAGCCCGGTGTTTATCTGCCTCTTTCTTATAGGTTTGTGCTGCTTTAGCCAGCATTTTTTTGACATTTTCCCATGTTGCGTTCTCATGTCATTGGCGCGCAGCCCATTGTTGCTACTCGGAACCACTCAGAGAGTCGATTTGGGATGTCGTGATATGCGTTACCTGAGCAATTTACTTGTCCTGGCTTGTTCTGAAAAAATGCACCAGCAGCCGCTCTGGTAAAGGGGTAGCCTTCCAATGACCCTCCTAAATTCACAGATGTGCTCTTTGATGGGGTGGCCCCACTGCTTTAGGTTGCTGAGTTCCTCTTCCGCTTATGGGTCCTCCTCCGCCGCCTCAAATCTGGCCTCTAGCAGTTGCAGGAAGTCATCTATGTCTTGCAGTTGGGGGGCTCTCCTCTTGTGGAGGACTGCTAAGCATTCCCTTGCTTCTCCCTCTAGCCCCTCTGCGATGGTATTCACCATGGCTCTGGGGGATGGGTAGAGGTGCCCATAGCGTTCTAGGTGGGTATCAGCTGAATCAAGGAATAGAGCTAGCTGATCTGAGTCCTTGTCAAACTTTTCCCTGAATTGGGGCGGGTCATTCAGCACTACTCCTCCAACCTCTTGTTGGCATCTGTATGCTTGTGCCTGATGTGGCTGGCCATCTTCCTCACTTCTAATTCGGAGAGAGGGAGGGGGTTGCCTGCCCTGGGCAACCTGCTTGCTGAGTGGGAGAGGCACTGGTTGCAGTTTCGGGCTCCTTCTCCTTCTATTGGGTGGAGGAGGGGGGCTGCACTCCAGTCTGCGTCTCCTCCGTTCAACAGGATCAGATGTCCCTCCCCTCTCTTTTGGGTTGCATGATGGCCCCTCATATGAAGGGTGGTCCAGTTAAAATCCTCCCTCAGTTGCTCTATTGCACTCCCCAGTGATTCCATCTGGGGCTTTGGGAGCCTGGCTTGTGCCCAGTCCCACATCCAGTCCATCCTTGCCAGCTTGCTCGAGACCCTTCCCTTTATCTGGGAATTGGGGTAAGGGAACTCAACTACAGCTGCCTTAGGGGCTAATTTCCAGCAGTACTCATCCTTTCTTGCTTCTGCCGCTGGGAAAGGCATCGCAGCTTGGATGTCTGGAACTTTGATGTTTGATGTTCTCCTCCAGCTGAAATCAGGCTTTCTTCCGATAATCCGCCTTCTCTCATGGTTGCCTGATTTTTCCTCCAAGCACCCCAAATATCAGGAAGTGATTGGAGAGCCCGGGATTCAGGAAACCCGGAAATCTTGATAGATTTTAAAAGTCAGTTTCAGCTCTCTGTGAAGTTTCCAAAAGATGACTTAATTAATTTACGAGCCTCGAGACAAAGTTCAGAAGAAATCCATTTATTTATTAGGATCAACATTTTGGCATGTTCTTCTGCAGAGCCAAAACTGATATCTGGTTAATGGACTTTGCACTTTACCCCTGTGTCTCCCCTCAATCTGTGTCATAAATCATATCCACCAACAAGATGCTGCAGCAGGCTGTGAACTTTGCACCCCACATGCTGGCTGTAGAAATATGGGATCTGACTCTAGCCGAAGGTATGCATGGAATTCTCCCTCCAATGTCAACTTGATAATAGTCATGGTAACACTTTACAAGTTGACACACGGATTGCATTAGCTTTTTTGGCTGCTGCCATACATTACTGCAGACTCATGTTTAAGTGATCGTCCACAAGGACTCCGTGTTCCCTCTCAGACTTACAGTTTTTGAGCCAGGTTTCACCTACTCTGTACTTTTGTCTTTGGTCCTGCCCATGTGTAAAACGTTGCTTTTCTCAACATTAAATTTCATTTTGTTGGATAGGGCGCATTGTTCAAGTTTGTCAAGATCATCCTGAACTTGTCTTCTGGGGTGTTGGCTATTCCTGCCAGCTTAGTGTCTTCTGCAAATTTGATGAGTTCCCCTTCTACTCCCTCATCTAAGTCATTTATGAAGCTATTGCGGAGTACTGGGCCTAAGAGTGAACGTTGTAGTACCCCATGCTTACTTCCCTCCATGTAGATGTAGTACCATTAAGGACTACTCATTGAGTACAATTTGTCAGCCAGTTACAAATCCATCTGGTGGTGATGTTGTTTATTCCACATTTTTCTAGTTTACCAAGAAGTAGCTTGTGGTCTACTTTGTCAAATGCCTTGCTGAAGTCTAAATATATTATGTCCACAGCATTTTGCTAGTCTATTAATTTAATCACTTTATCAAAGAATGAAATAAGATTGCTTTGGCATGATCTGTTTTTTTAAAAACCTGTGCTGGCTAGTTGTTACAACTTTATTTGTTTCTAGATGTTCACATATCTGTTAATTGGTTTTTTTTCCCCCCAGTATCTTTCTTGGTATTGATGTTAGGTTGGTGTGTAGTATCCTGTGCCTGTTTTATTTTCCTCTTTTTTGAAGATGGGAACCACATCAATAATTATTTTCCAATCCTCTGGTAGTTTCCTGGTGCTCCAAGATTTTTTAAAAATATAACAGTGGTTCTGAGATAACATCTGCCATCTCCTTCATATTTCTGGGATGTAATCCATCAGGTCCTAGTGATTTATATTTCATTAAGATCAGATGGGTGTTCTCTAACTATTTTCTTGTTTATTTTAATTTTTATTTCTAGTCTGTCTTTTACAGTTATGTTTTTGGTAGGTTGGACTATAGTTTCTTTTTGTGTGAAGACTGATGCAAAGAATGAGTTAAGCAGCTCTGCTTTCTTTCTACTGCCTGTTACTTCCTTGCCATCTTCTCTCTTTAATGGACCAACTGTTTCCTTGACTTTTTTCCTTGTTATTTATATGTTGAAAGAAACTTTTTTTATTATTATCTTTGACTTTTGTTGCAAGTCTTTGTTCATTCCAAGCCTTTGCTTTCCTAACTTCATCTTTTCAGATTTAGACTGTCTGCTGATATTCTGCCTTATTTCCTCTTTCCAGTTTTTTGTACTTACCCTTTTTTGTTTTTCTGTTTATCAGAGAGATCTTTGTGCAACAATGCTGGTTTCTTCTTGGATCTCTTGTTTTTCTTTTTCAGTGGTATTGTTGTAGACTGGGCTTTAATGAACATATATTTCAGTGTTTTCCATGCTCCTTGAGTTGTTTTCCCTTTTAGGATTTTTATCCATGACGTTTTGCTTAGGCTGTCTCTGAGTTTGTGAAAATCAGTTTTTTTAAAGTTTAAGACACTGGTTGGATTATTTTCTATTGCTTGTATTTGCATTTAATTGAATTCCAGTATGATGTGATCACTCGCCCAAATTTCTGACAACTTCAACTCCCTCTATCATTTGTTCTGTGCTAGTAAGAATTAGGTCTAGTATAGTTTTTCCTCTAGTTTCTTCCTCTACCTTTTAGATCACAAAGATGTCAGCTAAGTTGGTTAGGAATCTGTTCGATCTCCCAGTTGATATCAGGGTGGTTAAAGTCTCCCACATGCTACTGTGGTATGTTTCCTTCATACATTTGTTAATTGATTAGCAAAGAGTTCATCTATTTCTTTGGCTTGGCTGGGTGGTCTGTATTAAAATTACTTCAATGGATCTAAGAGATAATTAAGTTTCACACATATATACTCAAAGCAAGCTTCATTTGTTAATGAACTCGGGCTGAGGGAAAGCAAAAAATAAAGCTGAATATTTCAGCTTTAACTAAACTTTAGTTAACTTTAACTTTTTCTTCAAGTAAACCTGGCTGTAATAGAATCTTGAAAACCTATTTGATTTTGATTTGATTTGATTTGATTGCATTTCTATGCCGCCCTATTCCCAGAGGGACTCAGGGCGGCTCACAAACCAAGTAAAGGGGGGGGGGGATACAAACAGGGAAAAAAGACAACGGACAAACAACACAACAATTTTAAAAAAATCAACAGCCACACAATTCGAGCGGGGACGGGAACTCATCAGCCCCAGGCCTGTCGGAACAGCCAGGTTTTAAGGGCTTTGCGGAAAGCCTGGAGGGTGGTGAGGGTCCGAATCTCCACGGGGAGCTCGTTCCAGAGGGCCGGAGCAGCCACAGAGAAGGCCCTCCTCCGGGTGGTAGCCAATCGGCATTGGCCAGTAGATGGAATTCGGAGGAGGCCTAATCTGTGGGATCTAATCGGTCTGGAGGTAATTGGCAGCAGGCGGTCTCTCAAGTACCCAGGTCCAATACCATGAAGGGCTTTATAAGTAATGACTAGCACCTTGAAGCGTATACGAAGACCTATTCAAATTGTTTTCTGTTCTATCTTACACTAAAGAAAATAAAGGTTGTTTTGAATTTATTTCTAACAGTTTTTTTCAATTTATGAACTGTGTAATCTTTACTTCAAGTCCATCTTCAATGACTTTTGGTATCTTCTTCAAGATTGAAATTAATTCCTTTACATTGAGTATGAATTTGAATCCAGGTATCACATATCCAGTTTATGGACAGATCTTTATTTCACCACCATGTGAACTATGAAATGTGCTTCAGAAAATGGTCAGCATTTTTGTCTGTTAATTGTAGGAGTGAGGTGGGGATAACACTTGTCATTCAAAGGCATTCATTGTGTTTTACTGTGAAAGGTGATTGCCATTATTAATCTTATTGAGAAACAGAGAAGCTCCCAAGATAATTAATAGTAACGTGCTATGATTTGAATACTAATTGTTGCAATAAATTATGTTTGAATTTTATTTTAATAAGCTTTATGTAAGAATAAGAAATCTATTAATAGTAAATATAGGGTCTGATTTATAAATATATTCCTATTATTAGTCTGTTTTTTCTTTGTTCTTCCAAAGCAAATAGATCCTTGCCTTTATCCTAACCTCTTCCAAAAATCATTGGATCCAGAGGTTTTTTGCCAAATCTTGAAAATTCTACAGGATTTTCATACTAAGTAAGTTTAAAGCTATTTTCTCAGATTAATTTACTATTGTATTTTTATTGGATTGTGCCTTTAGCTCGATTACTAGTTTTAATATTTTCTGCTGCATATTTCTTTAGATAAATTTGTTTAATCTGATACTAATAATATGTTAATATTAAAATTCATACTATTTGGATAAGAAGCAGGTACAATAAATTATTATATAATTTAAGATGTTTTAAAAACCAGGAGTAAGAACACCAAAAGTAGTTCTCATGGTTGAAACATTTCAGTGTTACTTACCATTTTTGAATAGAAATTCAGAGGTGATCCATAAGTACAGTTGCCATGGCAATTTTCATACATATCTGACAAAATTGTATCCTAGAAATACTCTGAGCTTCTGAATAAAATGTTAAATTAAAAAATGAAAGCATTCTTTTTTCCCAGATTTTCAATATTTTTGTGCTACGTTTTAGAATATTCTGAATTTATAGAAAGCTCAAAATTCTACCCAAATATTGTTCTGGAAGGGATCAGTGACTACCTCTTGAAAGATGTTGTAAAGGTCTTCCATCAAATTCTCTGTGCATATTGGAAAATTCAGCAGATACACCCTATGACCTTGATTAATAATTAATAATTTAGTCTGCGACTAAAAAGCTGTTTGATTATTTTCATCTAATTTGCATGTATTTTGGTGTGCTGAAAACAAATAAAATATTGAAAAAACTCCTAGACGTCATGATTTGCCACAACATGCAAAATTGTCTTCAAATTTATCAACTTTTTTTTAATTTTTGGTATTTTTTTTATAGTATGGGTTTTTAACCAAATTTAAAGTCCAAATTACTATTAATTAATTCACATAAGTGCACTTAAGATATAAAATGCCAAAAAACCTTAAAGGGTTTGTCCGAGTTATGTAAAAAAAATATAGCACTGTAAATCTGATGGTCAGCAAGATATACATAAGCTAAGCAAGTTTTAAGTCTGTGCTTCTAATGGTAGAAGAGGTTAATCTTTCCTGAAGAATCCAGTGGGAGGGAGACACAGGGCAGATAGCAGCATCTCCGGACAGTGCAGGGGATGTGGCCAGCACTGTGACGTCTCGTGTACAGACACAGAGCTGCTCTCTCCTGCTTGTGCCACACTTGTGCACGAATCATCATCAGGTTCTTGGTTCTAGGCTGTTCACACTTTTTCATCGCAATTCATGTTAGCTCGTCATTCTTCAACTGTTATGTTATGGCTCTGCGAAAGTGTATTAATTTGCCAGACAGTTCCTGTTTCATCTGTGGTGAATATACAGTGTTGAAGCAACAGTAGAATATTACACACTTTGTGAAAAAAGTATACTTTGCATACTTTGGACTAAAAATTGGAGATCAAGATAATTCGCAATTCGCAATTCGCAATTTAATGGGTTTATATGCCGCCCAATCCCGGAGGACTCCGGGCGGCTTACAAATACGAAATGAAGTAAAATAACACACAGGGGGAGAATACAAACAATACAAACAATTTAAAAAACACAACATACATTCGGTTAACTGGGAGTTGCACCTGATTTGGAAATCAGCAACCCCAGGCCTGTCGAAACAGCCAGGTCTTAGTGGCTTTTTGGAAGGCCATGAGGGTGGGAAGGGTCCGGATCTCTGCTGGTAGCTCGTTCCACAGAGCCGTAGCAGCTACAGAAAAGGCTCTCCCCCGAGTAGTCGCCAGTCGGCATTATCCAG
Source organism: Thamnophis sirtalis (assembly GCF_051295495.1). NCBI lineage: Eukaryota > Metazoa > Chordata > Lepidosauria > Squamata > Natricidae > Thamnophis > Thamnophis sirtalis. Next base: position 513,745 of record NW_028261404.1, on the reverse strand, counting down.
CCGATGGTACCCGGAAGAGGCCTAGCCTGTGGGTTCTTATTGGACGTTGGAAGGTGTGTAGCAGGAGACGGTCTCTCAGATATCCAGGTCTAGTGCCATGTAGGGCTTTAAAGGTAATCACCAGCACTTTGTACCGCGTCCGGAGATTAATAGGGAGCCAGTGCAGCTCGCGGAGGATAGGTATAACGATATCGCTCGCACGGCTGCATTCTGGACAAACTGCAGTCTCCGAACACTCTTCAAGGGCAGCCCCATGTAGAGTGTGTTGCAGTAATCAAGCCTTGAGGTGACAAGGGCATGAGTGACCATTTGAAGTGCCTCCCGGTCCAGATAGGGTCGCAACTGGTGCACCAGGCGAACTTGGGCAAAGGCCCCCCTGGTCATAGCAGACAAATGATGTTCTAAAGTCAGCTGCGGATCCAGGAGGACACCCAAGTTGCGAGCCCTCATTGAGGGGTGTAAGCTTTCACCCCCCAGGCTGATAGATGGAAAATCCAGACTATCCTTGGGAGGAAACATCAAAAGCCACTCGGTCTTGTCTGGATTGAGTGCCAGCTTGTTTACTCCCATCCAGACCCTAACAGCCTCCAGGCACTGGCACATCACTTCCACTGCTTCACTGAGTTGGCACGGGGTGGACAGATACAATTGAGTATTGTCCGCGTATTGGTGGTACTTAATCCTGTGCCGGCGAATGATCTGACCCAGCGGCTTCATGTAGATGTTAAATAGGAGGGGGGACAGGACCGAGTCCTGCAGCACCCCATATTTGAGGGGCCTAGGGGTTGACCTCTGCCCTCCCACCAACACCGACTGCGACCTGTCAGAGAGGTAAGAGGAGAACCACCGTAAAACGGTGCCTCTCACTCCCACCTCCCCCAGTCTTCGCAGAGGATACCATGGTCGATGGTATCGAAGGCCGCTGAGAGGTCAAGAAGCACTAGGATAGAGGAAAATCCTCTATCCCTGGCCCGCCAGAGATCATCGGTCAACGCGACCAAAGCAGTTTTGGTGGAATAACCAGGCCTGAAACCCGATTGGAAGGGCTCAAGATAGTCAGCTTCATCCAAGGACCGTCGGAGTTGAAAGGCCACCACCTTCTCAACAACCTTCGCAATAGAGGGTAGGTTGGAGACTGGACGATAGTTATTAAGAATAGCTGGATCCAGAGAAGGTTTCTTAAGAAGGGGTCTCACCACCGCATCCTTTAGGGGCTGCGGGAAAGATCCCTCCTGTAGAGAGGTGTTAATAATTCTCTGGAACCAGCCTCGTGTAACCTCCTTGTTGGCAGAAACCAGCCAAGAGGGACACGGGTCCAGTAATCAGGTGGAGGCACTTACAGCTCCCATGGCCTTGTCCACTTCCTCAGGAGTAACAGGTTGGAACTCAATCCAAGAAATCCGATCAAGGCCCACCCCCGGCACCTCGGCAGGAACTGCCCAAGTGGAGTCCAGGTCCGTCCGTATCTGAGTGACTTTGTCCGACAGAAACTGAACAAATTCCTCAGCTGTTCCCTGCAAAGGTTCCTCCGCATCCCTCCCCTTCAGAAGGGAGCAGGTAATCCTAAACAGGGCAGCCGGGTGAGATTCTGCGGATGCAATAAGAGCGGGAAAATGTGCACATTTTGCCGCCCGTATTGCCACGAGATAAGTCCTAATATAGGCTCTTAGCAGTGCTCGGTCAGATTCGGAGTTACTAGCCCTCCAGCATCTCTCTAGGCGTCTCTTTTGGTGCTTCATCTCCCGGAGTTCCTCGGTAAACCAAGGAGCCCTCCTGGATCCACTTCCATGGAGAGGCCACAAAGGCGCAATCCGGTCAAGAGCCCCAGCCGCCGCTATATTCCAGGCAGCGACCAAGGACTCTGTCGGACTGCGGGCAAGGGAGTCAGGTATATCCCCAAGCTCCGTTTGAAAACCCAAAGGGTCCATCAGGCGCCTGGGGCGGAACCACTTAATCGGCTCCGCCTCCCTGCAGTGGGGGAGTGGTTTCCGAAAGTCCAGCCTCAGTAAGAAGTGATCTGACCATGACAGGGGCGAGATCTCAATGCCCTCTAATTTCAGATCACGTCTCCACTGCCCCGAGAGAAACACGAGGTCGAGCGTGTGTCCCGCTGTATCAGTTGGGCCCAGAATTACCTGGGTCAAGTCCATGGTTGTCATGGAAGCCATGAACTCCTGCGCCCCATCAGAGCGTTCGCCAAGAGATGGCAGGTTGAAATCCCCCAATACTATAAGTTTGGGGAATTCAACTGCCAGTCTGGCTACTGACTCCAGGAGCGCAGGCAGTCTGTTGCAACGCAGCTGGGAGGTAGGGAAGATAAAGTTTGGGCGCCTCATAAAGTGTGCAAACGGTGTGTTGAGGACCTCCGAAACTGGTTCAAGAGTAAGAAAAAATCTTTCCGTTATGGGATTCCTATGGTATGGCGAGAGCAAAAGAATCACTGTTACTTTTGTTCATGCGATGTGAAAAATTTTAATTCCAAATGGAAGCATTTCATTTCATACCCCAATCTTCACTCAGCAATTTGTCCCATCCCCCAGGGCACAGATATATCAGTACCCAAGCCCCCTTCTACCTTGGAAGAGATACCTAGCTCCGATGAAGGTGAAGTCATACCTAAACCAGATGACGAATCAAGTTCTGACTTTGAAGATGATACAAAATTGTTTTTTTTCAGGAGGAGATGAATGATTTGGTAAGAGACTTGAATCTTCCCAAAGATGCCGCTGAGTTACTTGGATCAAGGCTGAAAAGCAGGCATTTATTGTTGCCAGGAGTGTCATCTTCATGGTTCAGACATTGTGAAAAGGAGTTCGTTCCTTACTTCGCCCAGGAAGACAAGTTGGTTTATTGCATCGATGTCGAAGGTCTGATGGGTCAATTTAAAATCCAATATGATTCAGAGCAATGGCGTCTTTTTATAGATTCTTCAAAAAGAAGTCTCAAAGCAGTTTTACTCCACAACGGTTTTTACGCTTCCATACCTGTAGGTCATTCCGTACACTTGAAGGAAACCTACAAGAACTTGGAATTGGTTCTTTGTTAACTTAAATATGAAGACCATGGTTGGCAAGTGTGTGGGGACTTGAAGGTCTTGTGCATGCTGCTCGGGCAAAAAGCTGGGTATACCAAATACCCTTGTTTTCTGTGTCTATGGGACAGTCGAGACCGACAAAATCACTGGACCAAGAAGAGTTGGCAGCCGAGGGTGCTAACAGTCGGTGAAAAAAATGTCCTCCGAGAAACTTTGGTACCTTCCCATAAAGTTCTTCTACCACCTCTCCACATAAAATTGGGATTGATGAAGCAATTTGTAAAATCACTTCCAAGAGATGGAGAATGCTTCAAATACTTGGTCACCCAAGTTTCCATGCCTGTCAGAGGCAAAATTGAAGAAAGGTGTGTTCGTGAGACCAGACATTAGAAGGCTTATAGTTGATCAAGAGTTTGTCAATACCATGATGGATCCTCAAAAAGAAGGATGGATTGCATTTAAAGAAGTCGTACAGAATTTTTAAGGCAATAGCAAAGATCCTCACTACAAAAAGATTGTCGGAAGAATGCTGAAAGCATTTCAAGCTTTAGATTGCCTGATGAGTTTGAAAGTGCATTTCCTCCAGTCCCACCTTGATTACTTTCCTGAAAATTTGGGAGCTGTGAATGAGGAACAAGGTGAACGTTTCCACCAAGACATTAAAGAGATGGAAAGGAGATGCCAGGGAAAATGTAGCATTACAATGATGGCAGACTACTGTTGGATGCTTCAGAGAGACATTCCAGATGCTACCCACAAGCCTAAATGCACCAAGAGGAGCCTCACAAGGAAGAAGAATCGAGTTTAGTGTGTGTAGCTGAGCTCATTTCAGTTCAAAAAAGGATTTTCATGAAAATATTGTAATAAAACTTTAATTTTATAAGTCTATTTCCATTTATTTTGAGGTATTGCCTTATTTAACATAGTTACCTAAATTGTCAGGAAACGTGATGTCCTATGACAAAATGGAGGTCATTTTCAGATTCAGTGCACCAAAAAAACATAAAGTTTATGTGGAATAACCAAAACAGCTCTCGAAATTTTTTTTTTTGCAGACCTGTGAATAGTTTACCAAGGCCAACCAAACCTAAATATTCTTTTTAATACATGATGCCAAAAATTTAAACCAAGAAAATATTTCTTCTTGAATTTTTACCAGTATCTTTGGGAGAGGGGTGGTTACTTTTTAAGAGGAAATTTTAATTTATTTAGTGTTGTTTAGTGACCACTTGAACCAGATAGTAGTTACAAATACAACAGAATGCCATATTTGCGGTTTGAAGACAAAATCAGGACATTCTCTAATTTAAACAATTGCAATTTGGGAAATCCATCAGCTAATAGAAAAGTACAGAAGGTTCATTTGGTTTTCAGGGCGTGACTTTATTTTCAGTTTAGCAACGATTATATATTTGATATATATGCAGCTCTATGTATTATTTTCATATATGCATTTTTCATATTAGTCAATGTTGTGCTTTTTTAATGGCATGAATGAAAATAATGAAAGGTATGAATTAATGTCTTATCTTACAAGGAAAGAAGAGCCTTTACTTATCCTTGAAATTCTGCACAAATTATCAGAATCCAAAAGATTTGATATGGCAGTTATGTTTATGTCAGAGTCAGAGAAAAAAAGTAAGTAAAACACATTACTGGGTCATTATTAAAATCAACTGGCTTGATAGTTTATAGATTAGTATAAATATTGCCAATATGTCACTATTCCAGATATATTAAAAACATGTATTATAATCTTTTTCCACAGAAACCTTTCTGTCCCTGAAAATATTTGAAAGTATTTTTTTCAGAACAAACTATAAAAAGATTTGTTGGGTCTGTGCAATTCTTCTCTAGATCCCTTTGAGTATCTTTTCTTTCTGTTTAAATTGGAAGATAATAAAGAAACAAAGAACCAAAAACGAAGAATGGCCAAGCCATCTTCTGCCTCTTTTTTGTACAATTATATCTGTATAGCAGTGGATTGTATTGTTCATAAAGTCAAGTTTATGGAAATATTACAATTCATTCCAAGTTTAATATGACTCTTAATTCAGACTCTTTGCAACTTATTTATTGTTTTTTAAAATATATAAATTGAAGGACGATATCATTTACTAAATGCTAAATCTATTTTTAATTTAAACATAATGTAATAACGGATTTCTCTTTTGTTATAGCTGTACGTTTTTTATTTGATCATTTGGAACAATCTCATTTGGAAGATTCTCCTATTAAACAACTCAAGATAAAGTACAGCATTTAATTTAAATACTTTTTATATCTCTATAGCAGATTATATACTGCTTTGGAAGGACAGTTCCATATAGATGATTATGACAGAGAATTTCAAGTTCATTCATCTTTTTTGTTATGAATTGATTCACCATGTTTTGCTCGATTTTTATTTATTCTTTTCATTTTGAACATTCTGTAGAAACAAGATTGATAGTTGCTACAATATTTATCAAATTCCATTCTTTATTAGTTGTGTGTTAAAAATTATATATTTTTATTCGTATAAATAAATTCACAAATGTTACATTATTTCAATCTTTTTTTTTATTTGCAATACTTGCAGTATTTCTTGGCAGAATTTCAAGCTTAGACAAGTGAAAAATCACTTTTAAAAAACTCTGACATGTAATGTTTCTCTTATTTTTATTATTTAGTCTTGATATCTTTTAAGAACATTTGCTTGCTGTTAAAATTTCACTAATTATGATTTTGACTAGGTCAGCTTCTTCTTTGGAGACAGAACCACTATCTATACTTGATTGTAATGCTTTAGGTGTATATTCTTTAAACAAGGAATAAGATTTTACTTCTGAGTGCCATGATAGGATGAATTACAATAGAGGGAATTACTTTTTAAACGTTATAGCTAAATGTGATGTTTATATAGTAAACCAACTTGTGACACATTGGGTAATCCTTTCAGGCATATTTCCTCATTATTTATCCCACCTTTGTATACCTCAAGATATCAAACATATCGAACATACCTAATATTCCTTCCTCCTCCTTCACAACAACAACACTGTTCCTACACAATAACAGCCCTTTGTCTACAACAACAACCCTGGGGAGCAAGTTGGCATGAAAGAGAGTGACTGACCCAAAGTCACCCAGCTGTTTTTCATGCTAAGGAATGATTAAAACTCAGTCTCCCTGTCAGACCTGTTCCAATATGATCCCTTAGCAAAGAAAGACTCCATTTGGTTGAAGCGAAAGGTTCTTTTACTAAAAAATGTTGACTGCAGTAAAGTCAGGCTAGATCTGGGTTTCCCACACAAAATATAAGAAAGGTTTCCCAGTTCATTTTTAGCCAATCGGAACTTGCCGAAGAGTTTTGAGAATGCTGAGATGTTTTGGGATAATCCACACTTTTTCTCAGGGTGCCTGGCTTTGTATACAAACTGGTTCCGAGCTTGACTGATTTTTATCACCTGTCATTCCCCCATCCCTATTTCCCTTCAGGTACACAAACAGCATTATTGTCCATCTATCTTCCCTCCCTCCTTCTAGTCTTTGATGACAGGATGCTTGTGAGATGCCAAACTGAATTTGGCAGACCTGACATTCTGCCCCCCTTGGCAGAGACATTGGTCCTGTAAAGAAAAAAGGGGGAGGGAGAGAAACAGAAATTTTCAAATGAGCAGATATTCAGTAAGGTTTATCTGGCTAATGTTCATGGATTTTTTTAAGCACTCTGGAGGCTTTCATATGTTTAATAATATCAACCCATTCAGTCTCTGAGAGTGGGAAGGCTTTCCATATTATCAAGTACTGGATTCCCCTCCCCGATGCATATGGGAGTCTAAAATGTATTTGACTTCCAAGTGTTGCTCTCCCTCAATCATAATGGGGCCGAGAGGTGGTTGTGTGTGACTCAGGACATAGGGAAGAGCCAAGGTGGCGCAGTGGTTAAATGCAGCACTGCAGGCTACTGCTAGATCAGCAGGTCAGCGGTTCAAATCTCACCGGCTCAGGGTTGACTCAGCCTTCCATCCTTCCGAGGTGGGTAAAATGAGGACCCAGATTGTTGGGGGCAATATGCTGACTCTCTGTAAACCGCTTAGAGAGGCCTGGAAGGCCTATGAAGCGGTATATAAGTCTACTGCTATTGCTATTGCTATTGCTATGTAATCTCTGGTTTCAGTAGGCTGCAATGAAATACCGGGTGTACACGCGTTTTTGGCAAAATTCTATAGTCACTGGATTAACTGGCTCAAGGTCTATAGTCACTGGGTTAATAATCCTTTTTATGGGGAAAGATCCAATGTATTTCAGCCCCAATTTTTTTTTGGACAGTTGTCTAGATTGTAAGAATTTGACTGGATGGATGGATGATATAGTCAACCTTTCTTATATTCGGTTGAGATGATCTCTCCAGTTGGATGAATGTGTGGGATAGAATGAGTAGCTAGAAAAGTCCTGGAAGGACCTGGGCCAAGTCACACAAGACTAAAAATAAAAAGCAGCCAATGCTCTCCACTGAAACCACACTATTTCTCAACAGTATTCCTTAAAAGAACTGCATTCATGGAAGTTTTCTTCAAGTAAATGCATACCAGCACATCCTTAAAGGCACCAGGAAAAATCCCTTCCCTCTCGCCATACATGCCCAAGAAAGCATTCATTACTTCCCAGAACCAGCTACTGTTTGGGGAGTTAGTACTTATGATTATTAATAACATCTATGTGTATATCCATTCCTGAAATATTCATGTTCCTTATAGGAATGACTCGGGTGCACAAAATCCTTTTTTTAATTACAAGAGTTTTGTTCTCAGGTTGTGGGGGAGGCAGAATGATGTTTAATTAAATAGTTTAGTAAACTCAGAATTTTCTAAATCAATTAAAATGATGGCTTAGACTTTCTACACATTGTGATGTTACTCAGTGTTAACTTTACAGAAAGTTGCTGTGCTGCTACCTGTAACGTAAGAAAAATAACTGAAATTTTTATAGAACTGAATGTATATGTGTGTGTGTGTGTGTAGGGAGACTAGTATAGATCTATTTCAAGCTATTTAGCTCTCATCAGCTAGCCATACCCTTACTGGGATTTGAACCTGGGCTATATTACATACTAGGCAGACTTCTTAGCCATTAGGCCACAGGCTCTTATCCATTATCAGCGAAGCCAGGGTGAAAGGTATCTATTAGATTTCTTTTACAACCCCTGGTATGCCCAAATATGGGAGGAAGATCACTACATCCATTCTCTGTCCTTCGGCTCGTCACAAGAGACCAGCCAGGCAGAAACCCAATATTTTTACTGTTGCCTTTTTGTTACATTTTGTTGTATTTGTGCTGATAAATAAATAAATTATTTATCAGCAGTGAGCTAAATAGCTTGAAATAGATCTATACTAGTCTCCCTTTATTTATTTATCAGCATACCCTTTATTTATTTATATATATATCCTGTTCTGCCGTACTGTCTTCTACTGTACAATGCAGTGGAGTTGCCATGGTAACAGCTTCACGGTACTACACAAGGGGGCTCCCTCTGCTAAGAGGGAAAATCCAACATTAGAATTTATGTTTGGTCCAGAGCAGGGGTGAAATGCTCTGTACTTGTTTGCTTCGCTACTGGTTTGCTTCACGCATACAGTACATGTGCACCAAACGCGCACTTCATGCACATGCACACTGCAGGAATTAAGGAGCCTTTTCTGAGTCTGCAAAGGTAAGTAGAACAGCAAGGGGGGGAACAGCTTTGCCGCACGATTTAGATTCTCTAGAAAGCAGGATTTCCTACTTTCTAGCGAATATAAATCGTGCGGCACAGCTGATTGTTGCATAGCTGATCATCGGAACTACCGGTTCACCCGAACCGATAGCATTTTTTACTACTGGTTCGGGCAAACAGGCCCAAACCAGTAGCATTTCACCCCTGGTCCGGACATTTTCCCCCTATAAATAAATGCCCAGGCAATGCTAAGTTATAGGTTACTCTTCAATAAAATGCTTTGTATAATCAAAAACATTATTTAATGGACCCTCTATTAGGATCCCTGTTTGTTTAAAATCTTTTTATTTATGCCTTAGTTGACTGGATAATTCTGGAAATCTACAAATCTTAAAAATTGTCAAGGTTGAGAAACCCTGTCTTAGACTTTCATTTTCAAAGTAACTGCATATTTTCTATTTTCTCATTAGTCAACTATCCAATTAATTTCTATTTCTCAGCAAAATTCAAGCTAGATATGCTAAAAGAAATGACACTGTCTACCATATTTTTTCTGAGAGTTGATAATAAAATGTAAGCAATAAAAGTACTTTATTAGAATAATATATACTCTATGTGTATGTATTATATATAACAAAAAAATATAAAAATCTTCAAAGAACAACCTCAGTAACAAGATCCTAAGAAGGTAATCATGCCATCCAATTCAGAAGAAAATATTTGTGGTTCCTCTGAAGAGAAGACAGGTTCCAGAAACAGGAAGCATGTAAGATACTGTCTTTTTTCTGTATAATTTTTCTTTAAGACATTCTTTTAACTAAGAACTATTGTTTTTTTTGTCTAAGATTATGCAATTAATTGTTTTTGGTTTTACCTTGCCTGTCTGTTCATGCTTCCAAATTCCACAACTGTTGCCTAGAATTTACTGAGTCAAAGCACCATATTAACTTTTCAGTTCCATTACAGAAGTATAGAATTGACAGATGAGACTCAGCTCTTCTAGCAGATAGTTTTGTATGTTTTTTAGCTCAGTGTTTCCCATTTTCAGTATATATTTTTCTAAAATTATGTTTTATATTTTATTTCACCTCCTGATTCTGAATCTATAAAATAAATTGAAATGTATGAGGCTTACTGATGTGAATTAATTAAACTTAAGAATAGTAATATGTTTGCAAATGAGCAAAGGAACCATCTATTTTTCTTAATCAGGCTCAATTATCCTGAAGTTCCTAAAGAGTTGAATAGCTAGGGAAGTGACTAAAATATTCTGGTTTGATTGTAGTTGTAAAACCTTCTTGGTAGGAGTTAACGTAACATTCTTTAATAGTGTGATCCTATTTTTGAATTATGCCCACTGTATTGGAATAGATTCATCTCCCAATTATGCCTGCCAAAGAACATAATGTTAAGCCAGAGAAACATTGCTATGGCCACAGAATAATATGTATTTCCCCGCATTCTGTCAGCTTTGACCTTTAAAAAGTTCACTTCCTAAATATTTCAGAAAGAGAAAATGAAATTGTGATTTATTAACTGAAAGCAGGAGAGGCAGCATATAATTTTTATGAGCAAATAGGAAATTTAGCTGGACAAGATCAGTAAACGTAACTAGAAATTTTACATTTGATTTCTGGAAAATGTTTAACTATGGTACTGTACATATATTTGAAGGATCATTTTGCTTCAATAAAAGACTTGAGCACAGTAGCTTTTCGTAATATCATTTCAAAGAATTGCAGAGCACAGTAGCTTCAGTACTCTTCTTTATCGAAGCAAAATAGACAATGTAAACAGACTTGGTAGGCTTAGAATCGTCTCTTCTTCTCCATCTTCCTTCCCACTTTCTTTCAAGCAGCAAGTCACAGGTGTAATCTGGAAAGGAAACACTGCTGAACCATTGAAAAGTGCAGGTGGTGGCTATTCACCCTCTTTCTGCTTCTCCCGGGTCTTTGATTGGGTGTTTCTTCTAGAGCAGAAGCAAAGAGCCTCTTCCACTCAAGATTTCTCTCTGTCTTCTAATATTTTTCCAGAGCAGAAGAAAAAAGACTTTTCCTGTGAAGACTTATCCATGGCTTTATTCTAATTTTCCCTTGAAATAAAAGAAAACCCTTTCTAGTGAAGTCTTATCTGTGTTTATTTTGATTTTCCTCTGGACTGGAGCAAAATCATCTGTTGGCAGGCCTTATGTAACAATCCCACACTTATTTTATTCCATGCATAGCCCACCCACTATTTAATTTACTACTTCTGCCTGTGTCTCTTTCCCAAACTTCCCACTTGTCTCTGTCTCTCTGTGTCTCTCCATCTGTCTCTCTGTCTCTGTCTGTCTGTCTCTCTCTCTCTCACACACACACACACACACCAATCCATGGAAAAATTGTCTTCCATGAAACCAGTCCCTGGTGCCAAAAAGGTTGGGGACCTCTGAATTAGATCATGCAGGGTCCCTATAGGAGAGCCCTTTTAAGGATTATGTATTTATAGAAAAGCAACTAACTTATCTCTGTTCATAAATGCTAAAGCAATTGTACATAAAAAGTAGAGGAGCTTTGATCAAACTATCACAACCACCATTTTGATAGTTTTGCTGTAGTGTTGTCTGTGGATGCCCCTACTAAATGCAAGCATGGGATAAACAGAGCCTGGTTTGTTTTCAGTCTTTTAAGTGGCTACAAACTACTAGCAGAAGTCACATTTGATCACAAGGCGAAGAGGCAATAGAAACATTTTCCCTTTTATATTTGAGCATCCAAGAATCAACAGGAAAGAGGAAAGAAAAATAAAAAGAAGGAAAGAGGGGAAGAGAGCAAGGAAGGAAAAAGGGGAAGTAAGAAGAAAGAAAGGAGATGGAAGAGGGAGGAAAAAGGAAGAAAGGAAGGAAAGTCATTGTGCCCCCCCCCCCAGGCCCGCCTAGGCTACTACAGGCATGTTGCAACATCGCAACGTGAATGATGTTGAACTGGCCATTTCCACCATTGCCCACTCCACTATGGCCCCATCCACCATAGCCTTGCCCTTTCTGCCCCCCCCCTCGAGTTCCACAACAACCCTGATGTGGCCCTCAATGAAATTGAGTTTGACACCCTGGCCTAGAAATAACATCAAGAATCTTTGTGCAAAGATTGATGGCACAATAGAAGACACAGTTGCAGGTCAATGGTAAGAGACTGGGAAAGGTTAATATCAAGAGATGAATATTTCAAGGAAATTCACTATCACCACCTTTTCTTTTTTTATACAATTTATACAATTTTTTAATTTAAACAAATCATACATCATTAATCAAACAGTGTATCATCTGAGTACAGTTTTGTGTCATCATATTTCAATTCAGCTTCTCCCCTATAAATCTGCTTCCCTTCCCAGTTTGTTTACTTCTATATCTCTTTGTCTATATTTATTTTCTATCCAGTGATAAAAACTCCCCCAAATATTGTAATACTCCGACTCCAAGGTGGCGCAGTGGTTAAATGCAGCACTGTAGGCTACTGCTAGATCAGCAGGTCAGCGGTTCAAATCTCACCGGCTCAGGGTTGACTCAGCCTTCCATCCTTCCGAGGTGGGTAAAATGAGGACCCAGATTGTTGGGGGCAATATGCTGACTCTCTGTAAACCGCTTAGAGAGGCCTGAAGGCCTATGAAGCGGTATATAAGTCTACTGCTACTGCTATATTCTTCCTTCCCCTTAATTGCCAATGTTAATCTATTCATTTCCGCACAGTCTAATATTTTTTTGATTACCTCTCCCTCTGAAGAGATTTTTTCCATCTTCCAGTTTTATGCAAATACAATTCTAGCTGCAGTTATTACATAATATGCATTCTCTTTACTATATTTCTCTGGTAAAATAGCCAAGAAGAAAAAGGCCAATTCCTTTTCCATATGTTGTTGAAACTCTTTTTCATTAAATATTGTTTGATTTAATGTCCATCTTGGTCTTTTATTCCGTCTCTTCCAAACCATTGTAATTGGGTTATGGTCAGCCCTTGTATTTGCTTCGATTTTTTTATCTTGGATATTTGCTAATATATCTGTTGTCATCCGCATCATATCTATTCTGGACCATGACATATGTCTGTCTGAGTAAAATGTGTATCTGTTTTCCTTCGAATATCTTCCTCTCCAAGCATCTTGAAGGCTTAATTCCTCAACCATTATAAAAATAAAAATAAAAACCTTTTGGAAGGGTTTTCCTAGGTTTCTTATTTTTCTTTGTGGTTTTATAGTCCAGATCTGCATCTGTTATTGCATTGAAATCACCAATCATATATATAGTCCATACACAAACTCTATTATTTTCCTGTGTAATCTTCTATAAAAGTTTTCCTGGTTGTTATTTGGTGCATATATTGCCACCAAAAGGATTTGTTTATTGTTCAATATTACTTCCACCATTCAGATCCTTCATCATCAGCAAAAATTTGTTTAGATTCTATTGTGTTTTTGATATATAATGCTAAGCCTTTTTTACTATTGTGTGTCAACGCAGTATGTAATTCTCCCAATTTTGAATGTTCCAACAATTTTTTGTGTTGTTTTTGAATGTGCACTTCTTGTAGACATATTATGTCTATTTTTACTTTGTCCAATATAGAAAATGTTCTTTTTCTTTTTATTGCTGAATTTAATCCATTTATATTTATCTATATGACTTTTATTTCTACTTCCATGGTTTATTTAATAGGTTTTGCTGACCTGGTCATTCTTGGGTCTCTTTAATCTTTAGCCTCCTTTGCTCTTGCCCAATCTATTATTGCTCTTTCCTCTTGTTCTTTTAGCTTTTCTCTTGTTTGTTTATCTTCCATAGATTCCTCTTGATTTCTAATCTCTCTTTCCTCCCTCGATCTCTCCTCCTCTTGCAATCCCAAGTATTGGTCATAGAATAATTGCGCTTTCTCTACTGAATCCAGTCTATGTCTTTGTTCTTGCCAGTTCACCAATATTCCTTCCAGTATTAACCATCCAAAGTCCACTCCTTTTTTAATCAGGCATTTTGTCAAGAATTGATACTATTTATTCAAATCTCTGACTCTTCTTGGAAACTGTTTTAATACCATTCTTTCTCCCTTTGTATTTTATTGGATTATTTCTTATTCTCTGCAGAATCTCTGTTCTTATTGCTTTCTTGGTAAATCTTACATGTACCTCTCTGGGTAAATTATTTCTCATTGTATATCTGGTGTGTACGCTAAATATTTTATCAAGCTCACGTAAAATCTTTTCTCTAGGTTCTTCCATTGCTTCCGCTAACCACTCTGCTATTATCTCAGCTAAGTTTTCCCCTTTCTCTTCTATATTTTGAAATCTAAGATAATAATTTGCTCTATCTCAATAATTGTTTTTTCCTGTGTTTCCTGATTTCTACCTGTTGTCTTTATTCTAAAATCTAACTCTTCCGCTCTTTTCTTTGTTGACTCTGCCTTTCCTTCCACCTTTTGTATTCTTTGTTCACTTTTTTCCATCATCCCTTTAACATCTTTTAGCTCCTCTTCCACTTTCCCCATTCTCTCGCCCAGATTGCCTATCTTTTCTTTCAAATCTTCATGTAACGCTTGTATCATCTTTTAAAACTCTTGTTGCATAGTATTAATTTTCTCTTGGAGTGCCATGTTATCCAATGTTCTCTGTGTCACTGGGCTAGCTGTCACAGCAGATACAATACAATAGCAGAATTGGAAGGGACCTTAGGGGTCTTATAGTCCAACCCCCTGCCTAGGCAGGAAACCCTATACCGTTCCAGACAAATGTCTATCCAACATCTTAAAGACTTCCAGTGTTGGGGCATTCACAACTTCTGGAGGCAAGCTGTTCCACTGATTAATTTTTTTAACTGTCAGGAAATTTCTCCTCAATTCTAAGTTGCTTCTCTCCTTGATTAGTTTCCACCCATTGCTTCTTGTTCTACCCTCAGGTGCCTTGGAGAATAGTTTTACTCGCTCTTCTTTGTGGTAACCCCTGAGATATTTGAACACTGCTATCATGTCTCCCCTAATACTTCTTTTCATTAAACTAGACATACCCAGTTCCTGCAACCGTTCTTCATATGTTTTAGCTTCCAGTCCCTTAATCATCTTTGTTGCTCTTCTCTGCACTCTTTCTAGAGTCTCCACATCTTTTCTACATTGTGGCGACCAAAACTGAATGCAGTATTCCAAGTGTGGCATTACCAAGGCATTATAAAGTGGTATTAACACTTCACGTGATCTTGATTCTATCCCTCTGTTTATGTAGCCTAGAACTGTGTTGGCTTTTTTGGCAGCTGCTGCACACTGCTGGCTCATATTTAAATGGTTGTCCACTAGGATTCCAAGATCCCTCCCACAGTTACTACTATTGAGGAAGATATCACCTATACTGCACCTGTGCATTTTGTTTTTCTTGCCTAAATGTAGAACCTTACTCTTGTCAAAAGATGTGTGTGTTGCTTTTTTCTTTATCTTGTGTTGTCCTGATATTATATTGCACTTTATAATCCACTCAATTTATATTTGTAATCCAAATATTTAATCTTCCCCATTGGGAGGACAATATCAAAAATCAAACAACAAGAAAAAGAGAATCCCTGCAAAAAGGAAAAATAAAAAAATAGAAAAATAAAAATGTAACAAAAAAAAATCCAAATGCAATATTCATCTTCTTCAGGTTCTTCTCACCTTCATCCATTACTAATTACATGACAAAAATGTAGAGAGAAAAAGGAGAACACACCCCTCAAATAATCCAAGAGGAACAGACAAAAAAAATTCAAAAAGAAGAAACTTCTATCTCAGAAAAGAGAGTGGAGAAGAAGGGGAAAAAAAACCAAAAATCCAAGAATCATACACTTTATAAATCCAGTCTGTCTCCATTTTACCCCAGTACAAAGGAGACAACAAAAAAAGAACAGGTGATAGAAGGGGAAATATCCCCACCACCTTAAAACAAGTAGAAATCAAAAAATATCTCTGATCTTTCTTGTTATTTCTTCTTTTATGAGCTTCAAAGAGTTCATTGTTCCAGCTGGTCATAAAAACAAGTCTCTCAGTATGTTAGACCAAACACCTTTACCAGTTCAGCCAGCATTGTCAAGGTCAATTACTTTTATTTATTTAATTCAGATTATTCATTAAATTCATTGTCAATCTCACTTGCTCCTCTAAATGGCACTGTAATTAGCTCTCAAATGGGAAAGAAAAACCACATTATAAAAATAGTTCATTTAATCACCTTATCTTCTTAATTGCATTTAATTTAATTTTGCAGAAATAGTAATTTAAAAATAATAATCAGGCTTCCAGTCTTGTCCTTTTATTTCCAAATCAAATTTTCTTTTAACTTTTTTCTTCTTCTGCAGGGCCCACCCGCTTTTTTTGCCACTGTACTACCGGAGGTGGGGTGGCATACACCCACCCACTCCCACCTCCTCTCTTTATGCAGTTTTCTCTTCTTTAATTTAATCCAAGGAGATTAGAAAAGAAATGTATTTTTTTCCGTTTTAAAATAATGCAAAGCTCTCACCCAGATGATTCACACTTTCTTTGTTTCAGCTCTTCCATTGTGGGCGCCCCAGCTTCTTAATGGCTCACAATGGCCATTCTCCCAGTTGTCGAGTTGGGAGACTTCTTCCAGTTACACCAGGGATTTTGCAATTTCCCGAGCTCACCATTCTGTGCCTCACTCCTTCACCATCCCTACAGAATGGTTCCGGTCAAAAGAAACCCCCTGACAGCTGTGATATCAACGATCCCTCAGGAGCCCCTAAGGAAAGTGTTGTCCCGCCGCTATGCTGGCCACGCCCCCCATCATTCAACCTTTTTCTGTGTCAGCAATACATAATAACTGAGGCCATGGCTATCAAACATAAAAAGACATCTGCCAGACAATCCCACCTCCTTTATATGGACTATCTGAGGCCATATGGAAAAACTCCATCTGAAATAGAACTGTTGTTCAACATTGTCCATATATGTAGCCAAGATATTGCAATGGAGTTTGGATTGGATAAATGTACTACACTATCAAACAAGGAAAAATAATTAAAAAGTGAAGACATCAAGATGCCCCATGAAAATAACATTAAGAATCTGGATATAAATGACTACTACAAATACCTGGGTACCTTCAAGCTGACAACCTCAAGCACACTGAAGTCAAGACATTGAGTCTTCATTGAGTAGCTCTTGGGCCATATCAAAGTGCAAAGTTCCAGAAACAAATTATTACTAAAATTTGATAAAAGCAATATAAAATGGAATTTGATAAAATACAATTTAAAATGGAATTGGAATAAAATACAGTCCAAAATAAAATTGGAATAGAATGCAATAATTTAAGATATAGATAAAATGTGATATAATTATATTTCTGTGTGATCCCTGTAATTTACCCCAATCAGTCCCACATATGCAGATCTCGACCGAACCATTTTGTTTAAGTACTGTGCTGTGTTAAATGTTAAAGGTAAGTTGTTTTTATATGGGGATTCCAATGGGTCATTCTTTTGATATATAGACCAAGGTAAATTTAAAGTTTTTGAAATTTAATAAAATTTGTATGCCGCCCACTCCCTTGGGACTCTGGGTGGCTTACAGACAAGATAAAAAGCAAATTAGACGTAAAAATACAGTTGTTAAAATTGCACACCATCCATTCTGTCTAAGTGGGGCTGGACATTGATCAACAGCCCCAGGCCTGCCGGAACAAATCTTGGTGGCTTTTCGGAAGGCCGGGAGAGTGGTAAGGGATCTCTATGGTAGATCGTTCCACAGGGCCGGCGCAGCTACAGAGAAGGCCCTCCCCGGGGGGCCGCCAGCCGGCATTGTCCGGTCGACGGCACCCAGAAGAGGCCCAACCTGTGAGATCTTGTTGGTCGTTGGGAGATATGTGGCAGGAGGCAGTCTCTCAGGTAGCCAGGTCCTAAACCATGTAGGGCTTTAAAAGTAATGACTAGCACTTTGAAGCACGTTCGGAGACCAATAGGGAGCCAGTGCAGCTCGCGAAGGATGGGTGTAACATGGGTGTAATCTAGGTACACCCAGTATCGCTCGTGCGGTTGCATTCTGGACCAACTGCAGTCTTCAAACACTCTTCAGGGGCAGCCCCATGTAGAGCACATTACAGTAATCCAGCCTTGAGGTGACGAGGGCATGAGTGACCATTCGAAGAGCCTCCCAGTTCAGGTAGGGCCGCAACTGGTGCACCAGGCGAACCTGGGCAAAAGCCCCCCTGGTCACAGCTGACAGATGGTGTTCTAATGTCAACTGCGGGTCCAGGAGGACACCCAAATTGCGGGCCCTCTCTGAGGGGTGTATGATTTCACCCCCCAGGCTAAGAGGTGGGATGTCTGGACTATCCTTGGAGGTAACATCAATAGCCACTCAGTCTTGTCTGGATTGAGTGCAAGCTTGTTCGCTCCCATCCAGACCCTGACAGCCTCCAGACACTGGGACATCATTTCCACTGCTTCGCTGAGTTGGCACGGGGCAGACAGATACAGTTGAGTATCGTCCGCATATTGATGATATTTGATCCTGTGCCAGCATATGATCTCACCCAGCGGCTTCATGTAGATATTAGATAGGAGGGGGGACAGGACTGAACCCTGCGGCACCCCATATTTGAGCGGCCTAGGGGTCGATCTCTGTCCTCCAACCAACACTGACTGCGACCTGTCCGAGAGGTAGGAGGAGAACCACCATAAGACAGTGCCTCCCACTCCCACCTCCCGTAACCGTCACAGAAAGATACCATGGTCGATGGTATCGAAGGCCGCTGAGAGGTCAAGAAGCACTAGGATAGAGGAATGTCCTCTATCCCTGGCCCGCCAGAGATCATTGATCAGCGCGACCAAAGCAGTTTCGGTGCCGTAACCAGGCCTGAAACCCAACTGAAAGGGATCCAGATAATCTGCTTCATCCAAGGTCCGTCGAAGTTGAAAGGCCACCACTTTCTCAACAACCTTCCCTACGAATGGGAGGTTGGAGACTGGGCGATAGTTGTTTAAGATGGCTGGATCCAGGGAAGGTTTCTTAAGGAGATGTCTCACAACCGCATCCTTTAGAGGGTGCGGGAAGGATCCCTCCCAGAGAGAGGTGTTAACAATCCTCTGGAGCCAGCCACGTGTCACCACCCTGCTGGTCGAGACCAGCCAGGAGGGACACTGATCCAGTAAACAGGTGGAGGCACTCACTGCTCCCATGGCCTTGTCCACTTCCTCAGGAGTGATAAGTTGAAACTCGCTCCACGAAATCCGATCAAGACCCTCCCCCGGCATCTTGGCTGGTACTGTCCAAGTGGAGTCTAGGTCCGTCCGAATCCGAGTGATTTTATCCGACAGAAACTGAACAAATTCCTCCGCTCTACCCTGTAAGGGCTCACCCGCATCCCTCCCTTTCAAGAGGGAGTTGGTTATCCTAAACAGAGCGGCTGGGCGAGATTCTGTGGATGCAATAAGAGCGGAAAAATGAGCACATTTTGCCACCCGTATCGCCACTAGCTAAGTCCTAATAAAGGCTCTTAATTGTGTTCAGTCGGATTCGGAGTTACTAGCCCTCCAGCGTCGCTCCAGGTGTCTCTTGGCGCTTCATCTCCCGGAGTTCCTAGGTAAACCAAGGAGCCCTCCTGGATCCACTGCTGCAGAGAGGCCGTAAAGGCGCAATCCGGTTTAGAGCCTCAGCCGCCGCTGTATTCCAAGCAGCGACCAAGGACTCTGCCGGACTGTGGGCCAGGGAGTCAGGTATCTCACCAAGCGCCGTCTGAAATCCCATAGGGTCCATCAGGCACCTGGGGCGGAACACCTAATCGATTCCCCCTCCCTACAGTGGTACCTCTCTGTTACTCCCTTATACAAGCAACAATCAAATAGGATGTGAGCCAGGTGTCTATCTGTCACTCCTCAAATGCAGAGATGCTTATTGTAGGGTATAGAATGGAATCCCCCATATCTGACCATTGTGTCAAGCTGTTAGAATCTCACTTGTGTAAGTATCGGCAGTTGTAACTTCAAATAGCTGCCTACTTGAAAAGTATGTTTGTATTTATTCAGCCATTTCAAGTTACCCATCTTACTAAGGATAAGCTCTATCATTTTGTGCTTCTATAGCCTTAATTCTTTGGGCAGCTCTTTTTTTGAGTTGTTCTCCTGTTATGCAAGAGATAGGAAGGCCACAGCTTCTTACAAAAATGCTTAGTTTGGTGATCCAGAAGATTTTGATTGTAATTTTATTTGCTCTGGTAGACATAATTAGAGAGTCTATCAGTCTCAACTTCATTGATTTTGCACCAGTAGTTATATGCTCTAATTTTGGATAGTGCATGAATTGTATGAATTCCCAATTCAGCTCTAACTGCTGCAGCAAATGTTCTTGGATCTACACACAAAATACATCTCAAGTGCTGGGACTGTGTTTGTTCTAGGACTATGGTTGAGTATAGACTCCAAACGTCTTCTCCATATAAGCATAGGGGTAACCTTAGCTTTATAAACCTTAATTAATGGTGTTAGGGAGCCTGGGTAACTATGTTTCTTTAGTTTAAGCAGCAAATTCAAATGGCCTTTTGCTCTAAATGTACTTCGTTGATGATGGCAAGCCCAAAATTCAATCTTGGAAAAAGTTACCCCTAAATATACAAAGGTGTTGACCTGTTCAATTGGTTCACCATCTAATTGCCATCTATGTCTCTGATGGAGTTTTCCAAACACCATTATTTTTTATTTCAATTTACTGATGATTAGGGAGTTATCCTGGCAGTAAGAGATGAATCTTCTCAATAGGTTACTTAACTCTTCTAGTGTATATGATAGTAAAATCATATCATCAGCATAAAGCAAGCTGTTGCAGTATTTAGGGTCATCGGCATGTGTACCATGGAGCTTTCATTAACCCTGGCAAGTCATTGATATATAAACTAAATAATAATGGGGCCAGGATAAACCCTTGCCTTACCCCTTTATTTGTGTAAATCCTGTTAGTCAGAGCCCCATTAACCCCATACCACACCCTCAAATAGGTACTTGTGTAAAGGGCTTTAATCAAAGCCAGGAGTTAATTAGGAGTGGAATCTTTGAGAGACCAAGAGAAAATGGTAAAAGAGGAGGAAGGGAAATAAGGTACATATTCCTAGATTAAAGGGAAATGTGTTAATATTATTAATGGTGGATAGTTAATTACAATGTAAGGGAATTATACCAAAATAATTAATTGTGGATAATTAATTAAGTTAAATGTTTTAAAAATTAATTTTGATGGTGTATGTTGCTTACAGCAAAACAGACCAACAGATGAAATGTGAAATGGCAATTTGGTTTAATTTTGAAGTTTAAATTAAGAGGCAAAGATGAAATGTTAAAGAGTGGGATAGGGAATTTGCGAAACATATTTAGTGATGGAGTTGATGTTATTGTAAGACATTAGAAATTAAGGGTAATTAGTGATATTGTTTATGTACTAAGAAGAAAATAAGTTTAAGATAAAAAAATATAGAAAGAGAATAATATGGCTGAAATTGGAAACAGATATGATGTAAAATGGATGAAGTATATGAGAGGATGTAAATGAAAAGATCCGAACAACACTGTTCATAAAATATGTAAATATTTGCAATAAAAAAAATAAAAACCTTGGGGAAAAAATCAAAGGCAGAAGTCTAGGTTCTATTTTAAGAGATGTACATTTACTCCATAGTACTTCTCTGTTTACCATATCAAATGCTGCTGTAAGGTCTATGAAAGCAGCAAACAGGTCTCCTCTTATGCATATTTGGCAATTAGATGGATCAAGACAAGGCAGTTATCAATAGTAGTTTGGCTTTATCTAAAACCTGCTTGTTCTTCTGTGAGGATATTGTTTTCCTCTACCCAGATTTCAATTCTGTTCAAAAGGTACCTACCATATATGTCGCTGCAATGTCAATCGGGCTAATGGGCCTATAATTACTAGGAACCTTTCTATTCGCTTTTTTATGTATGGGAACAACTATTGCCATCTTCCACCCATCTGGTATATGACAGGTGTTATTTATGTGTGTAAAAAGACCTGCCAATACCGGACCCCACCAATTGGGAAATTTCTTGAATAATTCTGTGGGTAAAAAATCCTCACCTGGGGATTAAACAGGCCATGCAGGAAGCTCTAAAAATGCTTCAGCCAACCAAAGATGACAAACTAAGATTTTAACATGGAATGTCAATGGATTGAATTCCCCACAGAAGAGAAAGAAAATATTTCACTATCTCAAACAGTTTAAGAATGACATAATTTGTTTGCAAGAAACTCATATTAAATCAACTGATCAAAAATATTTGATTAACTCGAAACTTGGTCAACATTTTGTAGCTTCTGCTATGGAAAAGAAGAATGGTATAGTTGTATACTTAAGAAAAGACATGAAAGCTGAATTAATTGAAGCAGATCCGTTCGGAAGATATATCGCTTTAGACCTAATCCTAGAAGGGAAAAAGATATTACTTTTGGGAATTTATGCCCCTAATCAACAGCAAGATGGATTCTATAGAAATCTTCATGCTAAATTAGTACAGTGGGACTATAGTTCCTGTATACTATTGGGTGATTGGAATGGTGTGATAGACACTAAGAGAGATAAGAAGACTTCTCGCCCAAATACTAAGATGCGAGCAAAGTTACCCAAACCTTTTTTTGACATCATGGAGGACTTTGAATTGAGAGATATTTGGCGAGAAAGAAATGCAGAGGGACATGATTTCACTTTCTTCTCTGATAGGCATCAATCCCTTTCAAGGATTGATTTTATACTAACCACTAATTATTTACTTTCTAGGGTCAAGAAGACAAAGATTGCGGCTAGGGCCCTTTCGGACCATAACCCAGTTTGGATGGAGTTGGGAAGGGTAGTGCAGGCAAGAAGGTCTTGGAGATTGAATGAAAACTTATTTAGATATGAAAAGTATATTAATGATTGTAAAAAATTGTTATCTGAATATTTCGTTTTGAATATGAATAAGGGTACATCTATGGAATTCGTATGGGATGCAAGCAAAGCGTATATGAGAGGAGTGCTGATGAATATAAATAAAACACATAGATATAAACAAGGGTTAAAACGAACAGAATTAGAAGAGGAAATTAAGAGAAAAGAGTTGGAGTTAACAATGAACCCAGGTGATACAAAGTTTAAGGAAGCTATTACCATATTAAAATCTCAATTTGACATGTTGATCTCTGACCAGGTAGCCACTAATTTATCATATGCAAAACACAATACTTTTTGTAATGCAAACAAACCTGGCAGATGGTTAGCTTATCAGATTAGGAAAAAAAAGGAAAACTCGAAATATATCTAAACTGATTTACAGAGGGAAGGAGGTGTTTCAACAGGAAGAGATTCAAAAGGCATTTCGGGAATTTTTTACTGAACTGTATAAAGGGGATAAAATTAATGGTCTAGATATAGACAAATATTTAGATAAAGAGAAAATACCTTCAGTTAGAGAAGAGCACAGGCAAAAATTGAATCAACCAATAACCTCGGGGGAAATCTTGCAGGTAATTAACCAATTAAAGTTAGGAAAAGCACCAGGTACAGACGGTTTGACAGCGGTTTACTACAAAAATTTACAGTTAGAAATGGTAGAACCTCTTAGAGAACTATTTAATAAAATTCAAACGGAAGGTAAAGTGCCTCCATCTTGGAAGACAGCGTTTATATCTTTGATACCCAAAGAAGATCAAGATACTACCCAACCCAAAAATTATAGACCTATTTCATTACTTAATGTAGATTATAAAATCTTTACTAAAATACTAGCAAATAGGTTAATGCTGGTTATTCAACAATTGATACACACTGACCAAACAGGTTTTATACAGGGGAGACAGATGAAAAGTAATGTCAGATTAATTATTAATGCATTAGAATATTTGGGAAAGAACAACCAGATCCCTGCTGCGTTTATATTCTTGGATGCTGAGAAGGCCTTTGATTGAGTTAATTGGCAATTTCTGTTGAAGATATTGAAAAAAATGCAGATAGGAGATAATTTTTTACAGTCAATTAAAGCAATATACCAACAGCAAACAGCACAAATCATAGTCAATGGAAGTTTAACAGACTCTTTTCAAATTGGAAAAGGTACAAGACAGGGCTGTCCTTTGTCCCCATTATTGTTTATTATAACTTTGGAAGTATTGTTGAATAAAATACGGGGCTTGGACGGTCTAAAAGGGATCAAGATTAGGCAGCAAGAATACAGAGTGCGCGCTTTTGCGGATGATTTGGTCATAATATTGGAACAACTGCAGGAATCCAGTATGGTCTTAATGAATACGATTAATCAATATGGTCAAGTGTCTGGTTTTAAAATAAATTTAGGAAAAACAAAAATATTAGCTATAAATATGAATACTAAACAAAAGGAAGAACTAGGAGTGATGCTAAGATGTGAGGTAGTTAAAAAAGTTAAATATCTTGGAGTTAACATTTTAACTTCAAATGGGAAACTATATAAGCATAATTATGAACCACTTTGGCATA
The DNA here is from genome assembly GCF_051295495.1 of Thamnophis sirtalis. Taxonomy (NCBI): domain Eukaryota; kingdom Metazoa; phylum Chordata; class Lepidosauria; order Squamata; family Natricidae; genus Thamnophis; species Thamnophis sirtalis. The sequence continues at coordinate 489,518 of NW_028261404.1, read as the reverse complement.
GTATACAGACAGAGATGAAAAAATGAGAGAAATTGCACTTATCTTTGTTGGGTAGGATAGCGGCAGTGAAAATGAACATCTTAGCAAAATTTTTATTTCTTTTCCAAATGTTACCTATACTTAAAAAAGATGCGAATCTTTTAGAATGGCAGAAGGGTATCAACAAATTTGTATGGGCAGGAAAGAAGCCGAGGGTAAAGATGAAAATAATGCAAGATGTACGTGAGAGAGGAGGCTTGAAACTACCTAAAACTATATTATGATGCAGTGGCGCTATCTGTAATTAGTGATTGGACTCATTTAACTAATGATAGAATATTGAATATTTAGGGACACGATCTGGTATATGGTTGGCATGCTTACCTGTTATTCAACAAAAAATTGGACAAGAATTTTAAAAGTCATATTTTAAGAAATGCTTAAAAATACCAATATAAATTAAATGACAAGATACCCATGTGGGCAATTCCTAGACATGCAATTGAAAATATGAATATAGCACAAAAACAGGATAGAATAACCTACAGACAGCTTCTTATCTCCGAAAGGGGGGTACTACAATTAAAATCTTTAGAGGTATTAAAAGAGGAGAAGGTAGTTCAAACATGGTTCCAGTATGGGCAATTACAGGCTTTATAGCAATAGCAGTAGACTTATATACCGCTTCATAGGCCTTTCAGGCCTCTCTAAGCGGTTTACAGAGAGTCAGCATATTGCCCCCAACAATCTGGGTCCTCATTTTACCCACCTCGGAAGGATGGAAGGCTGAGTCAACCCTGAGCCGGTGAGATTTGAACCGCTGACCTGCTGATCTAGCAGTAGCCTGCAGTGCTGCTTTTTAACCACTGCGCCACCTTGGCTAGGTGGAAAATAGATCAAAAAATTGGTTTTATTCAAGTTGAGGATAATCTGTTTAAACAAATAAGAGATCAAAGCTTAATGCATATAAAGAGGATATATAATGTATTAATACAGATGGATTTGGAAACAGAATTAGTTAAAGATTGTATGATAAAGTGGGCTCAAAACATTGAAGAACCAATAATGCTGGATACATGGGAAAGAATCTGGGTAAGAAATGTGAAATTTACACAAGCTCAAAACCTGAGAGAAAATTTTTATAAGATGTTCTATAGATGGCATTTAGATCCTAAAAAGCTGGCTTCTATGTATCCGAACTTACAGCCTAAATGTTGGAGATGTGGCTCTCTCGATGCTACATATTTTCATACATGGTGGACCTGCCAAAAGGTTAAGGCATTTTGGATAAAAATATGGTGGATTATGCAAAATATCTTTAAAAGAAGGATAAAGTTTACTCCTCAGTTATTCTTACTAGGTATATGTACTGACTTTACAGTGGTAGAGACTAACTTGATTCTGCATCTAATAACGGCAACAAGACTGCTGGTGGCGCAATACTGGAAGAAGGAAGACTTGCCTACAACTCAAGAATGGACATTGAAAGTTACAAACTTAGCCGACATGGCTAAAATATCGGCATATCTTAAAGATCACTCAAATGAGAGATATAAACGAGACTGGAAAAAATGGATTGACTATATACAAGATAAATACGGGACCAAGAAATTCCTGTTAGCCTATGCTTAAGATCAAAAATGATTTAAATTGTTTAAAGTTAGTTCAGCAAGAAGAAGCTAAGGTCAATGTAGAATGTTATTAATTTCTTTATTTCTTTTTTTTTCAATAGATTTTAGACTGTGTTTGTTAGAAATCCATACCGTGTACGGGTTCTGGGAAGTCGGGGGGGGGTGGAGGAGGAGGGGGGTTGGGGGGGAGGGTGGAGGGAGGGAGGGGTATATATTAGGCTAGACAAGAATTTGGTGGTTAACTAGAATTATTTTGACATACAAAAAATTGTACTTCGATGTCTTACTGATTGAGGAATGATGAAATGTTTGTTTTAAAAGAAATAAAACTTTTGAACCAAAAAAAAAATATCCTCACCTGGGGGTTTATTGCTTTTTAAGCTTTTAACGATGGATTGTATCTCCTTTTCCGAGACTGATGGCCAGTGTGTGTGTGTATGTGTGTGTGTGTGTGTGTCTGTCTGTCTGTCTGTCTGTCTTAGGGCAGTGTCTCTACAGGCTCTGTGGAAGCAAACACTAATAATAAGTCTCCCAGTCCTCAGCAAACATTGATATGTCAAACGCAAATCTCCGTTCCTTCAGGACACCTGATACAGAGTTATGATTGCTGGCAGCCAACACAAATTCTGACCAGATTGAAATGGCAAAACATTTTTTCTTTAATGTTATATATTTTTTATATTCCCTTCTTGTATGGCAATGGGGGTACTGAAGTCAAGAAAAGATTAGAGGTGAATAAATCAAGAGAATGAAGAAGATCTTGAGTCCAAACTCAATGGAGGAAATACCATCAAGGCAATCAGCATCTAGGAAATTCTGGTCATTAGATACACAGCAGGAATATGATATGATATGTTTGTTAAAAAAAAACTTTTTAAAAAGATACACAGCAGGAATAGTGGACTGGACTCAAGCAGAACTAAAAGCAATGGACAGGGAGACCAGAAAAATAATGACAATGACTCATGCCCTTCATCTTCACAGCGACATTGACAGACTCTACCTCCCAAGGCAAATAGGTGGACATGAATGTTGCAAGTACATCACATGATTGAAGAAGAAAAAAATGGCTTTGGAAAAATATTTGAAGGACAATGAAGATGCACTGAAGTTAGTATGCCAGGAAGACATATTGACTACTAGAGAGACCTACACAAAAAGACCAAATGAACAACAGAATGGAAGTATGGGAAGACAAAGCACTACATGGCCAATACATGAAAAAAAATAGCAGGGAAAGTAGATAATAACAAGACTTGGCAATGGCTAAGAGAAGGAAAGAAAGAGACTGAAGAACTAATTCTGGCTGCACAAGACCAAGCTTTAACGACAAAGGTATGCAAAGCCAGAATTAAGAAGACAGCAACAGACAATAAGTGCTGCCTATGCAAAGAAGCTGAGGAAACAGTGCCACCCAGTAAACTTCTGCAAGAAGAATGCACAGACCAATTACAAGCAGCAGCATGACAAAGTTGTAGCAAGGGTGCACTGGAAGATCTGCAAGAGAGATCCCACAAGCAAGAACTGGTGGGACCATAAAATAGAGAAAGTCATAGAAAATGAAGAAGTTAAATTGCTCTGGGACTTTAGAATTCTAACAGATAGGCACCTGCAACATAACATCCCAGACTTAACAATTGTTGATAAGAAAGACAAAAATGTCTCTATAGTGACAGTGCCTGGAGATGGCAGAATAGAAGAGAAACAACTGGAGAAGATAACAAAATACAAAGATCTACAAATAGAAATAGAAGAACTGTGGCAAAGGCAAACAAGGATAGTACCAGAGGTGGGATTCTACCGGTTCAGCCCAGTTTGGGTGTACTGGTAACTCTGCAGATCAGCTGAGAGCGAACTGGTTCACTCTGACCTTTAGATGAGCCCGCCCGCCTCCAAGCTATACTCATCTATATTTCCTTGTTTTTTTAATCCAGCTGATAGTGGATAGCTGTGCCTCAGCTGTTTTCCTGTGAACTGTGCATAGGTGCTCAGCATGTGCTCAGTGAACCAGTTGCCAAACTGGTATGATCACACCCCTGGATAGTACCAATAATAATAGGCACCTTTGACGCAATCCCAAAACAACTGGAGCACTACTTGAACACCATAGGCATTGACATTCGTCAATTGCAGAAAGCAGCTTTACTTGGAACAGCTTCCATTCTGTGATGACATCTGTGACACCAAACATGTATAACAAATATCCAGATCTGCCTATCCCAGATCCTTGGTAAAGACTCAATAGGTAGACAAAATGCCAAACCCAGTCTGAACATCTGGCTAACTGTGCGATGAATACTACTAATACTAATACTGGAACTGGAAAAAATCATGAAATAACATGGCCTGGCCATTGAAACAATGTGATTATGGATGAAACATGTAACAGTGATACCCATTGTCATCAGGGCATTTGGTACCATGTCCAAGAATTTTACAAAACACATCAAGAAATTACAGCTTCCTGCAATAACACCAGCTGAACTGCAAAAAACTGCACTGCTCCGAACATATATTTTAAGAAGAGAGTTGATTGATACCTAGAATGCTGGCAGCAACCCGTATCAACAATTAGTATCAGTCAATGGTATTTGTAACACATTTTTAAATGTGTGTTTCAATTGACTGAGTTTCATGTTTAATGAATAAAAGAGATAATAATGATGATGATGGGATAGAAAAGTCACAGAGTCAACACAAAAGGAATACATCAGGAGGTCCGCAAAATATTAAAATCAAAACTGAATGCTGGAAACATAATTAAAACCATTAATACATGGGCAGTTCCAGTGATACACTACCCAGCTGGAATCATCAACTGGACTGCATAAACTTTGCATAAACTTTTGAATATATACCATGCTTTACATCCACAAAGTGACACCAACTGGTTGTACTTGCCAAGAAAAATAGGGGGCAGAGGGCTATTGCAAATCCATTGAACTGTAGAAGAAGAAAAACAAAGATTATGTGAACCAAAGTACAGAAAGATTGCTGCAGGCTGTGAAAAGGGAGAACATTATAAAAACAACAGGAACAAAAGGCAGAATATAAGGAAAAATAGCTGGGTGATAGATTAAATGGACGGAAAACCAAAGCTTTGCATGGACAGCTCTTGAAAAACATTGAAGGAAAATGTGATGACAACTTGACATGGGCATGGCTTAAGAAAGGAACCATCAAGAAAGGAATGGAAGGTTTAATACTTGTTGCTCAAGAACTTGCAAATTAATTACAAAGTTAGACATGATTGAGTTGCTAAATTAGTCCACTAGTCATTGTGTAAAAAATATAACATAGTTGGATCATAAAATGCTTAGAAACAACTGGCATTAGCAAAAATATTACATCCTTTACTGAAAAGGTGATGAAACAATGGAGAACTGAGTTGGCAGTAGGGAATGAGATCTACGGAATGGTTAATATCAAGCGAGGAATTTTCCAGGGTGATTCACTTTCACCTCTTCTCTTTATCATCGCAATGATCCCACTATCAGTAATCTTTAAAAAAATGAAATTAGGCTACCAAACAGCCAAAGAAGCTGAAAAAATTTCGCATTTACTATATATGGATGATTTGAAACTCTATGGAAAGTCAGAAATAGAAATCCAATCATTGACAAACACAGTCCGAGTATTCAGCACCGATATTTCAATGCAGTTCGGCATGGAAAAATGTGCCACTGTATCCATAAAAAGGGGCAAAATCACTGCATGTGAGGGAATTGAAATGCCCAATGGCCAACTAATTAAATGCAATGAAAATGAAGCCTACAAATACTTAGGCATTCTGCAGTTGGATAACATCAAGCATGGAGAAGTGAAAACTATTGTCAGGCGCGAGTACACCAACAGAGTTAGGAAAATTTTGAAATCTAAATTGAATGGTGGAAAAACAATCAAGGCCATAAATACCTGGGCAATACCAGTTATAAGATACACAGCTGGTATAGTTAACTGGACACAAGGTGATTTGGACATTTTGGATCGAAAAACCAGGAAACTAATGACAATGCACTACAGTTTACATCCACATGGTGATACTGATAGATTATATCTGCCCCGAAAATCAGGTGGCAGAGGATTATTACAAGTGAAGCAAACAGTTGAAGAAGAAAAACATGCACTGGCTGATTATTTAAAAGACAGTCAAGAACATCTATTAATCGAAGTAAAGAACAAAAATCTACTGAAGGCCCAACAGACGAAACAAGAATACAGAAAACATGTGATAAAATCAAGAATGGAGAGTTGGCAGAACAAAGCACTGCATGGCCAATTTCTGGAAAAAATAAAAGATAAAGTGGACAGTGAACAAACTTGGTTATGGTTAACCACAGGTACATTAAAGAAAGAAACAGAGTCACTAATCCTGGCTGCGCAAGAACAAGCTATCCGCACAAATGCCATTAAGGCCAAAATTGAAAAATCCTCTGATGATGCCAAATGCAGACTTTGCAAAGAAGCTGATGAAACTGTTGATCACATACTCAGCTGCTGTAAAAAAAATCATGCAGACTGATTATAAATTGTGGCACAATTCAGTAGCACAAATGATCCATTGGAATTTGTGCAAAAATTATATTAAAACAGCAATAAACTGGTGGGAACATCAGCCTGAAAAAGTCACCGAAAATCAGATGGTCAAGATCTTGTGGGATTTCCGTATACAAACGGACAAAATACTGGCGCATAATACACCAGACATCACACTGGTTGAGAAAAATAAGGTCACAATCATAGACATCACAATACCAGGTGATAGCAGGGTCGCCGAGAAGGAACATGAAAAAATCACAAAATACCAGGACTTAAAAATCGAAATTCAACGACTATGGCACAAACCAGCAGTGGTAATTCCAGTGGTAATTGGCACACTGGGTGCTATTCCAAAAGCACTGGAATTACATCTAAAACAGTTAAAAACTGACAAAATCACCATCAGTCAAATATAAAAAGCCGCACTGCTTGGATCTGCACGCATATTACGAAAATATGTTATGATGTCCTAGGCCCCTGGGTGGGGCCCAACTAGTAACCAATGCCAAATCCGGCAAAACAACTGGCCGCTGTGATACAATTGTATAATAATTCAGTACAAACAATTCAAATAACAAGAAGTCATATTCTAATTTGGAGAATGGTCCCAGACCTACAATGTGGCATCAGATAAAGAAAGTTGAGAGTGAAGATTAGTATGTGTCTTCAATAGAAGAAGAGGGATGTGGTGGCTCAGTGGCTAAGATGCTGAGCTTGTCGATCAGAAAGGTCAGCAGTTCGAATCCCTAGCAACACGTAACAGAGTGATCTCTTGTTACTTGTCCCAGCCTCTGCCAAAGCATGTAAAAATGCAAGTAGAAAAAATAGGAACCACTTTTGGTGGAAAGGTAACAGCGTTTTGTGTGCCTTCGATGTTTAATCATGCTGTCCACGTGACCACGGAGAAGTCTTCAGACAGTGCTGGCTCTTCAGCTTTGAAACAGAGATGAGCACCACCCCCTAGAGTTGGGAATGACAAGCACATATGTCCGAGGGAACCTTTACCTTTATCAATAGAAGAAGTTAACTGATATCTAAGTAGGTAATTTCTGCTGTACAAGAGTATTTCTTGGACCTTTCCTCTTGTTGAAAATGATGGGCTATTTTTTGATTTATGTTCCTTTGGCTTCCTTTTTCTCATTTGTTCTGCAAGCAGATCTTTTTGGACCTTCAACTGAATACTGTAGGTGTCAACCCTGAAGTGATATAGCCGAGATTTCTATGGGGGGATTACTTAGAATGCTGACATGGCTTCAACAATTCTGGACTAATGGACTGAAGCTGAACAGCCTGGCTCTTTGTTATTATTTTCAATCAACAGCCACAAGTTACAGACTTTGTCTACCTAATTTACAGTTCCCCATTCTCAGTAATATCAGTTGTGTTAATTGATTTATCATCAAGCTAATAAAACGTTGAAAACATGCTAATTTCCTCTTTTAGTGTACTATTAAGACTAGTGGAGAATACTAGACTTGAAAACTATTGGAATCTGTGACAAAACCTCAAACTTACAATACAGGCAAGGAGACTTCACATTTGGAGTACTTATAGCAAGTATACCTTCAGATATACCTTCTGATTTGGAGAAAGTTGTGTTTACCATAAAATGGAAAGGTTGTGCCAGCTTCTTTTTACTTGGGGATTCACTAAAATGTTTATTTTAACCTAGGGTTCCTACACATTTACTGTTTTTGTATTTATTAGTTTGTCAAACATGTACAAGATAGCAGGTATAAATATAAACATGGATATAAATGAAAGAAATGAATTCAAATAGATGGGGACAGTAGGACAGGGACGTTAGGCATGCTCATGCGCTCCCAACATGATTCTCTTTGTAAGGACACAAATTGAGACAAAAGTCAATCATTCTGTGGTCACTGTTTGTTAATGCTGTTTGTCATGCTGTGGTCACTGTATGTCAGAGGGAAGCTGCTCCAGAACATGAATTATTTCAGTTCCTTCTCTACTGATCTAAATGTTAAATGCATGTTGTCAACAAAGATGAAAAAATAATAAAGATGTTTCTCATCAATGTAAAGCAAACTCTTTAAAAAATTTCTACATCTGTCAGCTGCATCATCTTTGCCTCGGAGACTCAGTGGTGTCCCGCCATCAAAGGACTAGAGGGGAGGGGAGGACCAATGGGCAACCTATATGCATGTTGTATGTGAATTCAGGAGGGGAAATTACAGCTGAGGAAAAGCAGAGCAATGTGACACCAGTTCATGACAGGCATATTCATGACTGTTTGCCCTGAATATGGAAATTTACCAGTCAAACACCTCAGCGTTCCCAAAACATCTCAGTGGCATCATATTTGCTGGATTTGGACTGAACATGGTGGATGGACAGGAATGAAGGAAATAGTTTTGTATTGCATGGGAAACTCAGGTTCCGCCTAAATTTACTACAGCCAGCATCTCTTAATAAAAGTAACTTTCACTTCAACCAAATGGAGTTGAGGGTTTTTCTTCCCTAAGGGATCAGACTGGGGCAGGTCTGACATTAGGTGTTTGTTTGTTTGTTTATTGGATTTATATGCTGCCCTTCTCCCAAAGGACTCAGGGCAGCATACAACATTTAAAAAAAAACATATTACAAAAGTTAAAAAAAATAGTTAAGAGTATCCAAAAAACAAACCCAATTAAGATTAACAATAAAATTTTAAAAATTCGATTAAAATTAACAATAATCAATCATTTATTTTATTTTGTTCAGGCCAGGCCGGCTTGCTAGAAAAGCCAACTTTTTAGGGCGCGTCGGAAGGACCAGAGGTCGGAGATTATATGAAGCTCTGGGGGCAGCTCATTCCAGAGGGAAGGTGCTCCCACAGAGAAGGCTCTCCCCCTGGGGGTCGCTAGCCGACACTGGCCGACGGCACCCTGAGGAGGCCAACTCTGTGGGATCTCACTGGACGGTGGGAGGCTACCAGTGGCAGTAGGTGGTCTCGCAGGTATCCTGGGCTTAAGCCATGGAGCGCTTTAAAGGTCATAATTAGTACCTTGAATCACACCCAGAAGACAACTGGCAACCAGTGCAGGCCGCCTAAAAGGGGCGCAACATGGGAGCACCTAGATACCCCCATGATAACCCGTGCAGCCGCATTCTGGACCAGTTGAAGCCTCTGGGTGCTCTTCAAGGCAGCCCCATGTAGAGAGCGTTACAGTAGTCCAGGCGAGAAAGGATGAGGACATGAGTGACTGTGCACAGAGCATCCCGATCCAGGAATGGGCGCAACTGATGTACCAGGCGAACCTGGTAAAAGGCTCCCCTGGTCACAGCCGTCAAGTGTTCTTCTAAACTAAGCCGCATATCCAGGAGGACTCCCAGATTGTGGGCCCTCTCTGAGGGGGCTAAAATTTCTCCCCCTATCATCAAAGATGGAACAAGATGCACAAATCGGGATGACGGAAACCACAGCCACTCAGTCTTGGAGGGATTGAGCTTGAGCCTGTTCCTCCCCATCCAGATCCGCACAGCTTCCAGGCATCGGGACATCATGTCAAGGGCATCGTTTGGGTGGTTTGGGGTAGAGATGAAAAGTTGGGTATCATCAGCATATTGATGATACTGTACCCCAAACCCACGGATGATCTCACCCAGCGGTTTCATATATATGTTGAACAGGAGGGGTGTGAGAACCGACTCATGGGGCACCCCACAAGTGATGCACCTCGGGGTCAATCCCTGCCCTCCAATCAACACAAACTGCGACCAATCCAACAGGTAGGAGGAGAACCACCGTAAAAAGGTTCCCCCACTCCTAACCCCCCGAGTTGTCGCAGTAGGATACCATGGTCAATGGTATCGAAAGCCACCAAGAGGTCTAATAGGACCAGGACAGAGGAGCACCCCCTGTCCTGGGCCTGCCAGAGATCATCGACCAATGCGACCAATGCCGTCTCCGTGCTGTATCCGGGCCTGAAACCCAACTGAAATGGATCCATGTAGACAGCTTCATCCAGGTACTGGGGAAGCTGACATGCTACCACACTCTCGACAACCTTTGCTACAAAGCGAAAATTGGAGACCGGACGATAGTTGGCTAAAGAAGCTGGGTCCAGGGAAGGCTTCTTAAGGAGGGGCCTCACCACTGTCTCTTTCAAGGCGATGGGAAAGAACCCCTCTCTCAATGAAGCGTTGGTAATCGCCTGGAGCCAGCCTCGTGTCACCTCCCGGGAAGCCAAGACTAAACAAGAGGGACACGGGTCCAGCACACAAGTGGCAGCACTTAGTCTCCCCATAATCCTGTCCATGACCTCGGGGTCACAGGGTGAAACTCATCCCAGATAGTCTCCACAAAATTCATCCCCGTTGACTCGCCCGAATCTACGCAGTCAGAGTCCAAGCCTGTCCGGATCTGAGCGATTTTATCCTCCAGATACTGAACAAATTCTTCAGCCCTACCCTGCAAGTGGTCTTTCCCAGTTCTTTGGTTAAGTAAGGAGGGGGTCACCCTAAACAGGGCAGCTGGGCAGTTATCTGCGGATGCGATAAGAGCGGAAAAATGTTGCCGTTTTGCCGCTTTTATCGTCACTAAGTAGGATTTAATATGAATTCTTACTAGTGTTCGATCAGATTCGGACCGGCTGGCCCTCCAACCACTCTCTAGGCGTCTTTTCCGGCATTTCATCTCCCGGAGCTCCTTGGTAAACCAGGGAGCTACCTGGGATCCACATAGGGTCAGAGGCCGCAAAGGCACAACATGATCCAAGGCCCCAGTGGCTGCCCTATCCCAGGCTTCCACTAGGGCTTTGGTCAAGTTGTGAGCAAGGGATTGAGGAAAAGTCCCAAGCTCCATCAGGAACCTTTCAGGGTCCATCAGGTGCCTGGGGCAGAACCATCTAGTCGGTTCCGTCTCCCTGTGGTGAGGGGTAGCAGTATGGAAGTCAAGTCTGATGAGGAAATGAACTGACCATGACAAGAGTTGGATAGAAATATCCCCTAAATCTAGATCATTCATCCACTTCCCAGAGACAAAAATCAGATCGAGCGTGTGTCCCCCATTATGGGTGGGGTCTTGAATTAACTGAGTTAGGTCCATAGCCATCATGGAAGCCATGAACTCCCAAGCTGACTCGGATGTCTCGTCAATGGAAGGCAGATTGAAATCCCCCAGGATCATAAGCCTGGGGAAATCAACCGCCAATCCAGCTAAGACATCCAGTAGCTCCAGCAGGGCCGATGAAATGTAGCAGGGAGACAGGTACATAACAAAAAGGCCCATCTGAACTCCAAGGCCCCATTTCACGAAAAGGGACTCACACCTGCCTATCTGAGGCACAGTGACCTCCTGAGGTCTGAGACTGTCCCTAATAACCCCCCCCCCCGGGCTCTCGGCTGGTGAAACGCCCGGAAGCCTGGTGGGCATAATTTACTAAGGGGAACACCCCTATCATGGTCCAACCAGGTCTCCGTAATGCACACCAGGTCCGCTCTACCCTCTTGTATGAGGTCGTAAATGAGGAGAGCCTTTTTTTTAATAAAGTAATCTTTATTGGTTATATGTTTTTTTAAAGAGTAAAACATACAAATACAATTTTAAACATACAACCCCCCTCCCCCCCCCCCCCGCGCGGTGACAGTCATTCACAGCCCAACTTTTTTTCCCCTTCCTCATTGTTTGGTCTCTAAGCCGCATCTTCTCGTTACAAAATTCAGGGATCTATTACAATACCCATGTTCACTTTTAGTTCCCATTGTTAACAACTGCTATTTAACTTTCCCCGTTTTAAGTCCCTGCTGTTCTCCTTGTCACCCACATATACCATAAGTTCCAGCTAAGATAATGTTCTGTTTCTCCTTTGTCCCTCAGCCAACCTGTCATTCTGTCCATTTCTGCACATTCATAGATCTTTTTAATAATGGCATCTTCCGACGGTATGGTAGTAGATTTCCAAAATTGTGCATAAGTTATTCTTGCGGCCACAATTATATGTAGGCTCAAATGCCATATTGATTTACTCATGTTTTCTGGTTTTATGCTTAGTAAAAAATTCTCGGGTTTCCGTTCCATGCTTGCCCCAGTAACCATTTTTGAATCCTTCTCCAGTATTTCGTGGCCTCAGTACAGGACAACCAAATATGGTAGAATGTGCCATCCCTTCTTCCGCATTTCCAACACAGTGGAGATAACCCAGGAAACATTTTGGCTAACCTCGCTGGGGAGAAGTGCCATCTATAAACCATCTTGTATATGTTTTCTTTAAATGCCGTAGATATTGTAAGTTTAATAGTTTTACTCCATAGATCCCACCATTTGCCCATTTCAATCTCATAGCCAAAGTTTCTCTCCCATGCTATTAGAAGGCTTTTATCCATCTCTTCATTAGCATCTTGACAGGTCAAAAATTGATAAATCTTCGATAACATTTTCTTATCTCCACCAAACAAAATCTTATCTAACCCCTGAGGGTTTGGGTAGATCCCAAACCGTACCTTATCGCTTTTAAACCTGTTTCTAACCTGTAAATATTCCCACCATTCCAGATTCCTGCCCTGCTGCTCTAATTCTATCTTTGTTTTCATGTTGCCATCTTCTGTCATAATGTCTTTATATGTTATGTTTCTTGTCCAATTAAATACACTGGGATGTGCTAAGGCCTCTAACGGTGCCAACCAGCATGGAACCCTAAGATAGTATTTTTTCCTCATCTTTTCCCAGACCCCCATCAAAATCTTCCAAATATAATGTCCCATGAAGTACCTATGGGGGGTGTCTCTTTCTTACCAGAGGGAGGCATGCCATCCCTGGGGGAGGTCGTGTCCCTCTATAGCCAATAGGCGCCTTCTACTCAACGTCACCCAATCCTTCACCCATGTCGTAATTGCTGCATTATAATATGCTTCCCAGTTGGGTACTCCAAAGCCTCCCAGTTCTTTACGTTTTTCCAACATTTGGGCTTTAATTCATGCTTTCTTGCCTTGCCATATAAATTGAGCCACTATTTTCTCCAAAGATTTTTAAAAAAATTTGTCCAATTTAGTTGGTGCCGTTTGAAACAGAAACAAAAATTTCAGTAATACATGTGTCTTAACTGTCGCAATCCTGCCCATCAAAGACAGTTGTTTACCACTCCAATTAGTCATATCCTTAGATACCTGTTGTAGCAATTTCATATAATTATCTACCTTGATAGAGGAACATCTCTCTGTGAGCCAAATTCCCAAGTATTGTATTTTATGGGCAATCCCTAACAGGCTTTGTACTTCCCTTTTCTGGTTCAAAGTCATATTCTTAATTAACAGTTTTGTCTTCTCTTTATTTATACGTAGCCCCGCTATCCTACCGTACTCCTCTATTTTACGTAAAAGTTGTATCCCAGAAGCCATAGGATCCTCCAGAATACAAACAAGGTCGTCGGCAAAAGCCTGGACCTTAAATTCCTGAGCTTTAGCTCGTAACCCTTTAATTTGTGTATCACTCCTCACTATTCTAAGAAGGGGTTCTAATGTAAGGATAAACAGTAGGGGGGATAACAGGCATCCTTGTCTTGTGCCTTTACCAATCTCAATATCACCCGCCTCTTCTCCATTTACCAATAATGTCGCAGTTTGTCATACATAAATTGCCCGAACTGCATTTAAGAAGTTTTCTCCAAACTTCATATTTTCTAATTGTGACAACATAAACTTCCAATTTACCCGATCAAAAGCCTTTTGTGCGTCAAGAAACATAAAGGCCACTTGTTTATCCAGCCGGGCTTCATAATATTCTAAGGCATCCAAAATAATTCTAACATTATCTTTCAAATGCCTTGACGGCAGGAAGCCATTCTGATCAGGGTGCATAAATTTACTAAGGAAGAATTTAAGTCTATCTGCCAGTATAGCTGCAAAGATTTTATAATCCACATTCAAAAGTGAAATGGGCCTATAGTTTTTAATTTGGGTACGGTCAGCTCCAGCTTTAGGCAAAAGGGTTATATACGCCTCAGCCCACGATTTTGGTGTGATAGAATCCGTCAAGACAGCATTAAATATTACTATCATCTCTTGTCCTAAGATTTCCAAAAAGTTTTATAGATTTCAACTGGCAAACCATCCATGCCAGGAGTTTTGTTGTTTTCCATTTTTTTGACTGCCTTTTCTAATTCATCTATTGTTATCTTTTGGTTTAGTACCCCTTTCGCTTCATTTGAGATCTTGGGTAGATTTGCATTATCTAAAAATTCCTTAATTTGGTCCTCAGAAATTTCTTCTCTACTATATAGTTGCTGAAAAAAACCTTGAATAATTTCCTGTTTCTCCCCCTTGGTTTCTACTAAATCCCCTTTATTATTCTGCAGTTGAGCTATACGTCTGCTCTCTCTTTCTTTCCGAAGTCTATAAGAGAGCCAACGACCCGGTTTGTTAGCATGCTCAAAAAAGTTTTGCTTAATCCCCCTAAGTTTCCGAGCAACATCCTCCTGGTCTAGAATAGCAGTAGCAATAGCAGTAGACTTATATACCGCTTCATAGGCCTTTCAGGCCTCTCTAAGCGGTTTACAGAGAGTCAGCATATTGCCCCCAACAATCTGGGTCCTCATTTTACCCACCTCGGAAGGATGGAAGGCTGAGTCAACCCTGAGCCGGTGAGATTTGAACCGCTGACCTGCTGATCTAGCAGTAGCCTGCAGTGCTGCATTTAACCACTGCGCCACCTTGGCTCTAGAGATATCCCGTGCTTAATTCTAGCCATTTCTTCTTTTTTCCTATCATCTAGTGGGTCCTGTTGCAAGGCTTTTTCTACCACCTCCAATTTGGCTACCCATTTTGCCCTCTCTTCTAATTTTTCCTCTGTGTGCCTATTGTATATTTAATAGCCAGGCCTCTCATATAAGCCTTGGCCGTATCCCAAAGTATTTGTGGAGTTACTCCCTTCCTATTTTATTCAAAAAAACCCACCTCATTTCCCTTTTAAACATTTGTTGAAATTCTTGTTCTTTCACTATCTCTGTATTCATCATCCACTTTCTCTTCCTCCCCTGCCTTACTCCTTTCCACACCAATAAGAGTGGATTATGATCGGCCCAGGTATTAACCTCGATTGCTGCTTCCTTAATCAAACCCCCAATTTCTGGTGTCAACCAGGCCATGTCGATCCTAGAACAGGATTGATGTCTATGTGAAAAGAAAGTAAATTGTTGTTTCTATGGGTGGAGTTCACGCCATACATCCTTTAATTCATATTCCTCCCTCATGTCTTCAAAAGTTTTGGGGAGAGCTCTCCTCCTTTCTCTTAATTTCCCCCCCTTTGGGATGTTTCCTGGGTTATAGTCCATTGTCCTATCTGCCACAGCGTTGTAATCACCCACCACACATATGTGGTCATAGCCTAACACTGCAATTTTTATATGCAACTTTCTTTTTTTTTTTAACAATTATTTTTTAATTTTGTTACTTAAACAACACATGCCCACATCAGTGGGAAAAGAAAAAAATCAAAACACAGAGAAGACAAAAAGAACAAAAAACAAGGCAGGGAAAAAAAAGGAAAAACAAAAGAAGAAAAAAGAAAAAAAAACACAGGTATATATTATAAAAAAGTATATCAGCTGGTTACAACATGTTTTGGTGCATCTCTTCCATTAATTCATATTAATTCAAATATCTTAACTCAAATGTTTACCATATTGACATCATTATACCTCCACTTTTAGTTGACTACAGTTATTTAAACATCCTTCATCCTTAACTATGCCAAAGATTTAATCCATAACCACATGCTAGCATTTCATTTACTTGTTTGTAAAATCCTCTATTAACATCAAATCCTCATATCCTGTTTTAGCTGAACATCCATAATATTTAATACCAAAAATTCCATCTTCCATGCATATAGTTTATTATCATTCTCCCTTCTTTATGTAATTATATCGTATATGTAACATTTCCCCCATATTAGTTAACATTTAACTGTATATAGTTTTATTTTATTTTTTAATAGTGATAATTATTGTGATTAATAACCTTTGTATATGGTCCAAAAATATTTCCAACGTTCCCTTTTCATATCCAATTATTATTTATCATATCAACTCCACATTATATATATTACTATCAATATCAATTATTATTCAGCTATGTCTATTACAAATAAGAATAATTAGGTTTAGCTAATTTTGAATTGTATTCTTCCATCTATCAGCCTGTGTCTCTCCAATAACAAAACCTCCTTAATCCTATTACCATTCGTGGATCAAATTCTACAAACGTCTTTATAAGCAAGTCCAAACAGGAATATCTTTGCACCTTTTTGCTTAGGATGCCTCTCATATAATGTCCTAGGTGTTGTCCTACACTTGTTGCACTTTTCAGCTTGTCTTTAATTTTCAGTGGTGGTATCGGAAATTCTGCAAATGATGTTTCATAAAGTATAAATTCTTTAATGCTTCTCATTCCTCCTGCACTCTGTCTTTTGAAATAAATCTTCTTCTTTTTTTGTATTTAAATGTTTTATTCATTTTCATTTTCAATTTTGTACATTCACTTATATACTGAATATTTGCAATAATAATAATATAATAATAAGAAAAGAAAAACCCCAACCTAAACACAACTCATCATAAACCCAACCTATCACTTTCATACACCCCTTCTTCTCCCCCTCCAACTTTCCTTTCTCCCTCCAACGATCACCCCTCTTACTTCCCTTTCCCCTCCTATCTTCCTTTCTCGCCTTCCTCACCCTCCTTCCCCTCTCATCCTCCTTACATTCCCCTCTTCCTCCCTCCTTACTTCTCCCTCTTCCTTTCCTCTACTTCTCACTTTGGTGCATTTCTCTATTCCTAAAAAAAAAAGAAAAAGAAAAAAAAAGAGAAAAATAAAAAGAAAAGATAAGGATCAACAGTATACAAGTGTATTCTTCTTATTCTATATATTGAAACTATATCTCCACCCACCCACCCACCCCCAATGAACCCCCCTCCCTAATCCCCTCCGACTTCCCAGGTCCCACACCCGGCACAGTTCAGTACCATTCACCTTCTAAAATATCTTATTAACAATAATAATGAAAATAAAATAAAAAGAACACTCCGAAAAAGAAAAAAAAAGAAAAAATAAATAAAAAAAAATTAAAAATCTTTTGCATTATGCTCAGCCTCCCATCATTCTTAAAAATTTAAACAGTATAAATCATTCCATTTATATTTTGTCCTCGTCCCTTACTTCTTTGATATTTACCCCCTTCTTCCTGTAGACTCTCCAGATAGCCTTTCTTAACCTTATATTCAAATATTAGTTTATACAAAAATCAATTTATCTTCAAATACAGAGCAGTCTAGTCATACTTTCGCTACTCATCTTCCTACCCTTCGTTTCTCATCTCCATTCCTCCCAAGCCCAAATTCCATAAGATTAGGATCTCGCTCTTCACTTTAAGATCCTGAGCTTTTTATGTTATACTTCAAGCATGTAAATCCATAAAATGTGTGCCCAAAATCCATACCACTTCATTCAATCCCAAGAACCCTTCATCAATATCCCGCTCCACCTTCCCTTCTGCCCCACTCCTCCCGACTCCATTCATCCCAAACCGCAATTCAAATAAATCTTAGTCCCCGCTTTCCTCACAGAAAACAATTCATGCGCAGTTTGGATTGAAATTCAAATAAGTCTTATAAAAGTCCCGTATAATATCTGTCCAAAATAAGCAATGCTTCTTTCCATTCCCCATCGGTACACAGCTTTACCATTTCATACCAGACAGAAATCCTAAAATTTTAATCAGTCCAAAAGCTTAGAAAGTATTTTAAAGACATTGCTGGATCTATATTCTTTACTCTTCTGCCCTTCCGGAA
Organism: Thamnophis sirtalis; assembly: GCF_051295495.1. Lineage (NCBI taxonomy): Eukaryota > Metazoa > Chordata > Lepidosauria > Squamata > Natricidae > Thamnophis > Thamnophis sirtalis. Next base: position 471,580 of record NW_028261404.1, on the reverse strand, counting down.
AGAGAAGGCAACCCTCTGCCTTATGACCACGTGTCCCGCTGCTTTGAAAATATGACTAAATCCTCAGTTTCCGCTCTTCTGCCTCTCCAGTAGGGGGAGAACAACTCCCTCCTTCTTGTAACCAAGTGAATTGCTGCTTATCTTTCCTTCACCTTGTCCTTCTGCATTTCCGAGTGAGTCAAGAAGCCCCGCCTTCAGAGTTTTATAATAAAAGTCCCGAGCTTCCGAAACAGAATTAATACGAAATCTTTGATTTTCGAGTGTAACTGTGATTCCAACTGGAGCTTCCCATTTATACTGTATTTGACGATTTCTAAGTTCTTGGGTTAAAAAAGTATAGCCTCTCCTTGCTTGCAGCATCTGGAGCGTGATTTCTTTAAAGACAAACAAATCATGGCCATCGATTCGGAGCCTGTTGTTGTGAAACTTTTGGATGATCGCATTTCTGGATTCTCTTGTGAAAAAGTATATAATTATGTCTCTTGGAAGCTGTCGTTGTTCTGCTACACACGAATTCTGGCAATAGATTTTTCGAATATTCCAATCAAAATTGAATCCCGGACCTCCCACCGCTTGGCTGAAAGCTTCTACAAACGTCTGTTTCAAGTTCTCTCCTTTCTTTTCGGGCAGTCATCTGACTCTTATTGCAGACGCCTTTCTGTTATAATTTATCATTATAAGTTGTGTTTGAGTATCTCTAATCTCTTGTTGTAATGCTTGGATGTTGGAAGTCAAATTAGAATTAGCCTCCTCCAAAGTTTCCAGTTTAGTCTCCATTTCTTCGATATAATCTGTCAAAGTAGACATAACTTCAAACATATCCACCTTTATTTGGGCAATTTTAGTCTGTATTTTGTCGCATAAATCCAGCACAAATTCTTTGATTTCTTGTTTAAAGTCATTGAGTATTTGAAAAAAAAGCTCCTGTGTCAAGGAATCTCCAGTAGGGGGTGTAGGAGGCAAAGGCAGCGATTTACTAACAAGTTCTTTAAGCACATGCGGGGGGGATTTTTTTGCCTGCTTAGCCCTGGGAGGCATTATAGATAAAAGCTGAGAATAAACAGATAAACAGTGTCTTCACTTGGTCAGTTCTCAATAAATTATTTGTAGATTTTGCTTGTTAATGAGTAGCAGTCTCCGGGGAGATAAAGCCGGTTAATTACATCATCAATCACCAACACAGTAAAAACGCCATTTTGTAACCCGGTTGAACAAAGAAGTTTCAAAGGAAAAACAAGGCTGGTGTTTAGATAGTTATAAAAAAAAAACATCACAGGAGTAAGACCCGCTCGTGTTAGCCTTAAGTTGCTTTAAGCAATTTATCATTGTCCTGAGGGGGGGGGATCGCCTGTCTAGGGCCGCAAAAAGGCAGCTGCGAGGAACTGGCTGGAGATAAGAGCTCAGTTACGCTGGATCTCTTCTCCGTTCGCAGCCCAAAAAAAAAGAAAAAGGGCTGTGAACTACGAATAAATCCTAGCACCTGAGCTTCTGCCTGCCCCTTTCTGCCAGAAAGGGGTGATATCTATTGATCTTAATTAGATATACAGACCAGAACTCTGAGAGGGGCTCCGTTGAGCTCCTTCGGCGACAGGCTCCGCCCCCAGGAAGCCTGAAATAAATCTTCTGTATGGCTGCTCCTCCTTCAAATGTTGCATCTCTTTCTCCCTCCGAAGTAAACCAGATGCCCGGAGTGTCAGCAAGTTGAGAATCTTTAAACCAGATGCCTGGAGTATCAGCAAATTGAGAAACTTCATTTCTGACATTATTCATTTGTATTTCAGGAACATTCAAACATTCAATGTTCTCACTTTTTTCTTCATATTTTGATGTTAAAAACAACAAATAGTCCAGCTTTTTTCAAATCTATCATACGTGTCAGACAACTTTTGTAATGTGGAGAAAATCATTTGAAGTGAATCGTTTGAAACTTGCATAGACGCTATGTTTATGACGCAGCTAATATTTTTCCCTTTAGAGGCTTTAAGGTATTTGCAAGTAAAAACAAGCTGGGGGCTGTGCAATCTTATCTGATCTTAGACTAACACAGCCAAGCAATAAAAGTGTCAAATTGTAAGGAGCCAAATTATAGTAAATAGATGGGCTGTGCAACAAGGTCTAATCTGCATCTCCAGGGGTGCCTCCCCTAGCTTTCATGGCTGGTATATTCTGGCAGAGGAGGTGGTGATCAACCTAGGCTGAAAAAGTATCACCCAGGGAATAGGTGGCAAAAATCGTTCCCAGAGAAGAAAGAAGCAGCAAATGTGCAGCTGAACATCCCAAACCCTCAGAGATGCTCCACTGCCTGTTTCAAGTGCAGGAAGGATTTGTATTACCAAATGCAAATCCAATTGCCCTGCCGAAAAGGGGGAGGGGGAGGATAAGCCTGCTAAGCTGCCATTGCAAACTTGTGGGACAGATCTGGAAGGAGTGGAAGTTGTAGAGTTCACTCATCCCCCAAAGATGGCAAGAGAACTTCAACTAGCCCAGTACAAGGACTTGGGGGAGAGGGATACCGACTCCGGTGATAATGCCCTGGTAAGTGGCCCAGACACTTACTCTGGTGACAGTCCCAATTGAACTGGTAGTCAAATCATCAGGACAAAAAGCCAACCTACTGGCTCAGGACTCAAGGGTGCACCAAATGCATGGTCAACCTTGCCCTGGTTGAAAAGCTAGGTATGAGACTGCTGAAGGTGCCAGTGGCATTTTCTCAGCTGAAAGGCTCTGTATAGCCTTTATATAGGGGTATCAGGGCGGCGTTTGTCACCAAACCAATGTAAATGCAGATGGGAGTACACACAGAGACTTTTTTTTATCATCGCACCGAGCATAGAAAGATCCCTGGTGCTGGGATTTGCATGGCTATGGAAATGGAACCCTATGTAGAGGAGGGGGGCTGCTTAAAATCCAGTGAGCTGAGGCAAAAGGAAAACTAGGAATGGACTTATGGGACCCGAAGCCAAGGCAGGCAATGGAGGCTGCAATGCAGGAGTGAAAGAAGACTGGCCTTAGATTCCATAGAAGTACCGGGACTTGCAGAATGTGTTTAGTGATAAGAGCTCAGATGAGCTCCCACCCCACCAGCCAACTGACTGCTCTATAGAAATCCTGCTGGGAGCCAAACTGCCTAATCCCAAGCTATATTCAATGACTCCTAGGGAACTGCAGGAGTTACAGCCATTTATAGACAAAAAGTTAAAATGGGGGTTCATCCAGTCAGCCTGACCCAGAGTGGCTGCTCCAATCCTGTTCAGAGTTTTGGACTGCAAGTGGACCCTGCTGTATTCATGCAGCTGATAAATGAGCTGCTGCATGAGCACATACAAGATGGTGTTGGTTTACCTAGATGACATACTGATCTATACTGAAACCATGGCACCTGCCATCAAAGGACTGTGGGGGAGGGATGAGAGGACAAATGGGCAAACTTTATGCATGTAATGTGGGAATTTGGGAGGGGGAATGGAAGCTGAGGAAAAGTGGGGCAACATGGAACCAGTTCATGACAGGTATCTTTATAGCCGTTTGCCCTGAGTGTGGAAATTTACCAACCCGAACACCTCAGGATTCCCAAAACATCTCAGTGGCATCATATTTGCTGGGTTTGGACTGGTCATGGTGGAGGGATGAGAATGAAGGAAATAGTTTTGTATCGATGCAGGGGAAACTCAGATTCTGGTTGAATTTACTACAACCAGCATCTCTTAGTAAATGTACTTTGTATGTTGTATGTTGTATGTTTATTATACTTGTATGCCGCCCTATTCCCGAGGGACTCAGGGCGGCTAACAAACAAGTGGGGAAGGGGGAGATACAAAAAACGAACAGGACAAAAACAAGATACAAGAAACAGATTAAAAGCTACACAACTATCGCAACAATTCAAGTGGGCCCCAGGCCTGCCGGAACAGCCAGGTCTTGATGGCTTTGCGGAAAGCCTGAAGGGTGGTGAGGGTCCGGATCTCCACGGGGAGATCATTCCAGAGGGCCGGAGCAGCCACAGAGAAGGCCCTCCCCCGGGGGGTTGACAGTCGACATTGGCTAGCTGATGGTATCTGGAGGAGGCCTAATCTGTGGGATCTGATGGGTCGTAGGGAGGTAATTGGCAGGAGGTGGTCTCTCAAGTACCCAGGTCCGATACCATGTACTTTTCACTTCAATGAAATGGAGTTGAGGGTTTTTCTTCCTTAAGGTATCAGACTGGGGCAGGTCAGACATTAGGTGGAGTCTGCCTATGAAAGAAAATATTACAAATGTGTCAGGGTTCCAAATAACAGACCCAAAGCAATCAAAACTCTGAGGCCTAGAGTTTCCTCAAAGTATGAATTTATTAGGAATGTCATATTGGCACAGCTGGTGAAAACCCGACTCTGAAGAACCCAGGGTTTTCCTAATCCAAATCAAAACCCCAAGTTCTTGCCCCCAGGTCACAAGTCCATCACATGACCCAATTAGGTTGCAGTCCCAGTTTCAGTTGGCTCTTGTCCACACCCCTGCAACACCTGGTAGAGCATCCTTGCTCCCATGGGAAAGAATGTTATTTTGGCTACACATCCCCCCAGCTATCTCCCTCCCCCACAAATTCCCACAACTCCAACAGGCCTGGCTGTGGCAGCCTTGAAGATGCTCCCAAAATGGTTTCAGGACTGACACTTAAGCTTCCAAGTAAACATTAGGTATTGGAAGACATATATTTATACAGGTATTCAAAGAAAAATGTTTATATAAGTATATCTAATGAGAAATTATCTTTGAATATAGTTTAAATAGAGACTGGTATGTAGCTTTTGCAGGCTCAATTTCACTAAATCATTAAACTAGAATTTGAAGCAAGAAGTAACTAATCCAGACCTCTTTAATATTCAATGAAACCATTTAAATTGTCCACAAGAGATGTCTGTCCAGTTTCTTTAAAACTTCCAGAGATAAATGCATAACGACAGTTTGGCTGTTTGACTATTTTACAATTATGGTAACATGTTTTTCCATGTACAGTAGTTAAATAAAATCTAAGTACTTTCAACCCATTCTAGTTCTAATTTCTGTGGCCATGGAAAGTTTGTTTGTTTCCATCTTCCCTTTAGTTTACCTTTACATGGCTATAAAGGTAATGATAAAAGTTTCCCCAGTTGTGGTTGACTCTAGGGAGCAGTCCCCATCTCTGTTTCAAGGGAGCCAGTGTTGTCTGAAGACACTTCCATGGTCATGTGCAGCATGACTATATACTGAGGCACATAGAACACTATTACATTCCCACCAAATGGTACCTATTTATCTACTCACATTTGCATGCTTTTGAATTGCTTGGTTGGCAGAAGAACATGGCTACATGTATCCCCTAAATCAAAGTTCCTCAACCTTTCTGAGTTTACAGACCAGTGCATGCGGAAGAGGGAATGGTTCTATGTGAGCGACCGTCAAGTGTGCACATACTGCTCCATTTGCATGCGCGGTGAGCATGTGCACCCATTGCTCATGCAAATGGAGCGTGTGTGCACATGCTCACCAGTGCTGGGTCCTGGATCCCATTCCAACTGGTACGGTTGGAACAGGCCCGGCAGTGTCCACATGGACATGTGCAGCATACATGCACACATGTTCAGTGCATGTTGCGCAGTGCACGCTTGAGTCTTAGGTCCTCCATGAGCCTCCATGATGCTTCAGCTGCTTCACTGAGCATCGCGCAGGTGCTGTACGTGCCATGCGTGGAAGCACAGAAGCCTTAAAAGACAGGTAAGGAGCTTGGGCGGGCGGGTGAGTATCCAGTGTTCTGGGCAGGTCCATTACGCCCATATGGGGCGTACCACCTGCAACCCACCACTGGTGCTCACCCACTACCTGAGCAAGTGGAGATGCATGTGCATTCACACATCTTGCCCGACATTTCCATGGCCCAGTTGCAAACAGCTCATGGCCCACTAGTAGGCTATAGCCCAGAGGTTGAGGACCCTTGCCCTAAATCATCTTATCTCCAGATAAAGTTGTAATTAATTCAATTTTGGCTCACCAGATTAAGCATCCTATGCACTTTATTTTTAATTTCTATGTTATATGAATAAATGATTTTTGTATATAACATTTCATTAAGTCATATACTTAGGGGGAAAATCTGAATCTCACTTGAACTCTTTTTAAATCAACAAAAATATTTCCTTTGTTTTCTGTAGAGAAAATAGTATTTTAAAAAATAATTCATTTATTTGTTCATTCTTTATAAAATGAAGTAATTAATAAATAAATAATTGTCTGGAGAACCTGTTGATTAAATATCTCCCCCTGAACAGCAGATGTGAAAAAGAGAGAAGATTAATTATGAGCACAATAGTCTCTAAGCAAATGCTTGTCTTATTGTTTATAAAGAAGTACCACTATTAGTGATAATTACTTCTTTCTGCTGCATTGTTTTTCAACTCATGTTGAATATTATTTGTGTGGAAAAATAACCACTTAATTTCTTCTCAAGAAAATAGCTTACACACAAGGAAGATTTATTGAAAATATTAGTTGTAATAACTGTTCCATTGATGAGGAAAACCAAACAGATTTAGCAGAGTATTTGCTAAACTATCTATTTTCAACAGTGCATAACAATCTACAAACCTTGCTATGTTTTAAAACTTGGGAGAAGCTGCATGAGTCACAGGACTGGTCCTGTTATTTTGCAGAATGTGATAACTCTGAAGCAGATGGTATGATAAGCCATGGAAAAGAAACAAGTTGTTAATGATGATGAGGCTCCTCTTGTTTATTTTTTACTTCCACAGATATGAAAAGTTACCTATGAAAAGTTTGATTCACTACCAAAATAATTTGTCCAGCTTTTGATATTATTCACTTTGATCAGGCTGTAAGGAATGAGAAAGAGAAGGAATTGTTACAAAGTACACAATATCCTATATTGCTACTGTTGAGTCAATAACATGCATGAGTTTATATAAAGTACGTTTTGATGGTTTTGATTAGTGTACTATAGGAAGCATTTAATGGATTAATTTAATCACTATGTGTTCTTCTTTTCCTCTGCTGGTTCCTTTTTGAAAAATGCAAATTTGGAAACTTGTTATCTACTTAAAGGCCAAAATAATAATAATCCCTTTCCTAATCCTTTTGGAATTATGGTTTAGGTAAGTACAGCTGTTGCTATGGCTCAAAAATATCAGCACTTAGGAGAATGTAAGTTTCCCGCTCTATTTAATTAATAAAAGCACTGTTCAGTTTTACTGTGTATCCATTGACAGTTGCCAAAGTGACCTTATAGGCATAGAAAAACTCATAATGTTTATAAAAAACCTTTGTGAAAAAAGGCATGGAAACATCTCAATATTACATGGGTCTTAAGCATTTTAGTTTTTTGATGGCTTTGCTAGGCAGTTGTTTCTTCTACCATTTTAAAAATGGGATTTAACTCTAATAAAGAAGCATAAGCCATGGTTACCCTACAATATATTGTCTATAAAAACAGCTTTTAGAATTGTATAGAAAAAAGAATAAAGAGAACCAATCTTTTGTTCAACTTTACACAAATGTATTAACACAGAAAATGCCTAGTGTTTAAAGGACACGTTGTAGGAACATAGGAAATTCTGAAGATCTGTGACTTATGCCAAATAGATGTTGCCTACTTGCTCATTGAGTAAATTTACTGCTTTCTTAGAAAATGATAGGCATTAAGTTGGCATCTTAATTGCTCTGGCACCTTGCATTCAAATCCCAATAGAATTCTGTTTCTAAAAAAAAAAGAATTCTGTAAATCCATGATGTTGAAGTAAGTAAATCCCCTAGGAATTATTTTTCTTCTATTTTTCATAAATACAATCTCAGTGGCATATTGTGTACTTAATATGTTCTGTACTTAATAATTACTATTCTGCAAAATTCTTGGGTTTTAATTGTCAATCAAAGGGTCATTGATCAACTGGGAGTCTAATCCCTAACCAAATACATATATATTGACAATTCAGTCCTATCCAAGGTGGAGAAAGATCCACAGGAATGTCTTTTCTTGCACTTAAATATATCATGAATACATTTCACCAACCTCTTTTTCCCTGACATGTCCTAATGAATTTATGAATTATGATTAATGAATGAAGTACAAAATGAAGCAGGGCACAGGCTGATGGAATTTTGTCAAGAGAATATGATGGACATAGCAAACACTCTTTTCCAACAACCCAAGAGATGATTCTACACATGGACATCACCAGACGGTCAAAACAGAAATCAGATTGACTATGTGCTCTACAGCCAAAGATGGAGTAGTTCTATACAGTCAGTAAAGACAAAACCAGGAGCTTTCTGTGGCTCAGATCATGAGCTTCTTGTTGCAAAATTTAGGCTTAAATTGAAGAATGTAGGGAAAAGCACTAGGCCACTCAGGTATGAATTAAATCATATACCTGGTGAAGATACAGTAGAGGTAACAAATAGATTTAAGGAATTAGACAGAGTGCCTGAAGAACTATGGATGGAGGTTCACAACATTGTACAAGAGGTAGCAACTAAAACCATCCCAAAGAAAAAGAAATGCAAGAAAGCAAAATGGCTGCCTGAGAAAGCTTTATAAATAGCTGAGGAAAGAAGGGAAGTGAAAGGCAAGGGAGAAAGAGAAAGATACCAAGGACCCAATTGAATGCAGAATTCCAGAGAATAACTAAAAGAGATAAGAATGCCTTTTTAAATGAACAGTGCAAAGAAATAGAAGAAAACAACAGAATAGGGAGGACAAGAGATCTCTTCAAGAAAATCGGAGATATGAAGGGAAGGTTTCATACAAAGATAGGCATGATAAAGGACCCAAATTGGCAGGGACCTAACAGAGGCAGAAGAGGTTAAGAAGAGGTGGAAAATTGCATAGAAGAGGTGGCAAAATTACCCAAAATTATACAGAATACAAGAAACTTAACGTCCCTGATAAACACGATGGGGTGGTCACTGACCTTGAGCCAGACATCCTAGAATGTGAAATCAAATGGGCCTTAGAAAATCTGAGCAACAAAGCTAGTGGAAGTGACAGTATTCCAGCTGAGCTATTCAAAATCTTAAAAGATGATGCAGTAAAAGTGCTACACTCAATTTGCCAGCAAATTTGGAAAACTCAACAGTGGCCACAGGATTGGAAAAGGTCAGTTTACATTCCAATTCCTAAGAAGGGCAATGCCAAAGAATGTTCAAACTAACCCACCATTGCACTCATTTCACATGCTAGTAAAGTTATGCTCAAATTCCTATAAACTAGGCTCCGGCAGTATGTGGATCCAGAACTACCAGAAGTATAGGCAGGATTTCAAAGAGGCAGAGGAACTAGAGATCAAATTACCAACATACGCTGGATCATGGAGAAAGCTAGGGAGTGCCAGAAAAACATCTACTTCTGCTTCATTGACTATGCTAAAGCTTTTGATTGTGTGGATCACAACAAATTCTTAAAGAGATGGGAGTACCAGACCATCTCTTGAGAAATCTATATGCAGATCAAGAAACAAAGTAAAAACTGGACACTCAGCCATTCAACGATTATGAAATATTAAGATATGTGAATGGTGGTAGAAAGATAAGATTTATATAGCTAGAAACACAATTTCAATAAATAGAAATACATTTATACAATTTTCACCAGACAGAAAATCCTACATGTGCTAATTCAACAGCTATTTATTACAATTTAAGGGACCTCTCCCACAAAATTCCATAAATTTTTAGTTTAACAGGGGCATGTCAAGGTGAATTGCCTCATATGACACAATTAAATGCTAGCATTAGACTTAGCATTAAAAGCAAGTACAGATACAATTTATGAATATGGTTGATTTGATCTTGACTACAAACCATGGGAGGGTCATAGAGAGTAATAATTAAGGGTGCACTCCAAAAAGCATAAGCACAGTTGAATCATAATCAAATCATATATGCCTTAAATCTTTCTTGCTGAGATCAGTGGAACCAGTTAAAAGTATTTAACAGTGATAAATTTTAAGCCAATATATTTTATACATGAATGGTATGCTTGAAATTCTTATTATAGAAGACCTGAACACAAACAATATTCAGTTTTTATTAACAGCATGTGACAGTCAAATTGACACCCTTAATTGAGCACAATCATATTGACAATCATCTTTGTAAAATGACATTTTCCCAATTCCTGCCACAAAATCCAGAAGAATAATTAATTTCTTTGCAGTCTATAATAATTGTAGGGCATTGCAGACTAAAATATTTTAAAACAAAATAAAAGGGAAAAGATAATAACTGAAGAATATAGTGGGGAATAGATTCAGTTCCTACATTGTTAATTTGGCCCTTTCCCTATAAAATATTTCATCACATTCACTCATGACAATGATCTATGATGAGCCAAAGTGATATCATTGGCAGACATGGTTAATATTTCAGCATATCCTGTAATAAAGTGTGACAACGTCTCTTGTCATATTGCTCTTCATCTTTTATCTTCTTTGCTGAAATTTACTAAAAATTCCAATTTATCTGAGGAGCAAGCACTGAAACAGTTTTTGAAAATCACACTGATTTATTTCTAAATGAAATTTCTCTATGATAGCACCAGTACGTTCCAGTATGGTGCTCCAGAGGCCCACCCGCCCACCCGAGCTCTTTACTGGTCTTTTTTTTGTTTTGAGAAATTTTTTTATTGTTTCAGTTAAACAGAAAAAAAAAGAAAAAAATCATCTTTCGTTACATTTTGTTGAAAGCATATTGACTGGTTACAAATATATTCTGTTCGTTTCTTCCACAGTCTTTACATATACTTCATTCAAATCATGTTGTACATTTTAAATCAAGAAAGAAAAGTTTTATATTTTACTATCCCTGGACCAGTGATGTGCAGTCAGGGGAGGCAGAGCCTCACCACTGTCATCATGAAAAGAAAAAAAATGTAAAAGGAAAAAGGCTGAGGTAGTTGCTGCCAGAGTCACAGTGGATGACTCTGCTTAGTGCTTAACTGTTTAAAAAAGCCTCTAAAAAAGTGCCCTCTACAGGAGGAGGCAGGGGAACTACATGCCTCATTTAGTCTGACTTTATGATCACTCGAAAAGTATTTGAGTATTTTATTAAATTTATATGCCGCCCTTTTCTCTGGGGGGACTCAGGGCGGCTCACAACTCAAGAGGGGAGGGGGAAAAAACAAACTTTAGACATATAGAACAATACAAATTTAAAAAACACAACATTCATACCATTCGGGCGGGTTACAATCTTAGTCCCAGGCCTGACGGGATAGCCAGGTTTTGAGGGCTGTGCGGAAGGTCTGGAGGGTGGTGAGGGTACGAATCTCCACGGGGAGATCATTCCATAGGGTCGGAGCTGCCACCGAGAAGGCTCTCCTCCGCGTGGTTGCCAGTCAGCATTGACCGGCAGATGGAACTCGGAGGAGGCCTAATCGGTGAGATCTAATAGGTTGCGTGGAGGTAATCGGCAGTAGGCGGTCTCTCAAGTACCCAGATCCACTACCATGAAGGGCTTTATGGGTGACAAGTAGCACCTTGAAGCGTACCCGGAGATCGAGAGGTAGCCAGTGCAGCTCGCAGAGAATAGGTGTTATGTGGGTGAAGCGAGGTGCACCCACAATCGCTCGCGCGGCCGCATTCTGGACTAGCTGAAGTCGCCGAATACTCTTCAAGGGCAGCCCCATGTAGAGCACATTGCAGTACTCCAGCCTAGAGGTCACAAGGGCACGAGTGACTGTTGTGAGAGCCTCCTGGTTCAGGTAGGGGCGCAACTGGTGCACCAGGCGAACCTGGGCAAATGCCCCCCTGGTCACAGCTGATAAATGGTGTTTGAAGGTCAGCTGTGGATCCAGGAGGACTCCCAAGTTGCGGACCCTATCTGAGGGGTGTAGAATTTGACCCCCCAGCCTGAGAGATGGAATATTTGCCGAATTGGTGGGAGGGAAACACAACAGCCACTCGGTCTTATCTGGGTTGAGCACAAGTTTGTTAGCCCTCATCCAGTCCCTAACAGCTTCAAGTCCCTGGTTCATCACGTCCACCGCTTCATTGAGTTGGCACGGGGCGGACAGATACAACTGGGTATCGTCCGCATACTGATGGTATTTTATCCCGTGCCGCCGAATGATCTCGCCCAGCGGTTTCATGTAGATGTTGAAAAGCAGGGGGGACAGGACCGAACCCTGCGGCACCCCATATGTTAGGGGCCTAGGGGTCGATCTCTGCCCTCCAACTAACACCAACGAAGAGTTAAGCAAGGATTAAAACCAAAAAATTCCTTATGTAGATGAGGCACATAGTTCTCCCGCCTCCTCCTGTAGAGGGCACTTTTTTAAACAGTTAAGCAGAGTCATCCTTTGGGGACTCTGGCAGAGGCTAGCCCAGCCTGACCTCAGCAGCTCTTGCCTTTTTCCTTTTACATTTTTACATTTTCATGATGGCAGGCAAGAGCAGAATTGAAATCCTCTGTGATTGTGAAACAGCTGGAAAAGGTATGTGGGTCAGAGGGAGGGGGAGGAATTCAAAATTAATGTAATTTGTAAGTAATTGGTAAGTAATTGTGTGTGTGTGTGTGTGTGTGTGTGCCTGTGTTTGTTTCTTCACTCAAACAAACTCTCTCTCAATTTGAGAGAGAGTTTGTTTGAGAGTGAAGAGAGGGAAGGGGGTAGGAGAGGCAGGGAGGGCAGCCCACCAGCTTTCTTTCTCTGTGTCCAGGGCAGACCACCAGCAGAGGCGGGTCTTTTACCTGCCTCTGCTGGCGGGCTGTCGCTTTCTTTCTTTTGCCCAGAGGCGGGCAGCTCAGGCAGGCTGCAGCTTCTGGACAAAAGAAAGCCAGCAACGGGCTGGTGCTTTCTTTCTTTTACCCAGAGGTGGGCAGCTCAGGCAGGCTGCAGCCTCTGGGCAAAAAAAAGAAAGTGGCAGCCTGCCGCTGGCTTTCTTTTGCCTGCCGCTATGTCCGACATAGAGGCGGGTCGCCTCTATGTTGGACATAGCGGCGGGCAAAAGAAAGCCAGCGGCGGGCTGGTGCTTTCTTTCGCCCACCTGTCAGAACTCAGGCAGGCAAAAGAAAGAAAGCGCTTTAGACAGTGGGATGTCGGGGGAGAAGACTGCCTCACCAGCCATAAACCTCACTGCACGTCACTGCCCTGTACCATAATTCTCATTTGGTTACCATTGTTTAAACATGTTTTAGAATCATTTATATTAGAAGACACAACCACCTACTGGCATTCATTTGCAATTTCAATAGATCTCCAATACCATTACACCTTTATGACATGTTCTAAAATTAATTTGGTTAAGTAAGATATCTGAGCATTTCCCCCCCGCCTGGTAACACACCTGTATGTATCATTAAATATTGTCCATTAACATTTGTTATTATTGTAATTAACTAAAGGTTATTTACTGATTATCTCACCTCTCCTCTCCAGGCCCACACAATATTATAATTTTATAACCGTCTTTAAACAATGATTTATTAATAAAATTTATAGGATTTTCCCCCCAATCCCAAATTAGTTAATTACATGCTAAGAAAATAAACATTAGACATCTAAGACAATCTAAGAAATATTAACATTTCTACTTGACAATCACCCAGAATATATATTAGCATTTCTATGGTCTGGTTATTTATCCTAACTAGGGTTATTAGTATCTAATAACCCTAGTAGATACCTTAGTATCTATTAGTATCATAGTAAATTTATGTTAATGGATAAATATTCAGTGGTAATTTAAAACTATAAGATACTATAATCTCTACTTAATAATCATCAAAAATTAACTAGCTTTTTTCCATCAATTGGCATTATTAACCAGTATCTTTCCAGTAACAAAATAGTCTTTCATCTCTCGCCAGTTGTTGTGTCAATTCTATATCCAGAATCTTTCCAGGGTTTAAGACTTCTCTCTGCACATTGAAGCTTAAACAATCTCTCATGTAGTTTTGTTGCCTTTGAGTTGTTATTAATGTAAGCTTAACTTTAGTTGTCAGGTTTGTTTCTGAATAGATTTGTCTTATTACCACCATCTTTTTCGCTCTTTCTTTTTCTCCTACATCTTGAAGTTTGGGGTGGAGCACCAAATTATCAAAGTCACTTTTCCACCTTCCCTTTTTTCCACTTTCACTCACATTTACTCCATTTATAAGTTCATCTAAGTTCTTATCTTTGTTTTCTGTATTTCCATTCACTTCCTTAATTTCTGGGGCTATAACCCCATCATCTTTTTTTATAATACCCCATAGTCTGTCCCATTTCTTGTAGAATCTCTCAAATCCTTTTGAGATGTTTTGAAGTCCAACCAAAATGTTTTGAATTAACAAGTTTTCTTCATCTGAGTATCGCTCCATTTTTTTAGAATAAGGAATAATATAGATAAAGAGCAAGAAGAGGAATTTGGTACAATCTGCCACTCTAGCCTGTCACAGATTTTGAAGAATATATCTATTTTTATTTTAGACGAATGTTCTTTTATGGTTTTCAAAGAAGAAGGGTTCTAAAGTTTTTCTTTCCTTTTCCAATTCTTGTCAAAATATTTTCCGCACACCACTATTTGTGACCTTGAGTCTTTATTGGGTTTTAAAGAGACGTTTCAAACCCTTTTGTTGCGCAGTCACAGTCAATATAGTCAGATAAGAGTGAACAAAGAAAACATTGTTACAGCAGCAAAGGAAAAAAAGCTTCAGATTTGGGCTTCCAAGTGGCAGATTCGATTCTTTTAAAACCTCTTTCCTTAAGTATCTCCAATATAATATTGCAACAAATAGAAGAAGAAATTTATTAAAGTAAAAAGAGTTTTAATTTAAGCCAAAAAAGTTAAAGTAGTAAAGGAAAATAGGGAAAAAAGAGATCCGTTCACCTCAAGTGGAAAAAACGGGAGCATTGCAATCACTCAATCCACTAAAGATTACAAGCAAGAGCAAAAAACTTTCTAAGGCAGTCCAATGGGGATTAAGTATGCCGCTTTGTTCTTGCTTAATGGAGTTTCTTAGGGCAATCTTCTAAAAGAAAAGAAAAGAACCTCACTTTCATTCTCTCTTCTTGGAGCCGTCTCCAACTATGTCAGCTGGGGGGAGTTGCCTGTTTGCCGCTGGTTGGAAGCACTCCCCTTGGATCGATCAGGGACTTTGCGATGTCCCTGTGACCAACAAGGTCTTGTCTTTTCAGTCACCATCTCTTCGGGATGGTTTAGGTCCTGCCGGACTGTCCAGGGGCAAAAGTGTCATCGGCAGATTCGGACAGCCGAATCCACACAATGTATCATTATGACGTTGGCTCCTCCCACCGCTCCTTACTGGTCTTTTAAGTCTTCGGTGTTTCCATGCATGGCACCTACAGCGCCTGCATGATGCTCCACTGAGCAGCTGGAGCATTGTGGAGGCTCGCAGAGGTGCTAAGATGCATGCACGCACTGTGCACATGTGCACATGCACTGCATGCGTCCATGTGGATGTCACCGGGCCCGTTCCAACCGTATCAGTTGGAACGAGATCCAGAACCCACCACTGGCTCACACTTTTTAGCAGGAGGCAGGGGTATGTCCTGTCAACATGACACATCTATATATTCTGTATGCCTTTAGTGGAAATGGGCAGATTGTAATAGACTTTTGAGTGATGTATCATTATACCTTAATGAAGTATTGGTGGGGCAATGTACCTCACAAGCAAATGTTTTGGAGTATGTACAGAAGCCAGTGTTCTTCAGAAAAGTAAACAACATTGATTGCTGATCTACTAATTGTAAGAAAGCTACGTCTTCACTTGGCAAAGGTACCTTTTCTTGAAACTCAGTCAAAGCTCAAAGATATGCTGTGTTCATGTTCAGTGTGTTTTCCAGGGAATGGAAGAACATTGTGTAGAGCAAGAGAGCGAGAGCAAGTGTGAGAGATAGAAACTGTGTTCAGTAGAAGACATTGTACTGGGAGAAGTTTGATGAAATGTTAGGAATGCTTTCCCTTTTTCTACTGTTTAAAGTAGAGAATATCCGTTTACAGGACCATTTTAGGCTTTGCAGCATAAATCCTTTGCCCTAAAAAATTTACTTCCTTTAATCCTTGTTAATCCTTTGCTTGTTTGTTACAAAAATAGAAGGCACATTCATGCAATTCAATTTGTATGATCTAAAAAAGTATCTGCTTCTATTTTCTATACCAATATTAGCTACTCTTGAAATAATTCTGGAATGCATCAACTTTGACTCCCACACAGAAATTTACTATTTAATTAATAGATTCAAACTACCCCTTTCATTTTCTTACTAATTGCAAACTAAGCATCACAATATATTGAACTTTTAATGAAAAAAACTTCTGGTAATTTACTGTTCTGAATGGGGAGAAGTAAAACCAAATTTGGAGGTGCATATAGTTAAGCAAGCTTATGAACAGAAAATGTCTTATTGTACCTTCTCCCATCTGCCCCTCTCTTCCCAAAACACATTTTATTTCAGATTGAAGAAAATGGGATGTAGGAGCGGAAATTACCTCAGAACTGATCATTTAGAAATTATGTTAGCTTAGTGAAGATAGAGATGATCACTCAAAACACTCTGGTTTTGAATTCCTTCCTCTGGTGCTCCTTCAGCTCATTATATGACATTGTTTCTGCAGGTTTGTCACTGGGTTTTCATTTTTTGTACAAAGTTGATGGTAAAATGAATTGATGTAAATGTTTAATAATACAATATAGTGTTGGCTATGTAATAGTATATATTTGGTTATATGTTATGGAAAAAAATGTATATAGAATTAGGGCATGTGAGGCATTACCCTGTCAGCTCCAGCGCGCATGTGCACACTGGCCAGCTGACTTCGGCCTTCTTTTTTGGCCATTTTTTTGCCTCCAGAGGCTTCCCTGAAGCCTCCAGAGGGTGAAAAACCACCCAAAGTGCAAACCGGAAGTTCGGGAATGGACTTCTGGTTGCGCATTGGGCCATTTTTCACGCTTCGGAGACTTCAGGGAAGTTGAAGGCTCCGGAGGGCGAAAAATGGCCCCACGGGCAATCCAGAAGTGATTTCCAGTTTGCCCGTAGGGCCATTTTTCGCTCTCTGGAGCCTTTAGGAAGCCTCTTGAAGACTCCAGAGCGCGAAAAACAGCCCTATGGGCAACCTGGAAAGTTCAGAAAGTGTTATTTTTTGTTTGCCCATAGGACCATTTTTTGCCCTCTGGAGCCTTCATGGAAGCCTTCTGAAGGCCCTGGAGGGTGAAAAATGCCCTATGTGCAACCAGAAGTCATCATTCCTGAACTTTTGGGTTTCACATAGGGCCATTTTTCACGCTTGCTTCCTTGAAGCCTCCGGAAGCCTCCGGTTAGGCTATTTTCACCCTCCCCAGGCTCCTAGAAAGCCTCTGGGACCTGCAGAGGGTGAAAAAAGTGCACCTAAAGCGGGGGCAGGGCTTGTGCTCATGTGCATGGGTTTGCATACATGACCCCCCTGTGCTCCCCCTCTTTTGTCATGTGATCCAAATAACATTAGCCATCCCTGGCTTAGACTATCTTGCAATGTTTTTTATAATTCTGCTGGTAATCCATCTGGTATCATCATCTTTCCATTTTTTTGTCTTTTAATTTCCTCCATTATTTCCATCATCGTTATCCTTTCTTCAAACGCCTTTTTAAATTTTTCTGATATTTTGGGTAATCCACCTTTTCTAAATATTGTTTTATCTTTTCTTCAGAGGTTTCCCTTGTTTATATAATTTATCATAATATGTCTGAACAATTATTTTCTTTTCCTCATTCCGCTAACATGTCATTCCTTCCTCATCCATCAATTGATTAATTAGCTTTTCTCTCTCTTTTTTCATTTTATATGCCAACAATCTTCCTGGTTTATTTGCATTCTCAAAAATGTTTTGTCTAGAATTTTTTATTTTAAATGACAAGTCCTCTTCTTCTATTAAGTTCAATTTGTGTTTTTTCAAGTCCATTTGATTTTTTAATCCTTTTATTTTGTGTATCCTTTTATAATTCCATCTCTAACTTCTTATACTCTCCTTCCAATTCTTTTTGATTTTGTCTTTTCTTTTTATTCTTTTTTCCTACATATGTCATTGCCATCCCTCAAATATATGCTTTAGCTGTGTCCCACACATTTTATAACGAGGTATCTTCTTTTTTATTTTCTCTAAAGAAAAAGGTCAATTTCTTTTCCATATGTTGTTGAAACTCTTTTTCATTTAGTATTGTTTGATTTAATGTCCATCTTGGTCTTTTCTTCCATCCCTTCCAAACCATTGTAATTGGGTTATGGTCAGCCCATGTATTTGCTTCGATGTTTATATCTTGGATATTTGCAAATATATCTGTTGACATCCACATCATCTCTATTCTGGAGCATGACACATATCTATGTGAGTAAAATGTGTATTTGTTTTCCTTTGGATATCTTCCTCTCCAAGCATCTTGAAGGCTTAATTCCTCAACCACTGTTTTTAAAAAAAGCTTTTGGAAGGGTTTTCCTACATTTCTTATTTTTCTTTGTGGTTTTATAGTCCAGATCTGCATCTGTTATTGCACTGAAGTCACCAATCATATATTTATTCTCATACTCTATTATTTTCCTGTGTAATCTTCTATAAAAGTCTTCCTGGTTGTTATTTGGTGTATATATTGCCACCAAAAGGATTTGTATTATGGCGATTTTTAGTTTGTCTAATTTAGAAAATGTTCTTTTTCTTTTTATTGCCCAATTTAATTTATATTTATCGCTATGACTTTTTTTCTTTTTCCATAGTTTATTTGTTAATAGGTTTTGCTGACCTGGTCATTCTTGGCTTTCTTTGATCTTTAGCCTCCTTTGCCCTTGTCCCTTCTTTTATTGCGATTTCCTTTTGTTCTTTTAGTGTTTCTCTTGTTTGTTTATCTTCCAGAGATTCCTCTTGATTTCTAATCTCTTTTTCCTCTCTCGATCTCTCCTCCTCTTGCAATCCCAAGTATTGGTCATAGAATAATTCTGCTTTCTCTACTGAATCCAGTCTATGTCTTTGTTCCTGTCAGTTCACCAATATTCCTTCTGGTATTAACCATCTAAAGTTCACTCCTTTTTTAATCAGGCATTTTGTCAAGAATTGATATTCTTTTCTCAAATCTCTGACTCTTCTTGGAATCTGTTTCAATACCACTATTTCTCTCCCTTTTTATTTTATTGGATTATTTCTTATTCTCTGCAGAATCTCTGTTCTTATTGCTTTCTTGGTAAATCTTATATGTACCTCCCTGGGTAAATTATTTCTCATTGCATATCTGGTGTGTACTCTAAATATTTCATCAATCTCACTTAAAATCTTTTCTCTAGTTTCTTCCATTGTTTCCACCAACCACTCAGCCAAGTTTTCCCCTTTCTCTTCTTCCTTATTTTGAAATTTAAGATAATAATCTGCTCTATCCATTTCTAATGCAATAACTATTTTTCCTGTGTTTCCTGATTTCTACCCACTGTCTTTACTCTATCATCTAACTCTTCCACTCTTTTCTCTGTTGACTCTGCCTTTTCTTCCACCTTTTGTAATCTTTGTTCACTTTTCTCCATCATCCCTTTAACGTCCTTTAGCTCCTCTTCCACTTTCCCCATTCTCTCACTCAGGTTGCCTATCTTTTCTTTCAAGTCTTCATGTAATGCTTGTATCATCTTTTTTTAACTTGTTGCATAGTATTAGTTTTCTCTTGGAGTACCTTGTCCAATGTTCTCTGTGTCACTGGGGTAGCTGTCACAGCAGTTGATGAAGATGTCTGTGTTGTTGTTTACTTCATCTTGCATTGTGCTGGTGTTATCTTGCACTTTATAATCCACTCAATTTATATTTGTAATCCAGATATTTAATCCACCCCATTGGGAGGACAATATCAAAAAATCAAACAAGAAAAAGAGAATCCCCTCAAAAAGGAAAAATAGAAAAAATAAAATGTAACCAAAAATGAAAATAAAAAATGTAATCCAAATGCAATAGTCTTCTTTTTCAGGTTCTTCTCATCTTAATCAATTACTAATTACATGACAAAAATGTAAAGAAAAAAAGAGAATACACCCTCAAATAATCTAAAGAGGAGCAGCTCAAAAAACTCATCAAAAAGCAAAAAGAAGAAACGTCTATCTCAGAAGAGAAAGTGGAGGAGAAAAAAACCCCAAATCCCAAGAATCATATGCTCTTTAAGTCCAATAAATCTCTGTTTTACCCCAACACAAAGGAGACAACAACAAAAAAGAACAGGTGATAGAAGGGGAGAAATATCCCTACCACCTAAAAAAGTAGAAGTCAAAAATATCTCTGATCTTTCTTGTTATTGCTTCTTTTGTGAGCTTCAAAGAGTTCACTGTTGCAGCTGGTCTTTAAAATGAGTCCCTCAGTATGTTAGACCAAACACCTTTATCAGTTCAGCCAGCCTTGTCAAGGTCAGTTACAGTCAGACGTGCCTCCTTCAATAACAAAGAAAGAAAACCCCCAACTCCATTTGAGTAGAGATAAAGGTACTTTTACTGGGTATGAAATGAAAGCAATGAAACAAAGCAAGATCTGAGTCAAAAAGGCGTGAACATGTACATATTGATCATGCACAGAAGATGGTGAGAACAAAACTCCCTTCTTGATAACTCCTCCAGTACTGGTAATTCCACCCCCAAATACCACAAGCCTCCACCCTTCCCATTTCTTTGGCAGCCAATAGCAAGCAAGCAAAGTAGAGACTGACAGTTACTTTTAGTTTCAGTTAATTCATTAAATTCATTGTCAATCTCACTTGCTCCTCTAGATGGCAGTATAATTAGCTTTCAAATGGGAAAGAAAAACTATGTTATCACCTTATCTTCTTAATTTTATTTAATTTTAATTTTGCAAAAATAGCAATTTAAAAATAATAATCAGGCTTTTAGTCTTTGTCCTTTTATTTCCAAATTAAATTTTCTTTTAACTTTTTTTCTGTTGCTGCTGGGCCCACCCGCTTTATTCGCCACTATACTACTGGAAGTGGGGTAGCATACAGACACCCACTCCCACCTCCTCTCTTTATGCCGTTTTCTCCTCTTTAATTTAATCCAAGGAGATTTGAAAAGAAATATCTTTTTTCCCTTTTAAAATAATGCAAAGCTCTCACCCAGATGACTTTCTTTCACACTTTCTTTGTTTCAGCTCTTCCATTGTGGCCACCCCAGCTTCTTAATGCCTCGCAACAGCCGTTCTCCCAATCGTCCAGTTGGGAGACTTCTTCCAACTACACCAGGGATTTTGCAACTTCCCTGGCTCGCTGGTCTGTGCCTCACTCATTCACTGTCCCTATAGGATGGTTTCAGTCAAAAGAGACCTCCTGATGGCTGCAATATCGACGATCCCTCAAGAGCCCCTCAGGTCATGCCACCACGATGCTGGCCACACCCCCATCTAAATATCTTAATTATTGAAAATGCCTGTGATGAAGGAAGACTGACCACTCTACTTGTACTTTCACTGCCTTTAATGAATTGTCATAGTGATATTCATTTTCTACTGCTAATAGTAAATAGTAGCAGCAATAGTCTTAGCTGTGAGAATATAACAAAGAATTCATGAATGTCTTCCCTGTAAAATATAACTTGTCTAGAAAAAATAAGTTCTTGAATAATAAGCTGCAAATATAATAGTGAGCTTGTTTGTGTTATGTTTGCTTGTTAAATTATTTTTAAAACCTAAGTACCACAGTAACTCCATGTAATCAGACCATCATTTGTTGCATCCATAGGAATTATCTTTATGTTGATACATAAAGTTGTAGCCAGCCATCTATAATTTTTGTACAGTTGATACAAAAATAATATCATCTAGCACAGTGTTTCCTAATCATTTTTTCCCTCAGGACCCTTCCAACTTTTAAAATTGTGGAGACCCCAAAACAGCTCTTGCTTATATGAGTTATATTTATCAATATTTACCATCCTAAAAATTAAAATTGATACATTTGCTGCTGCCAATTTTCACAATTGTGTGATGGATTTTTAATATTGTATTCTTTTTCAATATAGGGTAACAAATAATTTTGATTTCATGGATATCTGAAAAGATCTTGGGAAACCTAAGGAATTCTAGGACCATATGTTAAAGAACATTGGCCTGGTATATAATCATCAGTGAGAATAATAAGAAAGTTAGGAGTTATTCTCTACCTTTTTGAATATGTAAGGATTAAACAATAGTATTT
Source organism: Thamnophis sirtalis (assembly GCF_051295495.1). Lineage (NCBI taxonomy): Eukaryota > Metazoa > Chordata > Lepidosauria > Squamata > Natricidae > Thamnophis > Thamnophis sirtalis. The sequence goes on along the minus strand of NW_028261404.1, from coordinate 449,436 downwards.
ATCAGGTTCCTCAATATGATTTGTGTTGTGACTATGTAACAGACTTGCATTTCAGAACCAAACTATGGATGCAAATGGAGCAAGAGGAAAAACAGATAGGGAAATGAGCCTAGCCACCATGACTATCAGAATTTATGCCTTTAAGCCAAGGGATAAACAAATGCAGTCCCTAAGATTCCAAAGAAAAAATATGTCTGCCACTTTTTAACAAAATTAGGAAGTGATGCATAATTAAGCAGCATCTCAGTTATTTAATATTAATCAATGTAATTTTGCATGATGTTATCTACATATAACATATTTATTGGAATATACAGATACAGTTATATGGTATGTGTGTGTATGTACATACATACATACATACATACATACATACATACATACATACATACCACTGGTGGGTTCCGGATTCCGTTCCAACTGGTACTTGACCCACGTGGACGTACCTGCCTGTGATACTTCCGTAAGCCTCTGCGACACTCTAGCTGCTCGGCGGAGCATTGGGCAGGCACTGTACAAACCATGTGCATGCGCGGAAGCTCCAAAAGCTTAAAGCACAGGTAAGGAGCTCAGGCGGATGGGTGGGCCCTCTGGAGCACCGTACCGGAACGGTACCCAGTGCTTTGAGCAGGATCCGGTACGCCTGTACTGGCTGCAACCCACTACTGATACATACATACATACATACATACATACATACATACATACATAAATTCTGCCTCTGCCTACCAGCATCCATGGTATTCAACTGACACACGGTAACAAGGTCAGCCAATGAATAGGGATAGCAACTGTCAGCCTCTGCTTTGCTGCTGCTTCGGCTGCCATGAAACGGGGAGGGAGGGCATGGTATTTGGGAGGGGTTTACTAATTGTGCTGGAGGAAGATTCTGGAGTTCTGCTGCCTGTCGGACTACGCATGCGGAGGAGGTTCCCGCCAAGGCTAACGGCACCGACATTCCATCTTAGTGATGCCTTTTGAAGTTATCTCACACCTGACACTTAGGAGAATTATGATTGGATGGTAACTGGGATGCCAAGGGGTGGGGAATGGCTTATTCTATATATCAATCGCTTTCGCGCCTAAATAATCAGTCTTCGCTTTGCTACGCCTTTAATAATTTATAATTAGTAAAAGTACACTTGATTTCTATCTATGGAGTCTCATGGTCTTCTTTCCTAATTACCCAATGAAGAGGTGCTTACAGTAAGCGAAGACTCACTCACACCCCACCAGGAGTTTTCAACCTACCGTGGGGGGTGTACTCACAAGAAGGAACGAGGAAAATTTCATTGCGAGCGAGCGATGAAGAGGAGACTGAAAGGGAAACTGCAGACCCATCTTTACCAGGAAGGCTGGCTGGCCTAGGAATAGAGGAGCCTGCGGTTCGCCCTCGATGGACTTTAGGTGTGGGGCAAAAGGAGGACAGTGAGAGTTTGGATGCTGGAGTTACCAGGAGAAAACAAAAGAAAAAACCAGCCGAATGGGAGGAAGCCTTGACCGAGCAGAGGCCCCGGGAAAGAGAACAAACGGAAGAGTTTGAACAAAGGTACTCTATGCAAAAATTTAGGGAGGGTGAAGAGGCCGAGGGGGAATGGGAGCAAACAAACCCAGAAACAGCTTTCCCCCCCCCCAGCCAGGGCTGCTGCCAGAGTAGGCCCCCCCCCAGAAGATGCAGAATGGCAAAAGTCCCTCCCTTGCCAGTAAAATATAACGGAAATCCCAGGGACCTGGGTCTCTTTGTTATACAGATTTGGAACTATATGGAAATTTATGGGCCCGATTTAGAAACAGATGAGATGAAGGTGCAAATGGTTTTACTTTCTTTGGAGGAAAAAGCGGCCGAATGCATGGTCAGCTTACACCAATGCAACTCGCCCCTCCTGAGGAATTTTGATGCCTTTATGACTGCGTTAAAAAGGAGATTTGATGATCCGCTGATTGAGAAACGGGGGAAGGTGAAATTTATGGCCCTCAAACAGGGAGTTAGACTGATGGCTGAATATATTCAGGAGTTTCAACAGCTTTCTTCTTATATGAGAGGCTGGTCTGAAGATGCCCTCCTCGACCAGTTTGCATTGGGATTAAATGAGGACATTTACCAACAATGCGTTAACCTTCCCAAACGAGTTACAGCTTGGTATGAAAATGCAGCGCAGACATTGAGCTCGACTTGATTAAACTTCAACGTGTGAAAGAGGAGAAAGCAGAGAGATCACCCCCCCCCAGCTCAAAAGGCCCCATTCTGCATCAGGGGTGAAGGGAAGGGAAGCTCCGCCGGCAAGGCCAAGCCTTTCACGTGCTTCCGTTGGATTGCCGCGTTAAACTTCCTGCCCCCTGCCAAGAGGGAAGGGAAGACGAGCAAGACCCTGGGGAGGAAGAAAGAGGCTGCTTTCACTGCTGAAAACACCCCCCCGCGCTTCAGGCAGGAGGCGGAAGAAGAAGCGGATGTCACCACCAGCTCCTCTGATGACTCCGATGACGACGCCTTGCCTCGTTGGGTGAGTTCAAATAAAGGCCCCATGTTGATCCCAGTAGAGTTAAGGGTGCCACCCGATGGGGAGACAGAACAGCTTCCCGCCCTCCTTGATTCGGGCTGTTCGAGATGTATGATTAACCCTGCAATGGTTGAAAAACTGGGCTTGAAATTAAGGACTTTGAAAACCCCTATTGTTTTTTGCCAAATCGATGGATCCATTGCAGGGGGTGGCCCAGCCCATTTCTACACTGAACCTCTAGAGATGAAAATGGGCACCCATGTAGAATTGATCTCTTTTATTGTGGCTCCTGGAATGGACAGACCCCTTATTTTGGGACTCCCCTGGCTTCGTAAATGGAACCCTCACATTAATTGGAGGGAGGGGTGGCTGCGCATTCGGACCAGCACAGCCCCAGACGGAGAGGCTGACGCCCCAGAGCCTGCTGGCTCCAGTCCCACATTGGCCGCCAGGGGCCAGGAGAGAATTGAGGGGGAAGAAAAGATTCCAAAAGAGTATTGGGACCTGAAAGGGGTTTTTAGTGAAAAATCTTCCACCCCACAGACCTACTGATTGCTCCATCGATATTTTGCCAGGAGTAAAGCTTCCAAAGCCCCAAATATACTCAATGTCTCCTAGGGAAATGGAGGAAATGAGGAAATTCATTGATAAGAACTTGAAAAGGGGTTTCATTGAGCCAGCACGATCCAAGGTAGCTGCACCCGTGTTGTTCAGAGAGAAGAAAGATGGCTCCCTGAGATTATATGTTAATTTCAAAAACCTGAACTGCATCTCAGCTCAGAACCTATACCCATTACCACTGATGAAGGACACGCTGGCCCAACTGGGAAAGGGCCATATTTTCACTAAATTGGACCTCAGGGAAGCATACTATAGGGTCCGCATAAAGGAGGGGGATGAGTGGAAGACAGCTTTCAACTGCCCCCTTGGTTGTTTCCAGTTCCTGGTGATGCCCTTTGGCCTGCAGGGGGCGCCTGCAGTCTTCATGCAATTAATTAATGAAATTTTGCATGACCACCTTTACAAGGGCGTTATCGTATATTTAGATGATATCCTTATTTACACTCAAACTTATGACGAACACGTCACGTTGGTCCGCACTGTCCTGAAGAAGCTCCGGGCCGCTGAACTTTATGCCAAGTTGTCCAAGTGTGAATTTCACCAAGAGAAGATTGACTACCTTGGGTATCGTATCTCCCCCGCTGGTATTGAGATGGACCCCGCTAAGGTAAAGGCGGTCACTGAGTGGAAGGCGCCCCATACACGTAGACAATTGCATAAATTTTTGGGTTTTGCCAATTTCTATTGTCAGTTCATCCCTTCTTTTGCCAAAATTGTGCTTCCCATCACTAATTTGTTGAAGTCCAAAGGTGGGCCTAAACCTAAGCCTAGCAAGCCGTTGGATTGGACCATGGAGTGTCAGGCTGCTTTTGAGAAGTTGAAACGACTCTTTGCGGCGGAACCGGTTCTGAAGCATCCGGAGATGGACAAGCCTTTTGTCATTCAAGCTGATGCCAGTGACATGGCAGTTGGGGCCGTCTTGCTTCAGACTAACGACCAAGGTAATTTACAACCGTGCGCATACACCTCCCGTAAGCTCATGGACACAGAAAGGCATTGGGCAATCTGGGAGAAGGAAGCATTTGCTGTACGTTGGGCTTTGGCCACGTGGCGCCACTTTCTGGAGGGCGCTAAGCACCTCTTTGAGGTGTGGAATGACCATAAGAACTTAGAAGCTTTGAGGACTCCCAGGTGCCTCTCCCCTAAGCAGATGCGCTGGGCTCAGCATTTCAATTGGTTCAATTTCACACTCAAGTACATCCCAGGAGGGAAAAATTTTATGGCTGATGCTTTGTCCAGACTTCCTCAATACAACTGCTCTAAACTCAGTGTTATCCAGCCCGTGGTTCCCACGTCCAGCCTCGCTGCTCCCGTTGTTACTAGGCAGCAGGCGCGCTCGAAGGTGGAAGTGTCTCAAGATTTCCTCTCTGATCTCAAAAAGGCCCTTCCCCAGGATGATTGGTTCCAGCAGCATCAAGGTGAATGCACAATAAGGGACGATTTACTGTGGATTAGGGCGAAACTTTACATCCCTGCCTCTCTTCATCTCGTTGTCCTCCAACGGGCTCATGATTCCAAGTTGGCGGGTCACTTTGGATTTGTGAAGACGCTGCATTTGGTGAAGAGGCAGTTTTGGTGGCCCGCTTTGAAAAAGGACATTGAACTTTATGTTGCCAGCTGTCCGGTCTGTGCAGCCGCTAAACGGCTACCAGGGAAGCCGCAAGATCTACTCCAATCTGTAGCCCGCCCTGTCGCCCCCTGGAAGGAGCTTTCTATGGACTTTATTGTCGAACTTCCTGAGAGGCAGGGGCACACCGTTATATGGGTGGTTACTGACTTATTTTCCAAACAAGTTCATTTTATTCCAAGCCACAAAATTCCTTCTGCAAAGGCACTTGCTAAACTCTTCATTTCTCACATTTACCATTTGCATGGTGTGCCTGATCGCATCATTTCTGATAGAGGTGTCCAATTCACTTCTGTTTTTTGGAAGGAGTTTCTTAAGCGCATTGGCTCTGCTCGGGGTTTAAGCTCTGCCCACCACCCTCAGACTAATGGGGCTTGCGAGAGGACTAATTCTGTTCTGGAACAATATTTACGTTGTTTCATCAATTACCAGCAGGATGATTGGGTGGACTTGTTGCCGCACGCGGAAGTGGCTTATAATAATTCCGTACATAGCAGCACTGGATTCACTCCTTTTCGTGTTGTATCTGGCCAGGACTTTGTTCCTATTCCCAAGGTTCCTCTTGAGCAGTCACAGATTTCGTCCGTCTCCGAGTGGAGTGAGCGATTGAGCCATATTTGGCCTTTGGCACTTAGTACTTTGGATGCTGCGCATCGCGCGCATAAGAAACAGGCTGATAAGAAACGTGCGCAACCTTATCAGTACAAAGTGGGTGACCAGGTTTATTTATCCACGAAGTTCCTTCAAACTACGCAGAAATCTAAGAAGTTGGGGCCTAAGTGGGCCCGTTTCCCATAATCAAGGTCATCAATCCTGTTTCGGTTCACTTGCAGCTACCCAAGCACCTCAGCCGTGTTTATCCAGTTTTCCACGTTAATCTCATTAAACCTGTTCGTTTCTCATCTTTACGTCCACCTGTGGACCCACTGCCTGCCCCCCTGTTGATTGATGGTGAACAACATTTTGAGGTCCGGGAAATATTGGACTCTCGACGACGGCGGAATCGGATACAGTACATAGTGGCTTGGAAGCATTTTCCTCCATCTCATGCCGAGTGGGTGGACAAGTCCCATGTCCGTGCTCCCCAGCTACTCCGACAGTTTTATTCTGCTTATCCTGACAAACCCTGATTTACTCTCCTTCCTGACTTTCTCCCCCCCCTTTTTTCTTTTTCTGTTTTTTTTTTGTTGTTGTTCATCTGTTTGTTTGTGTTTTCTCGTTTTCCAGGCCTGACCGCCTTTTTCCGGAGGACGGCCGGATGTCAGCCTCTGTTTTGCTGTTGCTTCGGCTGCCATGAAACGGGGAGGGAGGGCATGGTATTTGGGAGGGGTTTACTAATTGTGCTGGAGGAAGATTCTGGAGTTCTGCTGCCTGTCGGACTACGCATGCGGAGGAGGTTCCCGCCAAGGCTAACGGCACCGACATTCCATCTTAGTGATGCCTTTTGAAGTTATCTCACACCTGACACTTAGGAGAATTATGATTGGAATGTAACTGGGATGCCAAGGGGTGGGGAATGGGTTATTCTATATATCAATCGCTTTCGCGCCTAAATAATCAGTCTTCACTTTGCTACGCCTTTAATCATTTATAATTAGTAAAAGTACACTTGATTTCTACCTATGGAGTCTCGTGGTCTTCTTTCCTAATTACCCAATGAAGAGGTGCTTACAGCAACTAAATCAGTCAAGGAGGGCTATTTGGACTCTGAAATTTGCACTGGGAGCAAGAAGGAGACAGGAAGGAGCCTGGCTTAGCTGAGAACTGAAAATGAAACCACTTGTGTTTTGCTTGTATTTACTGCTACCTTGGAAAACCTGCTTTGAGTAATGTATTGTATATTATTATTATTTTGAATCCTGCTGTATCAGTCACTGTGCTTTCTGAATTTGATTGCTGCTGCAAACTCTGACCAGCCAGGTAAGCTTCAGCACTTATTGCAGCTTAATTCAGCACAGCTGATTGGTGGGTGGATCGGACTGCCAGAATATCCCTGATCAGCTGTTCCAGTATTGCCACAGACCATTGCTGCCTCCATGCCTCATGTTTTTAGCCTCTGGTGGGGGGAGCTATATTCAATGTATAAGACACACCCAAATTTTCATCTTCTTTTTTGGGGGGAAAAGGTGTGTCTTATACTCCGAAAAATATGGTATTTATTTGTCATCTCAGGCATCAATGCTAAGACCCATATATTCACATGTGCTGTCCCTGTTATTTATTCTTACAATAGGCAGGCAGGCCAAAAGAAAACATACAGCTGTGAGAAATGTGCTTGCCAGGCAGATACCTACCTACCTACCTACCTACCTACCTACCTACCTACCTACCTACCTACCTACCATCCTTCCTTCCTTCCTTCCTTCCTTCCTTCCTTCCTCCCTCCCTCCCTCCCTCCCTCCCTCCCTCCCTCCCTCCCTCCCTCTCTCTCTCTCTCTCTCTCTCTTTCTTTCTTTCTTTCCATGTCCTATGAGGTACTGGCTTAAAAACAATCTGTCTGGATTGAAAATCTTTGGCGGCAGCAGTTTACAAGGAAGTCAGTCTGGATTGCAGATAGAGTCTCTCTTTAAAGTGGTCAACTGAGCCCTTCTTAGATTGACTGAGCTATCAGTTCTGTAGCATATTCCTGCACTGAATATTTTCCCTGTTGTACAATAGATGGAGATCTCATGCTTGACCAGATCCTTGTTTACAATAATGTATGGACCCTATTTGGAGAGGACCATTCATGACAGCAATTGATTTTGATTCTGTACTCTCTTCAGGTCTAGTTGGTTCACAGATTAGAGTTTCTGATCCACCTAAATAGTCACTTGACCTGACATTACAGCAAGGCACTGGCTATCTTATTGACAGTCAGTGGAATTACCAAAGAGTCAGTACTTATCATGGACTTTTAGTTTGCTTGTGTTTCTTTAGCAATTTCTTTTAGTTTTACGAGGTAGGGGTGCTAACCCTATCTTCAACCCTCGTCACTTTATCCGGAGTTGGGACTGGCTGGGTTACCTCAAAACAAAACTGGCCCAGGTGGAGTTGAAACTTAGTGCCAAACACTAAAGGAGACCTTAAGATTATTTATGTCTCTTGGAATGAAGCTGTGATTGAGTGAAACTTTTGGAAAGCACTTGCTGCCCAATGTGGTTGGCAACACCTTCTTATCCTTGTTCTCCACAAGGATAGGGTACAAGGACTCCCCGAACAATGGGCCACCTGTATAGGAAGCAGTGGGTAGGTGCCACTTTGACTTATTGTTGGCCAACAACTTCGGAGCCACAGAAGGCATCTCAATGTTACTGAGGATGGCAGGCCCCAGGACTTGACTGAATCCAGTGTCAAGCTTGTGGAAAACAGGGTGACCGCAATGATCTTATTAACATCCTGCATAAAGCGTGTGTCATCAGGGGTAATTTGGCCCTGCAGCTGACATAACCAGAGTAAGGTGGTACGGTTGAAAAAGGATGCTGCAGCTGCAGCCTTAATAGCCCATGCCAATGCTTGAAACATCTTGCATAGGATAAGCTCGACCCTTTTATCATTCGTCTTAAGCTTGTCCGCAACAACTCCCAAAACCAGGGCCGAAGCAGTGGCTAGGCCGCGACTGGTGCAACTACTGTGGAAACATGTAGGGCATCATAAAATTCCTTGTCCATATTATAAAACCAGTCTCATTGCTGCTAGGATTCGGAAGAGTCTCTGGATGAGCCCATTGGTTTTTTACAACCTCCAGAAAAAGGGGTGGAGCAGGTACCTCCTCCTTTTCTGTAGATGTCTTAGAAAACATGATCTTGCCAGGTTTATCCAGAGTTTGCCGTGGCCGGAACAGCAGCTCCAGCTCCCAATTTGATTGTGGAACGAGCCTTGCTGAGGAGTGACTTAAAGAGGGCAGGGGAAAAAGGCCTGAAAAAGCTGGGGTACCTGGGACAGGTGCCCCCTCTTCATCAGATAACTCAAGGTCCTAGTGAACCTCTTCCCCAACAGGGAAATCTCACTAGCGAAGGATGGAGAGGCCAGTCTCTGGCTCTTCCTAGCAACCAATGATTAGCCTGAAGGCTGAGCACTGGTGCCCTTCTTTGACTTTCTGGAAACCTGGGCTGACTTTTTCTGTTACCTCATGCCTGAGGCAATGCCCAGGAAAATGGCTGAATCCTCCACAGGCTCTCAGGTAGGTTGTCCAGATCAGCCAGATTCTCATAAGGTTCTGCAGCCTCTTCCTCTGCATCTCCTTGTGGAGCTAGGCTGAGCCTAGGCATCAGATAATCCTGAGAGGTGCCCTACAGGGGATCGCCCATTACATCCCTGATGGCCATGGGGGAAACAGAAGGTGAGGGAGAAACCTCCATCCTACTATGCCTCCTAGGCCTGACATGAGATAATGGAGGTAAAGGAGAAGGGCTAGAAGGTCTGATTGGGGATCTGGATCTGGAAGAGGGCCTGGGCCTGTGTGCCTGTGCCTCTCTATGCCACTCTGCTTGAGTCTCCACTTTCTCCAGTGCACGTTGCCTGCACTGTTCCTCTCTAAGGGTTGCCTGTGAAGGGTGCTAAGAGGCCAAAGCCTTGGCCCTAGCAGCCCTGGTATGGGGTCCATGTGGAAAGCTAGTGACCCCAGGGAGTCTTCTTGGTCTGGGGCCTCAACACCTGATTCATGCCTGGTGTCCACTATTCTATCTCCCTCAGGAGATACTCAGGCCAGCACTCTCTCATGGAGAAATGGAGCAAGGTAATCTGTAGCCCTCACACCGGAATAGCTATCGCTCTGCTGGTGCTGCGATGAGGAATCCATGTGGCCATCTTCCATTGCTGTCCAACACTTGCAGTCTCCTCGCTCTTCTGCCTGACACATGTGGCCTCCACAATCTGCCTCCTGGCATGGTCGACCTCACCAAAATGGCCACCCAGTCCACATGGCTACTCCAAAATGGTTGACCAGCACCTGCGGCTGCTGGAAAAACCTTTGGAGCTCCACAGAGGCAAAGGGAACAGGCTACGCGAGGATCAGCTGCTCAAAGTCAGCCACCTCCAGTGCCTGGAATTGCCCAGGCTTCGCATAGCAAACAGCCCAGAGTGGAAATCCAAACCGGCACTCCGGCACCTCAGCAAGTGGCAATGGAATGCCCCCCTTTGCAATGCCAGCAGCTCTCTTACAATTTAAAACCAAAACAGCCAATTAATTCAAAAAAGAAAAAATTTGTTTAGGAGCTAAATTTATAGGAGTCAGCTCAACCAGACTGAGTGACAAACTGGAGCTACAGAGGAGGTGTGGTTTCAAGAGTGGCACTCAGTCTCGACTGAGGCATCTCCATTATAAAATCCATAGAATTCTCTCTCCAGGGTGCTGAAGTAGTGCCTCCTTAAATTTGGAGACCGTTGCATTGTCGGCAAGCGATTCCTTTTTGGCTTGTGTTCGGGTAATTACATTGGTGGTCTGGGGTGTTTGGAGCATAGGTTTAACAATTTCAGTCTTTTTGCTGTTGTATTGGGATTTTCTGGAGAGGGCATCTGCTTAGAAGCTTTTCCTTTCTGGGAGATATTTGAGTATAAAATCAAAACGTTTAAAGTATTGCGCCCAACGTTCTTGTTTGGGGGAGAGTTTTTGTGAGGTGTTCAGAGCTTCTAAGTTTTTGTGATCAGTGTAGACTTCCAAGGGGATTTTGTTCCCTTCTAAGAATTGTCTCCATGTGAGGAAGGCCCATCATACTGCATAAGCCTCTTTCTCCCATATGTCCCACCTTTGCTCAGTTTCTCTCAATTTCTTGGACGTTTATACACATGGTTGCAATTATCCTTGTTGATTGTTTTGAAGTAGGACTGCTCCTACTGCCACGTCACTGGCATCTGCTTGGATGACAAAGGGTTATTTGGCTCTGGATGTTTTAGGATTGGTTTAGCTGAAAATAATTGTTTGTTTTTCAAATGCCACTTGGCATTCCAGGGTCCAGTTAAGATGTTGCCTTGGTTCGGTTCCCCCCACCTTTTGTCTTTAGCAAATTCATAATGGGGAGATTGATTCTTGTAAATGCTGGAATGAATTGACGGTAAAAGTTAGCAAAACCCAGGAAACCTAGTAGTTGTTTATGGGTCTGGGGTAGCTCCCAATTGATGATGGCTTTTACTTTTTGTGGATCCATCTCTATTTCGTCATGGGATATTCTATATACCAGATAGTCAATTCTTTCTTGGTGGAACTCACATTTCAAGTGTTTTGCATAGAGTTTGGTGGCTTGGAGTTTAGCAAGAACTGCTTGGACTAGTTTTGTGTGTTCTGCTTTGTTTTGGTGTAAATTAGAATGTTATCAAGGTAAACCAGGACCCCTTTGTATAAATGTTCGTGGAGCACCTTGTTAATTAGTTGCATAAACACAAAAGGGGCCCTTTGTAGTTCAAAAGGGAGTACTTTAAATTGGTAACATCCCAGCGAGGTGTTAAAAACAATCTTCTACTCATCCCCTTTCCTAATTCTGATGTGGTAATATGCCTCTCATAAATCCAGCTTTGAAAATATTTTTCCTTTAGAGAGATGGCCCGCATGTCCTTCATGAGGGGGAGTAGGTACATATTTTCCATGCTAATCATGTTAAGGTTACAGTAGTTGGCGCAAAGGCATAAGGAGCCATCTTTCTTTTCACAAAACAATACAGGGGCCACTATTTTTGGTAGGAGGGGTTCTTTATAGATTTTTGTCAATAAACGCTCTGTTTGTCTAGTTCTCTGGGGAGTAGACTAGATGCAGTACATATTTGGTTTTGAAAGTTTGGCCCCCAGCAAGATTTCAATGGCACAATCCATGCCACGATGAGATGGCAGTTTATCTGATGCCTCCTCACTTAATACCATAGCCAGATCCTGGTACTCTTTGGGGGTGCTAGTTGTCTCAGCAAGGTGGTCAGCCATGGCCATTTCCCTGATCCCTTTCTCCTCCCCTCTGGGAGGTTTGTAAATGTTACATGTCTCTGGAATTTTATGTTTTCTCTCCTCTAGTTTACATTAGTGTTCCATTCCATAGCCACATGAGCCCTAGGACTAGTGGCTATTCCATTCCTGGGCTACTATGAACACGAGGGTCTCACTATTGTCTCCCAGTTTTATTTGTAATGGTTCTGTGGCAAAAATGGCTGCCCCCCCCCCGCTACTGTGCCATCTAGCTGTCAGAAAGCAATGTGGGTTTTCACTTTCCTCAGGTGAATTCCCAATCTTCCTGCCAGAGTTGGGCTAATTAGGCATTGGGTGCACCCCAAGTCCAGTAATGTTGCTACTTCCTCCCTTTTCCCTCAGCTGGGGATAAAAAGTCTTAGGAGTAGGGTCAGCAGTTCAATTGGGTTGCTTACCAGCAGGCCATCTTCCACATCACTTTTGAATTGGACCAGCTCTTCTTGGGGTGCCAGAGTTCCTTCCTCTGGATTTGCAGGAGAATGGAACTCCATGGCTGCCTGGCTTCTCAGCATGTTTTCTTTTTCTCAGGGGGTGGGTTTTGCTGGTTTCCCCCGATGGGTGATCAGACCTTCTGGTGGGGTTTTTGGAATGGCACTCTGCTGTGCATTGCCCCTCCTTCCCACACTTGAAGCAACCTGATGACCTCAGCGCCATGGCAATTTGGGGCTTGAATGGTTCCCACCACCCCTGGGGTGAGTATCTTCTCCAGGCTCTGCCAATGCGGTACTGGTTTCAGGACATGTCAATCTCTGCCTCCTCTGCCACCAGGTACCATTCATGCAGATATTTAGGGGCTCCACAGACCAAGCAGGCAGTGCACAGTAGTCATTGAGCCCATCTTTGAAACAACAGACTAGACTATCTTCTGGCTAGTCGACTCGACTGCCCAGGTCATGGAGTTCCTTGTTCAGTTTACAGGGCAACGGCCCTGCTTTATGATTCTATTGCTATCAGCGAGGGGGTCTTCAAAGCGGTGGTGCAGGGCTGTCATGAATCAATTGAAATCTCGCTGCTCTGGAGTGTCGGCATTGTGGGGGGTCACCATCCACCTGGCAGCTGTCCCTTCCAGGGCTAGGGTGATGACTCACACTTATGTCCCCAGGGTTGGAAAATTCCATCCATATTCTTGTTTATAGGTGAGGACCTGAGGCAGGAAAAACTCCAATTTCTAGGGATCTCCAGTGAATTTTACCCCCAAGGGGGCGCTTTCCTCTCCAGCCATGGGCCCCTGGGTTGGCCAGGAAACATTGCCTGGTCTGGAATGGCAGGAGGTTTAATCCCTGGTGTGGCTGCTGGTTCCCCGGCTTGGTCAGCTGCTTAGTCAGTTGCGGCTGGATCAGGGGTGATGGCTCAGGGTCTTTCAGCTGCTAGATTGCCCGCTCTCCTCAGTTGGCATCCCAGTTCACCTCAGACATTGAGGTTTTGCAAGGCTTCCATCATGAGGCTGTTGATATGCTTCTTCAACTGACCATCTGTTAGTGATTCTCCGATCAGTTCCACCTGATTGGAAAGGGCTTCCAGTTCCATTTTCCACCCGAGTTTGCAGCTACCTTGGGTGAAGGTCACCCTTGGGTCTTCTGTCACAGCTGTCCCTTTTTCCTACGCCAACAGACCATTGTCCCAAACCTTGGAACTCTCAAAGAGAGTTCAGACATTGTTGCAGGGTCCCCTCATTAGAGTATAAATTTGGGGGAACATTTTTTCTCTCTGGGTTGATCACTATTGCAGAGCCTGTTTTATGTAAGGACCTGCCTCGCACCCCCTCTTCAAAAAAAAGTGTATACTCTTGAAAACTTGGTATTTCACAAGTAATCTTTTTATTGAAAAGGGGTGAAAGCAAGTCAACATTCAAAGCAGGCTCTGAGACCCTCAGACTATACAATCCATGATAAAGGAACTTAGGAACCCCTTCCAACCGACCAGTGTGGATTCCCACCAATCTGCAGGTGTGAAGATTTTTTGTTCCAGCCTCTATGAAAAGCAGATAAGTAGAGATTCTCAGGATCATCTTCTAGATTTGCAACCCGCATGGCTCCCCCCCCCTTCCATCCTCCAAGAGGTGGGGACTTTCCAGACCTCTGAGGCATCAGGCAACAGTTATAAATCATGCAAAAGGTTATACACACAGGCAAGGCAAGACCTAGGATACTTAGGATACGTAGAAAAAAGAGAAAGAACAAAATGTATCAAATCCACCTCCACCCCTCTTCATCCACCAAAGAATAGCAGATACACGATCTGACAGGAACTCTCCCAGGGAACCCCAAACTTGCTGTTCCAAATATGATTAAGAAATGAGGATCAGCCAAGCTTCATGTCCACGTAGGCTACATTGTGATTATAGGCATAATTAGAATCCCTCAACTTGATGCTCCATTCACCAGCCAATCAGGAAACTCAGTTTTCAATTATTTATTCATGAGTAGCAGCTGTTCAGAATACATATAGTTGATCCCACAATCTCTCCTTTCTCCAGATAAATTTTATCAGCTAAGATCCATCATCTGGTTGTCAATTTAAGCTGCAATGCTGCCTCCACTTCTTCAGGGAAGCTCACCATGTCCTCGCCGGAACTTAGTTGTAGCTTAATCATTTTTGTCCCACAGTAGAAAATCTATGTTTTTATGATGTCAACTTACTGTAACATCTTTCAGCTTCTGCTACAGTCATTGGCAATGTGCAAATGGTCCATAGAGCTATGCACACTTCATGAAAAAGAATAGTTGAATTTGTTTTTAGTAAATTTCATTAAATTAGAAACTAATGCATGTTCTTTCTCAAAATTAAATTTGAAAACATTTTTCCAGATGCAAAGATTTCATAAAAGAAATTCTCAGAAAAACCAAATAAACATTTAACAGCTTCTCTCAGTTCTTCAAACACCAGTGTCACATTTTATAACTGAAAGGAATGTCATGAGCTGCTTACTTTTCTTTGAAATTTGTCATAAAATTTGCATTTCTTCTTCTACGATAGGTTTTCTATAGAATTTTGGATCAATAGTTTCTACATTGTGTTATTTTTAAAATAATATCAATTAATAATATCTGCAGAAACACCTGTCACTCTGGGCTGCTCTGCCATGTCAAATCCATTTTTTCATGAGTACTTGAAAGAATCTTATACTAGAAGCTAGCCAAAAGAAGGAATGGAAATGAACGGAAGAACTTTTACAGTGCTTCTTGCTGTGAATGAGTTTTCTGTGTCATGTTTAACTGAAAATCACATTCTAAGGCTTCCAGAATACATGTCTGGACAGATAGTATTCATATGCATTCCAGCACATTTAAACTGAGAATGGAAGTAACTGTGTCGGGTGGGGGATGGGGGGGGAGAGATGGTCCTCTTATTATTCTACATTTCATGTGGCTAACAGAAAGAAGTGCTATATGCAAACCAAAAAAACAACATTTCAAAACATCCTGCTGCATTATTAACATCTTCAAGATTTAGTGAATAGAAGCACAAAAGAAAACCTGTAAGTTCATTTTTGGAGATAACACAAGCTTAGTTTTTTTCTAAGGTATTACAGCCATTATCAATTGTGATCTCTGAAGGCATAAAGAGTGGGGAACATTGTGATTCTACAAAGCAGGAATGAATACTGAGAGCACTGAGTGAAGAACATTTCTTTATGGCTGTCCTTTGGATGTGGTTCATTGTCCTCCTCCTCTCTCCATATGTTTCATTAAGGAATCTAGGACTCTTAGTTCTTGAAAGAACTTGTCACACTGGAAAGTACAAATTCCTTTGTCTCTCAACCTACAAGTCTGTGGATTAATTGCACATACATATTCTAAAGCAGGGATGGGTTTCAAAAATTTTTACTGGTTCGGTGGGCATGGCTAGGTGGGGGGTCATGTGACTAAGTGGGTATGGACATCACTCATGCATACTCAGTCACATGACCACCACCCCAAGTTATGCCAACCGAAATGGTAATAAAATTTTTTGACAAGGGGGAGGTGCCAGGCCAGGGTTCTTCGCTGTCTCCCAGATGGTGCTGGGGATGAGCCAAGCAGCCTGCTCTTGAAGTGGCAGCTGTGGCCAATGGGCTTGACCCTGGGATCTCTCTCTGTCTGCCCAGGACACTCCGTCTGCCTGGGAGATGGACCCAGGGAGGAACATAATGGCCGTTCAGGCAGTACCGCCCAGCATCCTTTGGAGGCAACTTGCTGGGCAACTTCTACAAAGTGGACATGTGTCCCATCCCCACCCCGATGCCTAGCACCTTCCATTCAAACCCGCAGCAGCATCACCTGCTGCTCCCTGCCGCTGCACACCTGCCCTCTGCCTTCAGAGGTAACAGAGGTAATACGATTCCCCCCCCATCCAGCCAAATATGCTGCAGGTGTGAGATGGACCCAATGGAGGCAAGCGCTCCTCTTGGTGGGGTGGCTGTGCTCTCCTGCTCCTGGCCCAAAGCCTCACCACACATACACATACACACACACCACCCAGCCAAGCACACTGCAGGTGCGAGATGGATCCAACAGAGGCAAGTGCTCCTCTTGGTGTGGCTGTATTCACCCGCTCCTGTCCTGAAGCCTCCCCCGCCCAGCCAAGTCTGTGGCACCAAGAGGAGCACTTGCCTCCATTGCCCCCAAAGGTGGAGGGCAGTTGCACAGTGGCAGGGAGCAGTGGGTGCTGCTGCTGCAGGTGCGTGATGGACCCAATAGGGGCAAGTGATCCTCTTGGCTGTGCTAGCCTGCTCCTAGCCCAAAGCCTCTCGAGTCACACATACCCCCCAGCTAAGTGTGCCACACCAAGAGGAGCGCTCACCTCCATTGCCTCCAAAGGCAGAGGGCAGGTGCACAATGGCTGGGAGCAGCAGTTACTGCTGCTGTGGGTGCAAGTGGAAGGCACTGGGCATTGAGGGGGCACATATCCACCTCATAGTTGCTGAGTTCCACAAGTAGCTAAAGCGCACCACAGCGTATGGTCGGAGGCCAGCGGGGGATCCGATGGTGACGGCAATGGTGGTGAAGGCACTCAAGGGCACTCAGGACAAGCAGGCTGGCTGGGCTGGCCGTGTCATTCGGGTTGGCTATTTATACCTGCCAGCTGATAGGCACCCCGTAGCATCTGCCTCCTCCCCAGCCGAAAAGTTCCTTCCCATCCCAAATCTGGCACCCCTTCTGGGCTGGTTGCCTGGACAGGCCTCAGGAGGGGGCCATCCCTGCCCGGTTTGCAGCTGGTGAGGAGGGGAGGCTAACAACAAAACATAATCTAGCCAAAGTTCAGTTCTTTATTTGCTTACACCACATAGATAGAATCCTGCCAATCTAAAATTATACTATGTCAGCATTCCGAGTAACGCATCTGCCAAAAGCAGAATTTGGAGGGAGGGAGGTTTCTCAAATAATATGTTTATTGGATACAACATATTGGCACAGCTAGTGAAAACCAACTCTAAAAGTTTCCCCTAATTAAAATAGCAAATATTTCCCATACCAGATGTTACTGGTCACATTGTCCAATGAAAGTAGCTGGGAGGATGCTTGGTCACTCCTCTCCTCCTTTATTTGCCACCTGTTGGAATAGCCTTGGTTCCCACAAGAAAACTTTTTGTTTTGACTGGTAGCCAGTCTATCTACTTCCCCCCTCCTTTCCCCCTTTTCAAAGTTCATGGCAACTATGAGGCAGGAAAAGATGGCTTCAACCAGGTTTCCTTCAGAGTTGATAGTCAGATCTGCCCCCATTAACTGGAGAAAAGTTCCTGGAAAATTCAAATGGAAAATACATTAGTCTTGCATCATTCACATTTCCTCAACTCCCTTCCCCTGCCCCCAAAGGTCCTTTTGGTTTTTGAGAGTATTTATCATGGAATTTCTTAACTAGCCTATTGGCTTTTCATCCCAAGTTTTTACTCAAGTGGCCTCAGATAATGGTTAACTCTTCCATTGCACTAGGTATTGTAGTCTCCCCTTGTAGTCTAGAGCAGAGGTCCTCAAACTTTATAAACAGGGGGCCAATTCATGGTCTCTCAGACCTTTATTTTGTAGGTCAATGAATTGATGCGAACCTTTTAGAATGGCAGAAGGGTATCAACAAATTTGTATGGGCAAGAAGCTGAGGGTAAAGATGAAAATAATGCAAGATGTACGTGAGAGAGGAGGATTGAAACTACCTAATTTAAAACTATATTATGATGCAGTGGCATTATCTGTAATTAGTGACTGGACTCATTTAACCAATGATAGAATATTGAATATTGAGGGACACGATCTGGTATTTGGCTGGCATGCTTACCTGTTATTCAACAAAAAATTGGATAAGAATTTTAAAAGTCATATTTTAAGAAATGCTTTACTGCGGGTTTGGAAAAAATACCAATATAAATTAAATGACAAGATACCCATGTGGGCAATTCCTAGACACGCAATTGAAAATATGAATATAGCACAAAAACAGGACAGAATTACTTACAGACAGCTTCTTACCTCGGAAAGGGGGGTATTACAATTAAAATCTTTAGAGGTATTGAAAGAGAAGGTAGTTCAAACATGGTTCCAGTATGGGCAATTACAGGCTAGGTGGAAAATAGATCAAAAAATTGGTTTTATCCAAGTTGAGGATAACTTGTTTAAAGAAATAAGAGATCAAAGCTTAATGCATATAAAGAGGATATATAATGTATTAATACAGATGGATTCGGAAACAGAATTAGTTAAAGATTGTATGATAAAATGGGCTCAAAATATTGAAGAACCAATAATGTTGGATACATGGGAAAGAATCTGGGTAAGAAATGTGAAATTTACACAAGCTCAAAATCTGAGAGAAAATTTTTACAAGATGTTCTATAGATGGCATTTAGATCCTAAAAAGTTGGCTTCTATGTATCCGAATGTACAGCCTAAATGTTGGAGGTGTGGTTCTCTCGATGCTACATATTATCATATATGGTGGACCTGCCAAAAGGTTAAGGCATTCTGGATAAAAATATGGTGGGTTATGCAAAATATTTTTAAAAGAAGGATAAAGTTTATTCCTCAGTTATTTTTACTAGGTATATGTACTGACTTTACAGTGGTAGAGACTAACTTGATTCTGCACCTAATAACTGCAACAAGACTGTTGGTGGCGCAATACTGGAAGAAGGAAGACTTGCCTACAATCCAAGAATGGACATTGAAAGTCACAAACTTAGCCGAGATGGCTAAAATATCGGCATATCTTAAAGATCACTCAAATGAGAGATATAAACGAGACTGGAAAAAATGGATTGACTATATACAAAATAAATACGGGACCAAGAAATTCCAGTTAGCCTATGCTTAAGATCAGAAATGATTTAAACTGTTTAAAGTTAGTTCAGTAAGAAGAAGCTAAGGTCAATGTAGAATGTCATTAATTTCTTTATTTCTTTTTTCTCAATAGATTTTAGACTGTGTTAGTTAAAAATCCATACCTTGTACGGGTTCTGGGAAGTCAGGGGGGGGAGGAGGGGGGGCTGGGGGGGAGGGAGGGAGGGGCATACAAAAAAATTGTAC
Organism: Thamnophis sirtalis; assembly: GCF_051295495.1. Taxonomy (NCBI): domain Eukaryota; kingdom Metazoa; phylum Chordata; class Lepidosauria; order Squamata; family Natricidae; genus Thamnophis; species Thamnophis sirtalis. The sequence continues at coordinate 430,267 of NW_028261404.1, read as the reverse complement.
TTCAATGTTTTAATGATTGACGAATGATGAAATATTTGTGTTTTTTAAAAGAAATAAAACCTTTTTCTATGAAAATATAAATATAGCACAAAAACAGGATAGAATTACTTATAGACAGCTTCTTATTTTGGAAGGAGGGGCACTACAATTAAAATCCTTAGAGGTATTAAAAGAGGAGACGGCAGTTCAAACATGGTTCCAGTATGGGCAATTACAGGCCAGGTGGAAAATAGATCAAAAAATTGGTTTTGTCCAAATTGAGGACAACTTATTTAAACAAATAAGAGATCAAAGTTTAATGCATATAAAGAGGATATATAATGTATTAATACAGATAGATTCGGAAACAGAGTTAGTTAAAGATTGTATGGTAAAGTGGGCTCAAAATATTGAAGAACCAATAATGTTGGATATATGGGAAAAAATTTGGGTAAGAAATGTGAAATTTACACAAGCTCAAAACCTGAGAGAAAATTTTTACAAGATGTTCTATAGATGGCATTTAGATCCTAAAAAGCTGGCTTCTATGTATCCGAATTTACAACCCAAATGTTGGAGATGTGGTTCTCTCGATGCTACCGATTTCCATATATGGTGGACTTGCCAAAAGGTTAAGGCATTTTGGATAAAAATATGGTGGATTATGCAAAATATCTTTAAAAGAAGGATAAAGTTTACTCCTCAGTTATTTTTGCTAGGTATAAGTACTGACTTTACAGTGGAAGAGACTAACTTGATTCTGCACTTAATAACGGCAGCAAGACTGTTGGTAGCGCAATACTGGAAGAAGGAATACCTGCCTACAACTCAAGAATGGACATTGAAAGTTACAAATTTAGCCAAGATGGCTAAAATATGGGCATATCTTAAAGATCACTCAAATGAGAGATATTATCAAGACTGGAAAAAATGGATTGACTATATACAAAATAAATACGGGACCAAGAAATTCCAGTTAGCCTATGCTTAAGATCAGGAATGATTTAAATTGTTTAAAGTTAGCTTAGCAAGAAGATCAATGCTTATCTTAGCTTAGCTAAGATCAATGTAGAGATGTTATTAATTTTTTTATTTCTTTTTTCTCAATAGATTTTAGACTGTGTTTGTTAAAAATCTATACCGTGTACGGGTTCTGGGAAGTCAGGGGGGGAAGGAGGTGGGGGGTCGGGGGTCGGGTGGGGGGAGGGAGGGATATATATTAGGCTAGACACGATGTGTTAGATCTCAATGCAATGTGACTTCACTCGTATACTGTTTTTCTTTAATTTTTCTTTAAAAATAGGATAAGCCAAGTACATTACCATATAGTGGAAATACACCAAGGGGAGGAGGAGTAGGAAAGAAGAAAGAAGAAAGATGGGTAGAGAGGGATGGGAGAGAGGATGGGGGGGGGGGACGGTGAAAAGGAAGGGGGGGAGCGGATCTGGAGAGAGGAGTGGTAGAGGGGGAGGGGAAGTAGGGTAGAGGGGGATGATGGAGGGAAGATAGAAAGTTGGAGGGTGGTGGAAGAAAGAGGTGTATGGAGAATGGAAGAGGTATATTGGGCTTTTATTTTCTGGGGCATTGTTGACAAGAGGAATTGATGCAATTATTGTTTAATACTGTATGGTGTATACATGTGAGTGTATAAAAATGAAAATAAAATATACTAAAATTAAAAAAACAAACTGCTATGGAAAACTGGATGCACTTTCCCTAGTAAGCAAGGGAGTTTCAGCTCCACCATGACAGGATTACTAATCATGATAAGGAATGATCCTATAAATTTTGGCCCTAGCATTTTACAGGGTACCTTTAACCTTAGGTACTTGATGGAGAGATAAACCTTGTTCCCTATTTGGAAGGGCATTTGGGGGACCAATGCTTATCAGCTTGCACTTTTGGGTTTTTTCCAGCTTCTTGTTTTGTGTTTTCCCATGCTTTTCTCAATGACTCCATCCATTCAGTTAAGGTCATGGAGAAGGGTGACTCCCTGGGGGGTTCAGGCATGGGGACGAACTCCATGCCAGTGATGATTTTGAATGTGGTCACAGTGCACTGCATTGTTGTATGCCACCTTGGCAAATCTTGGTAGCAAATCTGCCCAATTAGTTTGTTGGTAATTGACATAGCATCTTAAGTATTGTTCTAACATCATGTTAGTTCATTCCACGGCCCCATTTTTACTCAGATGCAAAGCTGAACTAAGCCCCTGGGAGGACCCAATAGACCTGATAAACTCCCTCCAGAATTTGGCTAAAAATTGGACCCTCTGGCCTGAAATGAACAGAACAGAGCAGCCTGTAAATGTGCTTTACGAATAGTTTGGCTAGCTTATGGGCTGATGGGAGACTGGAACAGGCTATAAAATGGGCTTGCTTGGAGAAGAGATTGATCACTGTCCAAATTACTATATTTTCCCCACTCTCTGGAAGTTATAAAATCCATGGTCATTTCTTCCTGTGGATGGAACAGGTCAGCTACTTTTTGGAGCAGTCCTGGGGGTTTCCCTGGTTGTTTCTTCATTGTGGCACATGTTGCACAGCTTTTGACATAGTTCTAAATGTCCTTTTTCATCTTGGGCCACCAAAATTGCCTCCTTGCCAGGCACAAGGTCTCATCGTGACCACAAACCAGAAGTCAAATTGTTTAGATGCACTCCATCTTTCCTTCATGCTTCCAATATTTACTTACTTACCTATCAATCTATATACAAGGTCATCCCACTCAAATAAGATGTCCATGTGTGACATGCAACAGAAAAACAAACAATGAAAGAAAAAATCTTACCATGTAACAATAAACAAATGCAAAATATAAAATGGTGACCAAGCACATAACAAAAACCCGTTAGAAGCTGAATGAATTTTCAAATTCACTTAAGTTCTTTCTCTCTTCACCACCTTCTCCAAGGCAGAAACTGTTCATTCTCTTTTCTAGATTCATTGCTTTGCTTTGGATTCTTTTCTAATGCCACTATGACTCCTACCTTCCCAAAATCTAACTTGACTCTACTGTGGCAAACCATGAGCAGATGAGTAGCAGATTTGCCAACTATTCTACATATTAATCCTATTTCAAAGCAAATGAAATGTGATGAGTGGGACCTTTATTTTGTAGGTCAATGAATTGATTTGATTTGATTTGATTTGATTTATTGCATTTCTATGCCGCCCTATTCCCAGAGGGACTCAGGGCGGCTCACAAACCAAAATAGGGGGGGGAATACAAACAAGAGGAAAACAACAGACAAACAACTACAACAATTTAAAAACAATCAACAACCACACAATTCGAGTGGGGATGGGAATTCGTCAGCCCCAGGCCTGTCGGAACAGCCAGGTTTTAAGGGCTTTGCGGAAAGCCTGAAGGGTGGTGAGGGTCCGAATCTCCACAGGGAGCTCGTTCCAGAGGGCCAGAGCAGCCACAGAGAAGGCCCTCCTCCGGGTGGTAGCCAATTGGCATTGGCCGGTAGATGGAATTCGGAGAAGGCCTAGTCTGTGGGATCTAATAGGTCTGTGGGAGGTAATTGGCAGCAGGCAGTCTCTCAAGTACCCAGGTCCAATACCATGAAGGGCTTTATAAGTGACGACTAGCACCTTGAAGCGTATCCGAAGACCAATAGGCAGCCAGTGCAGCTTGCGGAGGATAGGTGTGATTGCTCGCGCGGCTGCATTCTGGACAAGCTGAAGTCTCCGAATGCTCTTCAAGGGCTGCCCCATGTAGAGCGCATTGCAGTAGTGTTTGGTAAGATATCCTCCTTAGTTTATTAGCATCCAGATCTATGCACTATTCAAATTTCCCCCCACTATATTAAGAGAGGAGGAGGTATGGATTGTCCAGGTAAATGCATATAAGATAAAGCTCCAGGAAGAAGGAGCTAAGTACAATGTATTTTAAGAAATGTGGTGTTAAATACAGGGATAAATAAATAGAGGGACACATAAACTGTTCTCATCAGATATATTACATTTCATATATAGAGAATATAATAAGCTAGTTTGTTTCAAGGATGTATGTAAATCAGCTATGGCCCAAAGGTGTATTTCAAAAAGCAACTGGGTTTTCTTGGTTTTTGCTTGAAAATATTTCTTTTCTCATCCAAGAAGCTTCTTCAGTTCTGAACTGAAGAACTGAATGATTGAGAATCTCCATAGACATGAAGCAGTTCTACTATTTCATGCATGGTTTTTAATTGCACCTTATATATCTATCCATTCCAGGGTGTTCTTTTTTAATTTTAACCAAAGGAAAGAGGAGGAAGTAATATGTTTTTCAGAGACACCTTTGGAAGGAGTCAAAACAGGCAATATGGCAGACTCTCTCATTCTCTCATGCCTCCATCCTGGTACTCCTTGACCTCTCTGCGGCTTTCGATACCATCGACCATGGTATCCTTCTGCGACGACTGCAGGGGTGGGGGTGGGAGGCACTGTTTTACGGTGGTTCTCCTCTTACCTCTTGGACAGGTCGCAGTCGGTGTTGGTCGGAGGGCAGAGATCGACCCCTAGGCCCCTAACGTATGGGGTGCCGCAGGGTTCAGTCCTGTCCCCCTTCCTCTTTAATATCTACATGAAACCGCTGGGTGAGATCATTCGACGGCACGGGATAAAATACCACCAGTATGCGGACGATACACAGCTGTATCTGTCCGCCCTGTGCCAACTCAATGAAGCGATTGACGTGATGTGCCAGGGCCTCGAGGCTGTTAGGGACTGGATGGGGGTTAACAAGCTTGTACTCAATCCAGATAAGACCGAGTGGCTGCTGTGCTTCCCTCCTACTAATTGGCCAAGTGTTCCACCTCTCAGGCTGGGTGGTCAAACAGTACGCCCCTCAGACAGGGTCCGCAACTTGGGAGTCCTCCTGGACCCACAGCTGACTTTTGAACACCATTTGTCAGCTGTGACCAGGGGGGCATTTGCCCAGGTTCGCCTGGTGCACCAGTTGCGTCCCTACCTGAACCGGGAGGCTCTCACAACAGTCACTCGTGCCCTTGTGACCTCCAGACTGGATTACTGCAACGTGCTCTACATGGGGCAGCCCTTGAAGAGTATTCGGCGACTTCAGCTTGTCCAGAATGCAGCCACGCGAGCGATCGTGGGTGCGCCTCGGTTCACCCACGTAACACCTATCCTCCGCGAGCTGCACTGGCTGCCTGTTGATCTCCAGGTATGCTTCAAGGTGCTAGTTGTCACCTACAAAGCCCTTCATGGTATTGGACCTGGGTACTTGAGAGACCGCCTACTGCCAATTACCTCCACTAAACCAATTAGATCCCACAGACTAGGCCTCCTCCGAATTCCATCAGCCGGCCAGTGTCGACTGGCGACTACCCAGAGGAGAGCCTTCTCTGTGGCTGCTCCGACCCTCTGGAATGAACTCCCCGTGGAGATTCGTACCCTCACCACCCTCCAGGCCTTCCGCATAGCCCTTAAAACCTGGCTGTTCCGACAGGCCTGGGGCTAAAGACTCGCTGCCCCACTTCGAATGGTATGATTGTTGTGCTTTTAACTATGTATGGTTTCTATGTTTTTGTAACTCTGTTTGTATTTCCCCTCCCTTTTTGAGTTGTGAGCCGCCCTGAGTCCCGTCAGGGAAAAAGGCGGCATACAAATAAAATTAAACCAAACCAAACCAAACCTCTCTCTCCCCCTCTCTCTCTCACACACGAATGATCTTGAATTACAAAGCCACATCCATCACCTGGTCTTTTTGATCACACACATCCATTTCAAAATGTCCCTGGCCTTTTTAATGGCTAATTGGAATTTCCCATTTGAAAATCTCTCAGGCTATACCATTGCTTCATCTTGTTCAATACAATTGATATCATCTATTGCACTTTGCTTTCTTTAGATCTTAATATGAGAGATTTTTGGAAGCAGGCAGGGAAGGAGAAATTCAGTTCATGTGGGAAGGGACAAGACAGTCCAGTGCCATGGGACAGGCCATGGGAAGGAAGCACTTCAAAGAGATTCTACCTTAATTTGCTTATTATAATCCTGCCTGGGTATTTACTTTTACAGTTTTCAAAGTTTTCATATGTTTTTATCTCTGATTGGCATTAGAAATGCCTTTCTGAAATCCCTTCTCACTTCTTTGCTTTGCCAGCTTGTCACTATGGAAACTGGAATTCCTGTAATAAAGACAGATAACTGGGAAAGCTAGCTCCCGAAACATCTGAAGAACACCAAGTATGGGAAGATTGATCTGTGCTAATTTCAGAGGCTCTGTAAGATTTATGATAAAAAGCTTTCCTAGTCTAGGCTAGAATTGGCAGGGGTTCAGGCTAGAGCCAACCTGAAATCAGATGTTTGGTGTTGTGTAGGGTGAATTCCAGAGCACTGCTGCATATTGACAAAGGAGAGGGACTTGGGGCCTTGTACTCATCAGTTGCCACTACCATAAAATAAGCAAGGTGATAAAAGACTCCATTATCTGTTGATATTATAACACCAAGAATAGAGGTTTTGTTGGAGTCATCTTAGAGATTGTGTCAAACTATTTAATAGCAATAGCAATAGCAGTAGACTTATATACCGCTTCATAGGCCTTTCAGGCCTCTCTAAGCGGTTTACAGAGAGTCAGCATATTGCCCCCAACAATCTGGGTCCTCATTTTACTAAGGTGACCAGATTTTCAGATTGGTAAAGAGGGACACCATTGACCGGGGGGGGGGGGCTTGATTAAAAATTTTATATTTTGTCAAACATGACCCCAGGACACTGAAACCATCATAAATACGAATCTGTTGCAAACATCAAAATTTTGATCACGTGACCATGAGGATGCTGCAACGGTCGCTAAGTGTGAAAATGGTCGCTAAGTGTGAAAATGGTGATCAGACACTTTTTTCAATGCCATTGTAACTTTGGTCACTAAATGAACTGTTTGAGACTTGCATTATAATGCCTTATGCCAGCTTACATTTTCAAGAGAGAGAAGCTAAACTCCTTGTTAGAATTGAAATAGAAATGAATAGAGTAGAGTAAAATAGAATAGAATAGTTTATTAGCCAAGTGTGATTGGACACACAAGGAATTTGTCTTTGGTGAATATGCTCTCAGTGTACATAAAGAAAAATAAAATAGTAAGATAGTGGGATCCTTGCTGCACCAAGCCTTCTCTAATCCTCTCACTTTCATCAAAAACAGTAAAAATCACTCATGCTTTTTTATTTCTATTTATTATTTTGCTATGGCCACATATGAATATATATGCACATTCCAAACAGATTTTCTTACTAAACAGCCACCATTCTCATCCATAGGCCACTAAATGCCTCACCAACCTTTTCTGTATTCTTTCATTTCCTTCCATCCATTTATTTATTTAATACAGAGTAGATTAGGCTGTCAGCCTTAGTCATTCTTCTAACATGACAACAATTCTTACCAACAAGGACGGTATTGGCACATTTTAGCTAATGCAACCTAAACATAACCAAAGCCTATTTCACTTCAAGTATGCTAACTTTATTCTATGCCTTCCCACGCATTACATGGCTTGAACGTTCGCGGATCGCCACCAAATTGCACAGGTGGTTGTTCTACCAGATGGACATCCTTACTTTTTCTCGAAAACGGGAGAGAGGCTGCCTTTCCTAGTCTAGCCCCGTAACAACAACCCTACGAGGTAGGCTGGGTTTTTTAAAAAAGCGAGTGTTGGGGAATTCTGCAACTGCATCACCTCTTCGCTGCTCTCGCTTCCCAGGGAGCTCCCTTTCCTCTCACCAAGCAGCCCGTTCTCGGAACAAAACGGAGAGGCTCAGAGGCGGATACGCCTGGCAGTCGATGGGGACGGTGCTGAGAGGGGCGTGCGCTGGGAAAGGAAGCTTGCGCGGTCTGCCTCTGAGCCTCTCCGCGCAGTCACCCCCTTCCCCGTCACGCCCCCCACCCCAAAAACAAACCACCAGCGCTCCTCCCGCTCCCCCACTCCCCAGGCCTGCAGCGCCTTTTCTTCCCGTTCTGCTCCGAGCCACCGTCACGGACCTCTTTTGGCTCCGCTCTAGGCACGGGCCGCCGCGCCGCCGTCCTCCCCTCCATCATTCCCCCTCCTCCCAGAGCACCACCGGAAACATGCCAACCTCAATACGGATGCAAAGGCATCACATCGCCGCTACCCATGTTCACGAGGCGCCGGGCATTGCAGGGCGCAGAGGAAGCCAGCAGACAGAGGGGAGACTTGGGGAGGGGGGAAGGAAGAGATCCCGTCCAGGGTGAAAAGAGGGAAAAGCGGAGAGCCTACCCTGGATGGGATCTTTTCCTCCCTCTCCCCCCGCCCCCCCGTCTCCCGTCTGTCTGCTGGATTCCTCTGCGCCCTGCGATGCCTGTCTGGGTTGGCTTCCTTGGACACTCAGCTGCCATCCCACCCCCACCTTCCCTCCGACCAACTGTCAGTTTATTCTTTCTCCACGTGAAAGCCCTTTAGTCAGTGGAGTGTGTGCTGGGAGGAATATCTCTTCTCCTCCCTGCACGGACCCCACGGTGCCTGCATCAGAGCTCGGGCGGGATTCAGGTGAAGGAAAGGACTTTTCTTTTGCCGGCATCAGAGCTCGGGCGAGCAAAAGCAAGTACCTTAATCAGTGGACTATGCGCAGGAACGAATATATCCCCTCCTCCCTGCATGCATCCACTGAATAAAGTGCTTCCTCTGGCCCGCCTGATCTCTGCTGCGGGCGAAAGGGAGCTGGGGGGACAGGAGATTCCTCCCTCCATGTGAAAGCTCTTTAGTCAGTGGAGTTTGTGCTGGGAGGAATCTTTCTTCTCCTCCCTGCACGGACCCCAATTCCACTTATGGCCTCAGGTCTATTTACCAGTTAGAGGGTCTGGAATTGATCGTTGCCAGTTGGGGGGCGTAGAGGAAGCCAGCAGACAGAGGGGAGACTTGGGGAGGGGGGAAGGAAGAGATCCCGTCCAGGGTGAAAAGAGGGAAAAGCGGAGAGCCTACCCTGGATGGGATCTTTTCCTCCCTCTCCCCCCCCCCGTCTCCCGTCTGTCTGCTGGATTCCTCTGCGCCCTGCGATGCCTGTCTGGGTTGGCTTCCTTGGACACTCAGCCTCCACCCCCACCCCCACCTTCCCTCCGACCAACTGTCAGTTTATTCTTTCTCCACGTGAAAGCCCTTTAGTCAGTGGAGTGTGTGCTGGGAGGAATCTCTCTTCTCCTCCCTGCACGGACCCCAATTCCACTTATGGCCTCAGGTCTATTTACCAGTTAGAGGGTCTGGAATTGATCGTTGCCAGTTGGGGGGCGTAGAGGAAGCCAGCAGACAGAGGGGAGACTTGGGGAGGGGGGAAGGAAGAGATCCCGTCCAGGGTGAAAAGAGGGAAAAGCGGAGAGCCTACCCTGGATGGGATCTTTTCCTCTCTCTCCCCCCCCCCCCGTCTCCCGTCTGTCTGCTGGATTCCTCTGCGCCCTGCGATGCCTGTCTGGGTTGGCTTCCTTGGACACTCAGCCTCCACCCCCCCCCCCCACCTTCCCTCCGACCAACTGTCAGTTTATTCTTTCTCCACGTGAAAGCCCTTTAGTCAGTGGAGTGTTTGCTGGGAGGAATCTCTCTTCTCCTCCCTGCACGGACCCCACGGTGCCTGCATCAGAGCTCGGGCGGGATTCAGGTGAAGGAAAGGACTTTTCTTTTGCCGGCATCAGAGCTCGGGCGAGCAAAAGCAAGTACCTTAATCAGTGGACTATGCGCAGGAACGAATATATCCCCTCCTCCCTGCATGCATCCACTGAATAAAGTGCTTCCTCTGGCCCGCCTGATCTCTGCTGCGGGCGAAAGGGAGCTGGGGGGACAGGAGATTCCTCCCTCCATGTGAAAGCTCTTTAGTCAGTGGAGTTCGTGCTGGGAGGAATCTCTCTTCTCCCTGCACGGACCCCACGGACCCCAATTCCACTTATGGCCTCAGGTCTATTTACCAGTTAGAGGGTCTGGAATTGATCGTTGCCAGTTGGGGGGCGTAGAGGAACCCAGCAGAGAGACGGAGACCGGGGGAGGGGGGAAGGAAGAGATCCCATCCAGGGTAAAAAGAGGGAAAAGCGGAGAGCCTACCCTGGACGGGATCTCTTCCTCCCCCACCCCCCGGTCTCCCGTCTGTCTGCTGAGTTCCTCTGTGCCCTGCGATGCCTGGCGCCTCGTGAACATGGGTGGTGGCGATGTGATGCCTTTGCTTTGCAGGTGCCTCAGTTGATCGTGGGCGGATCTCAATTGATGAGGAACTCAATAATGGTGGCACATAAAGCTTTTTTCCCCCCTTGGAAACTGAAGCTCGTTTAAAGAAAAAGGGAAAGGCGGGCAGCTTCACTTAAGTGAGTAACTCCGGCGGTGGGAATTGGGAGGCTTTGGGTGGGCAGCGGCGCTTCCCTTGCAAACGGGGATCAGCGCACTCGCTGCCTCCCCCTCCCCTGGGAGGAGCTCTGCAGCGGGACAGAGGAATGGAGGGGGAGATCACCCCTTCCTTTTCCGAGCGCCCAAATCCCGTCATCCCTGGCCTGCACCCCTGCGCCCAGGCTCCTTTGGGTTTGGGGCTAATCTGAATGGGTGGAGCAGGGGATCCCCAGGGCGGAGGCCTCCCGGTGCAACGGTCTTCCGCAGCTCCGGAGCTAACCTTCGCCTTCCCGCCCAGGATTGCAAGGCTGGAGGCCTCGGCAGCAGCCACCCCTACCCCCAGCCGGCCAACCCTCGCCCGTACCATGAGTTTACCGGCCAGGTATCCATTGAGCTGGAGGGCAGGCACCGTGGCTTCCTCGCGGCTAGTCTCCCTGCTTTCCCCGGGCTCGGCTCCATTTCCTCCCCACCCATTTTCACTCCCTTGACTGAGGCCTTCGCCCCGCCCAAACCTACCTGCCAGCGGACCCTTGCTACGAACCTCCACAAGGAGAACCGATACACGTGGCCGCCTCTTTTCCCTTCTGCGGCCACTTCCAGCCTGCCTTCTCACATGCTGGTCAAGCGCTACCCGCCCGTCCTTCGCTTTGGGGATCCTTCGCTTGCTCTCTTCGGCGCGCTTTGCATTTTTAGCCCTCACTTCTCATCTCTGCCTCCCCGGCTCAGCTGCGCCCTCGCTTCCCCCACCCGCCAACGATCATCCCAGAGACTGCAAGCAGAGACTAAAGGAAGACCGCATTTCAGTTAGCGCACCTCGGAGTCACCGATGCCGGCTTCCCCGCTGCGACTGGCGGGAACGGCAATGAAAGCTCGGGCTTCACTCCTCCGTCTGGGGCTGCGGCTAACAGGGATGGCCAAGCGCTTTCCTCAAAAACCCCGCCTTCCACACACACCCGGCTTCCAAAATCTGGGGAGTTGCAGGGAGGGACGATCTTCTTCCCCTCTCTCAGGTTGCCCGGTTCCCCCCCCAGTTCCTCTCATGAGTAGCTCGCAAGGGAAGGCCTTCCCTTCCCTTGCTAAAGGCCACCGCCGCCCACCCGAAGCGGCGAAGCCTCCCGATTCCCACCGGCACCGGAGTTACTCACCAGGGCAGTGCAGCAAAAACAAACAGCGGAGGCGAAATGAAATGGAGACTCGTGAGAGTCACAACTTGCGCGGCGTGCTTAAGCGGACTCCAGCCAATCAGTGAGCTGGCTGGGATGGAAAATTTTAAGCACCCTCGTGCGTGCTTAAAGTTTTCCATCCTAGCCAGCTCACTGATTGGCTGGAGTCCAGGCCAATTAAATCAATGAGCGGCAGGCTGGGCTGGCTTAAATTTGTAGGTAGCATAGAACAGAACGATGAGCCAGCCCAGCAGCTGATGGGCGGGAGCTGCGAGCGCCAAAAAAAGCGTGCCTTTTAAAAAGGCGGGCGGGACGCGGGAAAATGCGTTGGAAGGCGGGTGTGTCCCGCCAAAAGCGGGACGTCTGGTCACCTTACATTTTACCCACCTCGGAAGGATGGAAGGCTGAGTCAACCCTGAGCCGGTGAGATTTGAACCGCTGACCTGCTGATCTAGCAGTAGCCTGCAGTGCTGCATTTAACCACTGTTAATTATATTTGTATAATTAACAGGGAGAAATGATTCCAGAAACTTCTAATGTAAAAAGCTTCACATGACATTTAAAAACATTTGTAGATTCTTGCATTTTAATATCTTTTTTTTTCTAAAAAAAGTGTATCTCCTTAATTGGAAGGATAACTATAAAACACATTTACTGTAAAATCTCTCCCAGGAACTTAAACAATGCATAATAGTCTTTCTATCTCAATCTTTTAAATGCCAATAGATGGTATATTTGTAAGATAATTCCCAGTTATATCCTCAAATGTTGCAACCCTCCTGCTGTGTGACACTTCAACTTCTTTTCAATAAGCTTTTCTTAGATAAATAAGTCAGCTTATAAATTATAAATTTCATCATCAGCTGATGGCAAAATGTTCCCTACGGTTGGTATATTTTTAAAGAGAGCAAAGAGTATTTAAAACAATAGAGCAGCTTTGTATCTAACCCTGGGCATCAATCAATTTCTTATCATTATCCACAATTCTTCAGACAATTTCTCTTCATGAAGAGACTGTAGGGCAATGGTTTTCTGCTGGTATGTGCTAGGAAACAATGGGAACAGCCTTCTTGCTTATGATCATGGCAGTCTTTTAAAGGACACTAAGTTGGCAAACCTTATTTTGATATCACTTTTGGAAATTGTCTATTAACTATTCCAAATTTAGTAAGAAACATTTGAAATGACAGATTTGAATATATTTTATTTTCAACTCAGAAAAAAAGAAAAATTAATTACAAGCATAAGAATATAAAGAATTTTATTTAAAATATTTAAAAATATTTATTTAGGAAAGCTATAAATGGATTAAAGATCCAGATAAATTTGAAAAATTGACTTTTACTATAAGACTTTTTCAATTAACTATAAAAATAAATAACTTCATGGAAAACAGACTTATTGTGGTTAACCTGGCAATTGCATGTCATACAAAAGATATATGATTTTTTTAAAAAAACCTGAACACTAGAAAGGACTAACTATTTTAGTAGAAAGAAAAAAAATACATGATGTCATTTAACACTGGGACCAGAAATATTAAAGGTGTTTGAAGAATAGAGCTACAAATAACTATAATATCAGCACTATCCAGAGGTGGGTTCCTACCAGTTCGCACCTATTCGGTAGAACCGGTTCGTCAAATCTACCAAACCAGTTAGAAGAGATTCCACAAGTGGACCCGGAAATCAGGCCACACCTACAGAAGAGGTTCCCAAAAATTTTGAAACCACCACTGGCACTATCTGTAATAAAATCTGCTTATTTTGATGACCCCACCAAAACCGGCAGAGCAGGTAAGCAAGAACAGGCAGAAAATCCCATACTCACTCACACTGATGATGCTACCTACTTGGGTAATGAAATATCTGCAAGTATTTGCAAGCAACCAATCTCAAAGAGCACCAAATATACTTTCCATATACAGTATGTGTGTGTGTGTGTGTGTGTGTGTGTGTAAGTGGTGGGCTTCAAATTTTTTTAGAACCTACTTATTCTGTAGGTATGGCCTGTTTTGTGGGAGTAGCTTGGAGGTCATGTGACCGGGTGGGACGGGCCAATGTATGAATTATTTGCCCCAAAGAATGACCTACAAAAATAAGATTAAAAAAAGGAAATTTATTATTTTGTGCAGTTACTACTTAAAGAAGCGTAAAATAAGTACATAAAACAATAAAACAGCTACTTATAGAAGGAAGATGACTGTCTTTGCTGGTCTTCAACAATTCTGACCACCTTACACACACTCTTCCAGCTCCTCTGCCTCTTCACTCTTCCTGGATTCACTCTGACGTTTTTAAAACTCACAGCCTGTGCATAGGCACACACTCTTCCAGCCTCTCTGCCTCTTCCCTCTTCCCCAACATCCTACCCCGCAGCTACTCACCAGTTCTTTCTTCTTCTGGTTCTTCTTCTGAGAACTTTGTGATGTGAATGGGTGGGTGAGTGAACAAGCAAGTGGCGACCGGGCAGGCAGGGGGATCGAGCTATGGGGGGCAGGCCAGGGGATGGAGCATTCCAGTACGGGCCCTCTGGACCAACAGGTATGGAAAGGTATGCTAAATTTCACCACCCGGTGCAGCCGTACCAGTCCATATTGGTTGAAACTCAGCCCTGGTGTGTGTTTTATTTTAATATGTATTAAACATTATTAATATTTTAATATCTCCTAAATATACTTTTCTGTTCTGACCCCCCTTCTCCGTCAGGAACAAAAGCCAAAACAAACATACAAAAGAATGTTTTAATCAGTCCAGACTCTCGTTGGCTGCAAGCCCAAAACAAACAAAGAGATAAGCACTCTGGCAGCAAGTCCTATAAACCAACGCAGCACTGCAAACAAGCTCTCATAGCAAACCACTTCTCCAAGTTGATTTCTCTGAATCGTGAACGTTGACTTCTGCAAAAAGGGCATGGCACATCCTCTCTATCTAATTCACCTGCCCTATCTAACTAAATGAGGCTCCCAAGGGAGCTGAGTGGCTTACCTTTGATTCAAAGCAGATCAAAGTTTGTTTAAGAGCAGGCTGGTTACCTGTTGCTCAAGCTGGGAATGGTCAGAGGTCCCAGCCGGGCAGCAAGTCCCTTCCAGTGGCTGTCTTAATCCTGGTCATGGCACCATTTGTTATAAAATTCAAAAACACTAAAAATAGACATGCAAACATGCAATCACAATTCAGCTTTGAATCAAAAAATTTATTTTTCCATGGTTCAAACATGAAAAATGCCAGAGTTTGTATTAGTACTTCAGTAAGACTGTACTTGTTCAAGTTGCAACACGGGTCAGAGATAGCTATGTCCAGTGAGGAGCAGCTACCATCAATGGCATTGACATGATCACAACCCTTCATTTTTAAACCTTTTCCCACATATCTTCTGTTCCCATGGAATATTTTCAGAGTTACTTCCTCTTTTTACAGGGTCCTCCTTTTATCGCACTTTAATGTGCCCATCTGAGATTTTCTGCCCCCTGTACTTTCACCTCCTCATTCATTTGATGACAATCTATTTTTAAATTATTATAAAATTGATTATACTGCATTTTGTAAGGCTTTCACAATAAGGATTACAATTTTAAGTGCAGGCTATAATATAAACCTCCTAAGAAAGGCACAGGCCTACAAGAGCATAGGTGCAGAGTCAAGCACTATAGATACAGGAGGAATCTTTCTTCTCACACCATCATAAAGAACAACCAAATTCTAAGGTTTTTCAGAGCAAGGGGAATATTTATGTGTAAAGCAGTATAAAATGACATGATAACAACATGAATTTATAAGAGTCTGATTTACAAAATTTTCTCACAAATGCAGCCATTATGAGAAATTCATAATTCTTGCAGAACTGCCTTCCAAAAAGAGCAAATGAAATAATTTCATATAATTGTAGTAAGTTTTAGAGAGATATACCCCAAAAATAACAGTGCCAGGACACTGAAGGAAATTTGTCTATAAAGCAAACCTCACAGAACCTAAAACCAGTTTTTTTCCATTCAGGAAATATACAAATGATAATTAGGCAATATACAAATGATAATTAGAAGCCTGGACATATTGCCAAGAGTCATTAACACCTAATCCCTAAAGGAAACATAGTAAAAGCTGAGAATAACAAACAAACAGGAAGCCTGAGCAAACTACCAGAGGCTCTCACTAAGAAGGACAAATCCCAGAAACTAGAAACCAAAGAAAAGCATTTACTCACAATAACAGACAAAATTCTCCTTCTTCTGTCTCTGACAAGATTAGCCCCAGGACAGGAAGACCAAGATCAGGGCAATCACAATAACTAAAGATAGACATATAATCCCCAAACTACACAAGCTTCATATATGAAACATATATAAAAATTAATAAATGTACTTCCCCAAATTACTTGCAAGCCAGGCATGCTGGAACTCTGTCATAGCTTTCTATGCCTTCCTGAATTAAAGACTCCTGCTTTCTGGTAGCTCACTTCAGTGCAAATTCTTTTCTCTGCACCAGCAACTACTTCCCACCTGGGAAACAAACCGGGAAAATCCTTTCATCAATTGGCGACCACAAAGGGATTCCCGGCCAAACCAGACACAGGACAGGGTCCAGGCACCCAGCCAGTGCAGACTTCTTTTGTCTGAGGGTAAATACCCACAGACCCTGTCTGGAAGGCACCAAGTAATAAAGGGAGTCCTTGAGCCTTGTTCTCAACAGCTGCCTGAAAGTAGGTAAATACTGATTTAAATTTTAGTTCCTAGAATTGTGGGGAGTGGAAGAGTGTGTGTATATGTGTGTGAGGCTTCACTCTCAGATAATAGCTGGATCCCATTTCCCCATGTGATCTCTAGCCACACCCCAACCAGTTGCTAGCTCCTCTGAGCAGTGACCAACAGGATTGGGAAAGCAAGGGGGGGTCACCAGAAAGTAGGACCTTCTGTGTGAAAGAGAAAGGGCTGAGTGGGCTGCAACTGAAGGGTGGTTTAAAAGTAAGGTGACCAGATGTCCCACTTTCGGTGGGACAGTCATGCTTTCCAATAATTTGTCCCGCGTCCCGCGTCATTTTTAAAAAGTCCCGATTTTTGGCAAGTAAATTTTGGCAAGTAAATACATCGTTTGCTGGACACGGACTGCAGTCTCTGTAGTCTGCAGAATGGCTGTGGAATCATGAATGAAAGCTAATCGCAAATGGAGACGAACGCTGCCCTATCAGTCAACGCTTGCCAGCTTTCCATTGGACTTGGAGGCATCACTGCATAGCCTGGCGTCCATCACGCGTTGATGACGTAGGCGTCCACAGACGTGGAAAGTAAACACTACGGAGCATTTCCAACTGCCTTTGTTTGCCAGACACGGACTGCAGTCTGCAGAACGGCCACACAATCGCGATTGAAACCCCTCCAGCTAAACAGGTGCAGCAGGACAGCAAAGTAACTAGGTTGAGCGCTTGTGGTGGCTCGGGCTTCCCGAGGGAACATTGCCCACAGCTGCCTTCACACAAGTTTAAGAGGGCTAAATTTGTCTCGTTGGGTGCGGGGGAGGGAGGGATTGGCTGAAACTTGCTGAAAGAAAGTTCTGTGATTAATTCAGCCTCTGAGATAAACGTATGGTGTGTGAAAGCAGCTGACTTCCCTTCCACTCCATCATCCGTGCCTCGATTAACACATAAAAGCCCACAAGGCCAGCACCACCACCACCCCAACTCCATTTTTCATTCATTGCTGAGATCAAAACATTTTCTCCACTTGAAATTGAGTGTGCAAATTCCAGGTAGGGGTGTTTATTTGTTTTTTAAAATCTAATGCTTTGCAGAAACCTGCATATCCAACACAGACATATATATAAACAATGGCTGCAGATTAGATTTTGATTTCCCTCCTTTTGAAAGGCCCACAATAGGAATTGGGGTGTTTTGGCACAGGTCTCATTATGCACCTTCAGGTAATGTTAAAATGGTAAGGTAAGCCTTGTACCTCTGGTTTATTTATTTTAATTTATATGCCCTCCCTCTCTCCAATTCGGCCTCTTCGAAAATTCCTTTCTGTGTGAGGTGGCTCTTAAAAAATTCCTTTTTATGTGAGGTTGCTCCAGCAAACCTCTTCTCTGTTGCTAAGGAAGTGGAAAAGCTGGAATTAACAGCTGGAATGGCCCAAAAGAGCTGGCGTGGAAGAGAGCAAAGTTCAAAGAGCCATCACTCTTTATGGCTTGGCTCTCAAAACATGTTGGTGCTATCTGATAAGCGATGTTTTGAGATGGTTGTTTGCAGAGGTATAGATATGAAAAACTGTAAACCAGTGACCTGAAAATTTAGTGAAAGGTTTCAAGGTGAACAGGGAGTTCTATGAATAGGTGAGATGTCCCTTTGGATAAATGTCTGAGGCATTTATCACTACAACGTTGACAATTTTAAAATGTGGATTTCAACTCCCAGAATTCCCTAGCCACTGGGCACTTCAACCCCAGGAATTTTGCAGTCGGCATGCTGGCTGGGGAATTCTGGGAGTTGAAGTCCACATATATTAAACATCCCGAGATTGAGAAACATTGGTTTAAGGAATATTGGCAGTGAGGCCCCAAAGAGTTTTCCCCCTAATTTTAAGGTAAGGATGCATTCACAGATTCTCAGTGACAAGGAGAAAAGAATTTGTGTCTGTTTATACCACTGTTTCTCAACCTTGGCAACCTTAAGATAACTTGTTAAAAAAGAATAGAGCTGAAAGGGACCTTGGACCTTAGTCCAGTTCAAGCAGGAGACCATACAATCTGAGACAAGTGACTGTCCAGTCTCTTCTTAAAAACCTCCAGAGATGGAGCAGCCACGATTTCTGAAGACAAATTGTTCCACTGGTTAATTGTCCTCACTGCTAGGAAGCTTCTCCTTAATTCCAGGTTGCTTCTCTCTTTGATCAGTTTCCCACCATTATTTTTTGTCCTGCCCTCTGGTGCTTTGGAGAATAATTTGACCCCCCTCTCCTTTGTGGCAGCCCCTCAATTACTGAAGTACTGCTGCTATGTCACCCCTAATTCTTCTTTTCTTTAGACTAGCTGGACCCAAAATCTGCAGCCATTTTCATATGGCTTAATTTCCAGGCCTTTGATCATCTTAGTTGCTCTTCTCTGAACTTTTTCCAAACTTAAAAAACTTCAACTCCTAGAATTCTCGGATCTTGGCTGGCTGGTTGAGGAATTCTGGGAATTGAAATCCACAGGGACTTAAGAAGCCCTGGTTTATAGAAACTGCTTTCATTATTATCTTTTCATGC
The DNA here is from genome assembly GCF_051295495.1 of Thamnophis sirtalis. Lineage (NCBI taxonomy): Eukaryota > Metazoa > Chordata > Lepidosauria > Squamata > Natricidae > Thamnophis > Thamnophis sirtalis. The sequence continues at coordinate 411,559 of NW_028261404.1, read as the reverse complement.
ATTCTCCACCACCACCACTACCACCAAATTAGAGGTAGCTAAGATATCTTATAAGGAAGATAGGCAGCTGTTCTGCCCCCCCCCCCCCCTTCTTGGCCCATTAACAAACGCAGGCAGGCAACTTAAAAGGAAGTCTTTTTTTATCAGTTTTCAGTTCAAACTGGCTTCGAGCCCAGAAATAACATAAATACAAGTCTCCGACAAGAATGCAAAACAAAGGACTCTTACAAGCACTTCACTTCTTCCACAGTCTTCACGGATCAGGTTTACATGAAACACCAAAGCACTTATCCAAGTGTAAGAGGCATAAATCACGATTAATCATCAAGCAATGTTGTACCAAACAAGGAACACACGAAGGAATGACGTTGACTCCAGCGACTGGGGTGTGGCAGCATCCGTCCTTTTCTCTCCAAATTTCCTCCCACAAGCCCCAGCTGCATACTGAATCTTGTATCCCGAAAAGACTCTCAGCAGAACTGCTGAGTCACAACAGGCAGCTATTCTCTCTTTTAAAACATGTTTCTTCCTTTTCACATCCAGAGAAATATTCTGCCTTTTCAATATTTCCTAGGATATTTCATTTTTTTCTGGGAGAGGGCTGGGTGATAACTTCCTACACTTTATTGGTAAATTAGTACCTGTAAATGTCTTCACAATTTGTGTTTTGGATACACTATGCAGCCCAGGAGATACTAACAAAAAGGGGAAGAAAATTTGAGCAAAGGGACTGTAGGAAGGTAAAACCCACCCTTCTCCTAGAAAAAAAAATGAAATATACTGGGAAATATTGAAACGGCAGAATATTATATTTCCCTGCATCAGAAATGGAGAAACATGTTTTTAGGCAGGAAGCAGACTCACTCTTAATAGCCCCCGCCTTTGCCAATGGCCCATTAAAAAGCTTGGGCCAGTCTATTCTACATAACAAAGATCTCCCCTCTTTCAGCTCCAGGGTGATGGGATTAAGATATGATGGTATTAGCCCTTTACCCATCTCACCACAGGGCATCTGGGAGGAAGAAATGCTCAACCATACGTGGACTCTGCAGAGTTGCCCCTGCATGGCCCCATGGGAGTACAAGAATACAAGATCAAGATCAAAGGCCAGAGAGGGCATAAAAACCAGGAACTTTCAGCATCTCCGTCTCTTTTTCTTCTTCACCCGCGGCGTTTTTAAAAAGTCCTGATTTTTTTTAAAAAATTTAATCAAGAACCCCCGCCCCCGATCAATGGTGTCCCTCTTTACCAATGTTAAAATCTGGTCACCTTATTTAAAAGGGAAATGGAAACCTCCATATAATCCCAAAAGCGAAGCCAAACATTGTAGGAAAATTTGAGGAGGTGCCATACTCATCTGCCGGAGGGGGTGGGGGTGGGGGGAGCAGGTCCTCCTCATATTGTTTTTTTTACCTCTGTCAGCCTGAAAACCAATAGGTTTGGTATTCCCTTTGAGGGAAGTGACCATACTCTGAAAGGGAACCACAGTCTCCCCTGGACTCTTTTTGTCCAAAAACTTAACTGGTGACCCAGCTAAGCCAAAGTGAACCCCACACCAGAAAGGGGACATGGGAAGCTGTAGCTTGAGGGTCTTGATAGGAACCCTCCTTGGAGATTTGCTTGAGGCTTGGGATGAATGGAAGATGCCAGTCCTGGTCGGCATAAATAAAAAGAGAGCAAAAAAACGTAAGCCAGAATTCACATAGCATTTTGTGTTAAGCTAGCTTCTCGGTTTCAATTGCATTATTCAATAACTTTATGGTCCACAATACCTAAAATATTTTCTGGCCATGTTTTAATAATAAACCCTTTGAATTTTGACTTATAAGCAGATCTTTAGGAAGGACAATTTGTATAAGTAAAAAATAGGGATAAATGCACATGTACATTCATTTGGAATAAAAGAGACTTTTATTGGAATAGTTTATGATCCAGTCCTGGAGACTAATGCCCAGTAAACTCTACAAGACTTCTTCTGTGTATAGAAGACCACTATTAAATTATTTGGGCAGTTTTGTGGAGTTGTTTTGCCATAGTAAGGCTTCAACTGATGCTTTCCTTCAAAACACGTTCACAAGGTGGTGGGGCTGACATCCGGATGAAACGACATGCAATCTTGTAGCTCCAAGATTGCTGTTGATATCTCTGCTGCTGGATGGTTCTTTTGAACCTAAACCATCCTGAATAGCAATAGCAATAGCAATAGCAGTAGACTTATATACCGCTTCATAGGCCTTCCAGGCCTCTCTAAGCGGTTTACAGAGAGTCAGCATATTGCCCCCAACAATCTGGGTCCTCATTTTACCCACCTCGAAAGGATGGAAGGCTGAGTCAACCCTGAGCCGGTGAGATTTGAACCGCTGACCTGCTGATCTAGCAGTAGCCTGCAGTGCTGCATTTAACCACTGCGCCACCTTGGCTGAAGAGACGGTGATAGAGAGGGGCACATCCTGTTGATCTCAGAGATATCACAGATTCCCTGTTTGACCCAGGAGTAGCCGTTTCTTGCCAGCAACAGCGAAGCAGCCATATAGCTGCTGAAATCTGGACAGCTCCCGAAAGGAAGAGAAACAGAAGAGAAGCGTGTCGTTTTGATGAGATTTTTTTTCTTCATTAACATCTGAGAGAACACCCTAAAAGATTAAAAATAAAGTTAAAGTTGAAGACAGAAAGTGGATAAGTGGTGAGATTTGGCCAGAAAGTCAAACGGATTGTTTTTATTTTCTTCCTTTTTAAAGTGGGAATATTTGTTGACTTTTACAATGCCTGTTATTTTTTAAACTGGATTGGGGTTTTTTTCCTCTTCTTTTTTTCTTTTAAATGCTGGCATAAACATTTTCTTATTGACTAAGACCTCTTTCTCTCTACTTTTCTCTTTCTAATGTTTTATTGTTTTCTTTTTCTTTATGGATTTTTAGTCTTCCTTTGAATCGGGGGGGAGGGGGAAGGAAGCATCTAGTGCTAAAAAATAAGTAACACGGCTTTGAAGCATTGTTTTCTTTTCTCTGCATGTGTGTTTTGAGAAAAAGTCCTTGAGCAGATGATAATGGGGAAAGCAGTGAAGATTGTTTATTCAGGTGCTTTCCTAGGATATTATCAGTGAATGGAGGCTAGGCAGTTTAAAGCTATAAGTTTGTTGTGACCTTGGAAAAAGAGAACTGACAACTCTGTCTGGAACTTAGCATGAGAACCTCAGTAGTGGCTGTGATTTCTTTTTCTATTTACCTTTATTTTTTCTTTTTCCCACTTCATTGCTTCCCTTTCAGACTTAGTTATTTTTAATCGATTAGAGGCTTTTGGCAGCAGAAGCATAGCATCTTTTTGCTTTTTGCTTTTTTTCCTCTTTTCTCTCTTAGCTCAATCCTTTTATTTTTCTTAAAGCAACCGTGTTTCTTCTCCTTTCCTTTTTCCTTTTTAATAGATATAACTTTTCCCCCTCTCTTTTTCTTTTTTTCCCTTTTCCCTTTTGGATTTTTGATTCTGTTTTCATACAATACTGAATTGGATTAAGTTAAAGAAGAACCTGAAGATCATAACTGCCCTTTTTTTCCTCTTACTCTTCCTATTTATTTATTTATTGATCTGCTAAAATCTTTTGCCTTTCCCCCCCCCCCTTTTTCATTTTTTCTTTTTGCAAACATCTGGAACCAATTGGTTTAGGTCTCATAAGAGCCTGAAGTTCCCCCCCCCCCTTTTTCTCCTATTTCTGTTTTTATCTCCATTTTGTTTTGTTTTTATTTTAGGATCATAAACATAAACAGATTAAGGAATAGAAGAACCCAAAGATTTTGTACTTCCCAACCAAAAAAGCTCATTAACTTGGTGGAAATGAGTAAAAAGATAACGACTGCCAGCTCTTCAATACCAACTTCCTCTTCTTCACCATCTGGAGGGTAAAGATCAATTCAGACGATGTTGCAGCAGGAAAAAGACAAAGAAGGAACACTAGAAATGATTTTGCAAGGGATCCAAAAGATAGAATTAAGAACCAAAAATATTGAAAAGTGAACAGAAAAAACAAATGAGAAAGTTGAGAACATCCACCAAATGATGATGAAATTTGAAGATAGGTTCCAGAAAATTGAAGAAAAAGATGAACAAAGAAATGAGAATATCGGAGACATTGATAATTGATTAAGTGTGGTTGAAAAAGAGAAAAGTGGATGGGAGACTGACAGATCAGAGTTCTACCTCAGATTCCAAAACATAGAAGAAGAAAAGGAAGAGAATTTGCAGAGATAATGATAGAAATTCTCGCAGGCACCTTGGAGATAACCAAAGAGAAGATGATGGATGGCATAGACAAGGTGTATTGAGTCTTTACAAGATATCCAATGAAAAACAAGCTCCCAAGAGAAGTACACGTAAGATTTACTAAGAAAACAATTAGGACATAAATACTACAGATAGCAAGAGTCAAAACATAGAAATACAAAGAGATTGGGATTCTGAAACAGGTACCAAGACTGAGAGAGATAAGAAGAGAATATCAATTTTTGACTAAAATTCTACAGAAAAAAGGAGTTAATTATAGATGGCTGATCCCAGAAGGTTTGATGTTTCTATGGCAAGGACAAAGACGTAGAATAGATTCAATTGATAAAGTAGAACTATTCTATGCACAATACTTTAGAGGGAAAGAGGGAGAGACAGGAAAAGAAGAATCATTAATTGAACTACAGGATAATGGCCAGGCTGTAACTGGAAAAGAAGAACGTGCAGTAGGCGGCACTGTGGATACTAAAGAACGAGAATCAAGATCTACTAGAGCAGTAAGCCCTACCTATAAAATGGAGGAGAAAAAATTAATTTCAATAAATATAAATGGACAACTCAGCTATTAAAAGAAGGAAAACATTTCATAAATTAGAGAAATTAAAAGTGGACATAATTTGCCTTCAATAAGTACACATTAAAAAACAACAGGAACAATTATTGATACACCCTAAACTAGGGAAAATATTTACCACATTGCAACGATGCAAGAAAAGAGGAGTGGTTCTGTATATTAAGGATACAATTTCAGCAGAGCAAATCTACACAGATGACGATGGAAGAATCTTAATGGTGGAAATTATGGACAGTAACAAGAAAATACTTTTAATAGCAATTTATGCTCTTAACAATAGCCAAGAGGAATTTTATGAAAAAATTACATATGAAAATAATTGAACTGGACTATGTTAATATTTGTATGATGGGAGACTTTAATGGAATTGTAGATCAGAATATGGACTATAAAACACAAAAAACAACAAAACTAAATAGAAAGACTCTTCCTAAATCCTTTTTTAAAATGACTGATGAAATAGACTTAAAAGATATATGGAAAGAAAGAAACCCCACAATTAGACAATATACTTTCTACTCAAATTTATCATAGTCCAGATTAGATATATGGATTGCAACGGAATTGATTTGTGATATACAGGAAATTGACATAGAAACAAGTACCTGGGCAGATTACAATCCAATGACAATTAAGTGGAAAGGACAAAGGAGAAGATCTAGATGGACTTTAAATAATACTATATTAAAAGAAAAGGATTTTGTAGAGAAAATGGAGAAAGAATTGGCGTTTTTCTCCAAAGAAAATAAAAAAGAGGACACATCAATGCAGAATCTCTGGGACACAATGAAGGCCTATGTCAGAGGCTTGATAATAGACTATACAAGAAAAAGAAATATTAAGAAAAGACAAGCTTTTAAAATACTGGATCGGAGATCGGAGAAAATTCGGGGGATCCTTTGGGACAGAACTACGCTATTCTGCCAATGAGGGGTGGCCGGTCCAGATGACGCCAAACGGAATCAAGTGGCTGGCTTTGCTGCTGCCGCCATGGCTCTCCCTACCCCCCCTCACTTTTCCTCATCGTATCCTGGCTTGCGGCAGTCCAGGTGGCCTTTGCCTCGGTTCTTCGCGACTGGGAGAGCCCTGGAAGCTCTTGGAACCTGCGGGGCGGTATCGACTCATTGCCTGTCTTCACAGGGTGGGGTGGCTGCTTCATGTGGTGCTGGACGGAGGTGGATAGTTGTTGGTATACCATCGCTATGACCCCTACGGGCACCACCTCCCACCCACCCCCACCCCATTCGATCGGACTCTTCCATGCTGTGGCCTTTTCTTTGTCGTTTTATGGCTTTCTGCTCTATTACTCTTACCACCTGGCTCCCCCGGCTTATGACCATTGGAGTGTTTATGAACTTTGGACTGCCTATGGACTTTGGTTTTTGGACTCCTGGATTTCCAGACATATAATCCTGTTTTCTCTATCACGACCACTACTACCTATTACTACTCTAGAGGCACCACCTCAAACACCCACACCTCTGCCTCCCTTTACTATACTATCTGGGAGAGAAGAGAAGATGAACTATTTCATCTGCATCCCCTTGTCATCGATTTGACACTTGTGTCAAATACCCCACAAACCAGAGACCTTACTTGCACAATTTTGACATCAATTTTAATATTTGCGCACCCCTCCTTTTTTTCTCTGTATGTGGAATGTATGTCCATGCCTGTGAATGAATGAACCCACCTTCTTTTAAATTAGTATAATTATTTTTATTATATTGCTGTATCTTTTAAACTGTAGTGGGGTATTTTTGTGGAGAATGCTTGGTTGACACATATGAGGGGATTGAGGGTGCGGCCTGGAGACCTCTCCACTGAGTGCAGTAGCAGAAGTGGATGGGGGCCCGGATCCGCTTCTCGTCCCAGAATGCATGGTATGAATGGCCTGCCGGGGAGAACGGAAGCTACGGGAGGGGAAGAGGGGTCTACGGATGCGGGGATGGGCCAGTGCATCCCGGTCATAGTTGGGAGAGGCAGGTTCGACGGGAGTTACAAGGCTAGCCATTACCGGGGAAGGAGGGTTCGCTACATCACAGCGATCCCTCCTTCCGGCCCTGATAGCTCCACTCCAGGACTAGATGGTGAGAGTTGTCAGGGCCCTGGTCTCAGGCTGCTGTTGCTAAATGCCAGGTCTGTGGTTCATAAAGCTCCCCTCATCCGGGACCTAATATTAGACGAGGGGGCAGACCTGGCATGTATTACTGAAACCTGGCTGGGCCAAGAGGGTGGAGTCCCCCTCACTGAAATGTGCCCAGAAGGGTTTCAGGTGCTCCACCAGCCGCAACACCAGATAAGGGGTGATGGAGTGGCAGTCATCATCCGAGAGACACTAGTTCCTCGTAGGATCCCTGCTCCGGAGACTGTCGGGTGTGAGTCCCTTCTGGTGAAGTTGGACCTTGGGGGACAAGCAGGTTCGTTTCTAACTTACCTCCCAACTGCATTACAACAGCCCTGCCTGTGCTCCTCGAGTCAGTAGCCGAGCTCGCGGTTGAGTTCCCCAGATTTATAGTGCTGGGGGATTTCAACCTGCAGTCGCTCGGCGAACGCTCTGATGGAGCACAGGAGTTCATGGCTTCCATGACAGCCATGGACTTGACCCAGGTAATTCAAGGTCCGACTCATACAGCGGGTCACATGCTCGACCTTGTGTTTCTCTCGGAGCAGTGGAGACCTGATCTAGATTTGAAGGGCATTGTGATCTTGCCCTTGTCATGGTCAGATCCCTTCCTATTGAGGCTTGACTTTTGGAAACCAATCCCCCACTATAGGGAGGGGGAACCGATTAGGTGGTTCCGCCCCAGGCGCCTGATGGACCTTATGGGATTTCAAACGGTGCTTGGTGAGATACCTGACTCCCTGGCCCACAGTCCAGCGGAGTCCTTGGTCGCTGCTTGGAATACAGCGGCGGCGGAGGATCTAAACCGGATTGTGCCTTTACAGCCTCTCTGCGGCAGTGGATCCAGGAGGGCTCCTTGGTTTACCGAGGAACTCTGGGAGATGAAGCACCAAAAGAGATGCCTAGAGCGATGCTGGAGGGCTAGTAACTCCGAATCCAACCGAACACAATTAAGAGCCTTTATTAGGACTTATCTAGTGGCGATACGGGTGGCAAAATGTGCTCATTTTTCCGCTCTTATTGCATCTGCAGAATCTCGCCCAGCCGCCCTGTTTAGGATAGCACGCTCCCTCTTGAAAGGGAGGGATGCGGGCGAGCCCTTACAGGGTAGAAATGAGGAGTTTGCTCAGTTTCTGTCGGATAAAAACGCTAAGATTCAGACAGACCTGAATTCCACTTGGTCAGTACCAGCCGAAATGCCGGGGGAGGGTCTTGATTGGATTTCGTGGAGCGAGTTTCAACTTGTCGCATCTGAGGAAGTGGACAAGGCCATGGGAGCGGTGAGTGCCTCCACCTGTTTACTGGACCCATGTCCCTCCTGGCTGGTCTCAACCAGCAGGGAGGTGACACGTGGCTGGCTCCAGAGGATTGTTAACACCTCTCTCCAGGAGGGATCCTTCCCACACCCTCTAAACGATGCGGTGGTGAGACCCTACTTAAGAAACCTTCCCTGGATCCAGCCATCTTAAACAACTATCGTCCAGTCTCCAACCTCCCGTTCATAGAAAAGGTTGTTGACAAGGTGGTGGCCTTTCAACTCTGACGGACCTTGGATGAAGCAGATTATCTGGATCCCTTTCAGTCGGGTTTCAGGCCTGGTTATGGCACCGAAACTGCTTTGGTCACACTGATCGATGATCTCTGGCGGGCCAGGGAAAGAGGACATTCCTCTATCCTAGTGCTTCTTGACCTCTCAGCGGCCTTCGATACCATCGACCATGGTATCTGTCAGCTTCTGCTTTGCTGTTGCTTCAGCTGCCATTGAAACGGGGAGGGAGGGCATATTATTTGGGTGGGGTTACTTATTGTGCTGGAGGAAGATTCTGGAGATCTTTGGATGGACGTACTACGCATGTGTGGATGTTTCCTGCCTGGAATAACGGCACCGACATTCCATCTTCGTGATGTCTTTTGAAGTTATCTCACACCTGACACTTGAAGGACTTATGATTGGACTAGGCCTATGATGCCAGGGGGGAGTGGAATGGGCTATTCTATATATCAACTGCTTTCGCGCCTAATTAACCAGACTTTGCTACGCAACCGCTCTTTAGCCATTTTTAATTAGTAAAAGTACATTTGATTTTCTACAAATGAAATCTCGTGGTCTTCTTTCCTAATTATTAAATGGAGAGGTGCTGACAAGTAGCAAAGTCTCAAACCCACCTTTCCAGGAGATCAACATCTACCGTGGAGGGTGCAAATGTCTTCTTCGCCAGCCAGAGAAGAAAAGGAGGCAGAAATCCCCGCTGAGGAAGAACGTCCTCCCCCTGAACTCTCGCTTCATGAAGATTTGTGTCAACTGCTGACATCAAGCCCGGCGGATCCACCTCCCCCCAGATGGTCTACCTCGGTAGGACAAAGAGAGGAGGGGGCCAGCTGGGATGCGGGGGTTACCAGAAGAAGACCCCAACAAAGACCGCTGGAGGCGGGAGCCGAAAGGAGACCCCAGGAGAGAGATCTACCTGATTACTGGGGACAAAGGTACTTTGGGCAAATAGGTGGGGAAGATGGAGAGGTCAGGAGGGGCTGGGGCCGAGAAAACCCACGCGCTGATTCACCCCCCCTCGCACTGACTCACCCCCTGCAGCTGGGGCTTTTGCTGGAGTAGGGGGCCCACCTCCCAGGAGATGCAGGATGGCTAAGATTCCACCCTTGCCTGTGAGATATGATGGAAGTCCTGCAAAGCTGGGGTCTTTTATCATGCAGATCTTTAATTACATGGAAATCTACGGCCCAGATTTTGAATCAGACACTATGAGGATAAGGATGATTTTATTATCTTTGGATGGCGAAGCGTCTGACTGGAGTGCTGGTTTACATCAGACAGCCTTCCCCCTCCTGAGGAATTTTAACAGGTTTATGGAGGCCTTCAAAAGGTGCTTTGATGACCCCCTTACCAAAAAAAAAAGCAAGTTGAAATTTATTACCCTCGAACAAGATGACAGATCGGTGGCCCAGTATATTCAAGAGTTCCAGCGCCTGTCTCAGTACATGAGAGGGTGGAGTGAGGAGGCCCTTTTGGACAAATTTGCTTTGGGCCTAGATGAAGATATCTATCAGCAATGTGTCAATCGGAATCTCCCCAGACGCTTAACTATTTGGTTTGAGCACGCTGCTGACATTGAGCTGGATTTGTCTAGGCTCCGTTGCGCTAAAGAGGAGAGACGCAAAAGAAAGCAGCAGGCTGCGAAAACAACACCCCCCCCCCTAGCCGGAAAGCCACTTTCGGAGGGAAGGGTGAGGGGAGATCCAGACCAATAACGTGTTTCCGTTGCGGAAAATTAGGCCATCGCGCCCCAGACTGCCGTGCTAAATTACCATCAACCTCCCAACCCCCACCCAAGCGGGAGGAGAAATCCGGCAAGTCCTCAGACAAGAGGAAGAAGGAAGCTGCTTTCGTTGTGGATTCCACACCCCCACGCTTCAGCCAAGCCTTGGAGGGGGAAGCAGACACCTCCCCCACCTCTTCTGACGATTCAGATGATGACACATCGCCTCGCTGGGTGAGTTCAACCAAGGGCCCCATGCTAATCCCTATAGAGTTAAAAGTGCTGCCCAATGGGAACCCTGAGTCCCTACACGCCTTGCTTGACTCAGGGTGCTCCCGGTCAATGATCAACCCTGCTATGGTGGAGAAATTGGGCCTCAGATTACGTACTTTAAAAACCCCCATTAACTTTTGCCAAATAGATGGGTCCATTGCGGGGGGGGGGGCGCGCTCATTTCTTTACTGAGCCCTTGGAAATGAAAATGGGCTCCCACACTGAACTCATCTCCTTCATTGTGGCCCCAGGGATGGACAGGCCTCTCATTTTGGGCCTACCCTGGCTTCGGAAATGGAACCCTCGCATAAATTGGAGGGAAGGCTGGTTATGCATTCGTACAGCTCAGCCCCCGGAAAGGGAGGGCGTTCCTGATAAACCTGTTAATTGTAATCCCGAGGTGGCCGCTAGAGGGCAGGAGAGGATTGAGGGAGAGGAAAAAATTCCTAAAGTGTATTGGGACTTGAAGGATGTTTTCAGTGAGAAGTCTTCCGACAAGCTTCCGCCCCACAGGCCTACTGATTGCTCCATTGACATTCTACCTGGGGTTAAGTTACCAAAACCCCAAATATATTCCATGTCACCCAGGGAGATGGAGGAAATGCATAATTTCATAGATAAAAACTTGAGCCGTGGCTTCATTGAACCTGCTCGCCCCAAGGTTGCTGCACCTGTGCTTTTCCGTGAGAAGAAGGATGTTTCTCTCAGATTATGTGTTAATTTTAAAAACTTGAACGGAATATCTGCTCAGAATGTATACCCGCTTCCATTAATGAAGGACATGTTGGCCCAATTGGGGAAGGGCCGCATTTTTACTAAATTGGACCTCAGAGAGGCATACTATAGGGTACGCATCAAGGAGGGAGATGAGTGGAAGACTGCTTTCAACTGCTCTCTTGGATGCTTCCAGTTCCGAGTCATGCCTTTTGGCCTGCAGGGGGCCCCTGCAGTCTTCATGCAATTAATCAATGAGATCTTGCATGACCACCTCTACAAAGGAGTTATCGTATATTTGGACGATATCCTTATCTATACTCGCTCCTATGAAGAACACGTCGCTCTTGTGCGCACTGTTTTGAAAAAACTCAGAGCTGCTGATCTTTATGCCAAATTATCCAAATGTGAGTTTCACCAAACCAAGATTGACTACCTTGGGTATCGCATCTCTCCAGCCGGCATTGAGATGGACCCTGAAAAGGTGAGGGCAGTCACTGAGTGGGACGTGCCTAGAACGCGTCGACAATTGCAAAAATTCTTGGGATTTGCTAATTTCTACCGTCAGTTCATTCCTTCCTTTGCGAAAATTGCGCTCCCTATAACTAACTTGCTGAAATCCAAAGGCGGTCCTAAACCTAAGCCAAGCAAACCTCTTGACTGGACTGTCAGGCGGCTTTCGAAAAGCTGAAACGCCTTTTTGCTGCGGAACCAGTGTTGAAGCATCCCGACATGGACAAGCCTTTCGTCGTCCAAGCTGATGCCAGCGACGTCGCTGTTGGGGCCGTTTTGTTGCAATCCAATGACCAAGGTAACTTGCAACCTTGCGCCTACACCTCCCGCAAACTCACAGACACCGAAAGACGTTGGGCGGTTTGGGAGAAAGAGGCTTTAGCTGTACATTGGGCCCTGACCACTTGGTGACATTTTCTGGAAGGCACTAGGCACCCTTTCGAGGTGTGGACTGACCATAAGAATCTGGAAGCTTTGAGAACACCGCGCCGACTCTCCCCCAAGCAAATGCGGTGGGCCCAACATTTCAACCGTTTCAATTTCACACTCAAGTACATCCCCGGTGGGAAGAACTTCATGGCAGACGCTTTGTCCCGCCTCCCACAATACAACTGCTCTAAACTGAGCATCGTGCAACCTGTGGTTCCTACTTCCAGCCTGGCGGCTCCTGTGGTTACTCGCAAGCAGGCACGTGCGAAACTCGACGTGCCTCAGGATTTTCTTTCTGCCCTCAAACTCGCCCTCCCCCAGGATGACTGGTTCCGGGAACATCAAGATGAGTGCACTATGAGGGACGACTTGCCATGGATCGGCGCCAAATTGTATGTCCCCACATCTCTTCGCCCCGTTGTCCTCCAACGGGCTCACGACTCCAAGTTGGCGGGTCACTTCGGTTTTGTAAAGACTTTGCATTTAGTGAAAAGACAATTTTGTTGGCCATAGTTGAAGAAGGACATTGAACTTTATGTTGCAAGTTGCCCCGTTTGTGCGACCGCGAAACGCCCCCCTGGGAAACCACAGGGATTGCTCCAGTCCGTTGCCCGACCGGTTGCCCCTTGGAAGGAGATCTCTATGGACTTTATTGTTGAACTCCCCGAGAGCCAGGGGCACACCGTCATTTGGGTCGTTACTGATTTGTTTTCAAAGCAAGTTCATTTTGTGCCCTGCCACAAGATTCCTTCTGCTAAGGCCCTTGCTAAGCTCTTCATTTCCCACATTTACCGATTACATGGGGTGCCTGATCGCATCATCTCTGATAGGGGTGTCCAGTTCACCTCAATGTTTTGGAAGGAGTTTCTCCACCGTATTGGCTCCGCCCAGGGCCTTAGCTCCGCCTACCATCCTCAGACTAATGGCGCTTGCGAGAGGACTAAATCTGTCCTTGAACAGTATTTATGTTGTTTCATCAATTATCAGCAAGATGACTGGGTGGACTTGTTGCCGCATGCTGAAGTGGCCTACAACAATTCTGTCCATTCCAGCACTGGGTTCACGCCTTTCCGGGTGGTCAAGATTTTGTACCTATTCCTGAACTGCCTCGTGACCAGCTGCAGGTTCCATCTGTCGCTGACTGGAGCGAACGTCTCAGCCGCATTTGGCCTCTGACCCTAGCAACTCTGGATGCGGCACATCGTGCCCATAAGAAACAGGCAGACAAGAAGCGGACACAGCCTTATGAATATCGGGAGGGTGACATGGTTTATTTATCCACTAAGTTCCTTCACACCTCGCAAAAGTCCAAAAAGTTGGGGCCGAAATACGTGGGTCCGTTCCCCATCGTGAAGGTCATCAACCCTGTCTCTGTCCGTTTACAACTGCCCAAGCACCTAAATCGCGTTCATCCGGTTTTCCACATTAACCTGATTAAGCCTGTTCGTGTTTCCCATTTACGTCCGCCTGATCTCCCTCCGCCTTTGCTCATTGATGGTGAACGGCACTTTGAAGTTCATCAAATTCTTGATTCCCGCAAGAGGCGTAATTGCGTCCAATACTTGGTCGCTTGGAAGCATTTCCCTCCCTCTCATACCGAGTGGGTTGACAAGTCCCATGTTCGTGCCCCCCGACTACTTCGGAGGTTTTATGAGGCATATCCTGATAAACCTTAATTTCTCTCTTACCCCTCCCTGTTTCTCTTTGTGTTTTGTTGTTCGTCTGTTTGTTTCTGTTTTTCCTAGGCCTGACAGCCTTTTTCCGGGGGACGGCCGGATGTCAGCTTCTGCTTTGCTGTTGCTTCAGCTGCCATTGAAATGGGGAGGGAGGGCATATTATTTGGGTGGGGTTACTTATTGTGCTGGAGGAAGATTCTGGAGATCTTTGGATGGACGTACTACACATGTGTGGATGTTTCCCGCCTGGAATAACGGCACCGACATTCCATCTTCGTGATGTCTTTTGAAGTTATCTCACACCTGACACTTGAAGGACTTATGATTGGACTAGGCCTATGATGCCAGGGGGAAGTGGAATGGGCTATTCTATATATCAACTGCTTTCGCGCCTAATTAACCAGACTTTGCTACGCAACCGCTCTTTAGCCATTTTTAATTAGTAAAAGTACATTTGATTTTCTACAAATGAAATCTCATGGTCTTCTTTCCTAATTATTAAATGGAGAGGTGCTGACAGTATTCTTCTGCGGTGGTTACGGGAGGTGGGAGTGGGAGGCACCGTCTTACGGTGGTTCTCCTCCTACCTCTCGGACAGGTCACAGTTGGTGTTGGTTGGAGGACAGAGATCGACCCCTAGGCCCCTCAAATATGGGGTGCTGCAGGGTTCGTTCCTGTCCCCCCTCCTATTTAATATCTACATGAAGCCGCTGGGTGAGATCATATGCCGGCACGGGATCAAATATCATCAATATGCGGATGATACTCAATTGTATCTGTCCACCCCGTGCCAACTCAGCAAAGCAGTGGAAGTGATGTGCCAGTGCCTGGAGGCTGTCAGGGTCTGGATGGGAGCGAACAAGCTTGCACCCAATCCAGACAAGACCGAGTGGCTATTGATGCTGCCTCCCAAGGATGGTCCAGACATTCCATCTCTTAGCCTGGGGGGTGAAATTATACACCCCTCAGAGAGGGCCCGCAATTTGGGTGTCCTCCTGGACCTGCAGCTAACATTAGAATACCATCTGTCAGCTGTGACCAGGGGGGCTTTTGCCCAGGTTCGCCTGGTGCACCAGTTGCGGCCCTACCTGGACAGGGAGGCACTTCAAATGGTCACTCATGCCCTCGTCACCTCAAGACTGGATTACTGTAACGCGCTCTACATGGGGCTGCCCCTGAAGAGTGTTCGAAGACTACAGCTAGTCCAGAATGCAGCTGCGCGAGCGATACTGGGTGTACCTACATACACCCATGTTACACCCATCCTCCACGAGCTTCACTGGCTCCCTATTGGTCTCCGAATGCACTTCAAGGTGCTAGTCATTACTTTTAAAGCCCTACATGGTTTAGGACCTGGCTACCTGAGAGACCGCCTCCTGCCACATACCTCCCAATGACCAACAAGATCTCACAGGTTGGGCCTTCTCCGGGATATTAAAGTAAAAAATGGACACAACTAAACATAAAATGGGGCTAATGGAAAAGAAGGAATTAGCACAAAAAAGTAGAAGTGCTAAACAGAATTATTTTGAAAGTGCAAATAAACCAGGGAGATGCCTAGCATATAAATTGAAAAAGAGAGAGAATCAAGAAAAATAATGCAACTAATAGATGACCAAGGGAAATTTGTTATGGAAACAGAGAGAAGAAAAATATTATACAAGAATACTATGGGAAATTATATGAACTAGAGAAGATAGAGGAGGAAAGAGTTAAACAATATGTGCAAAAAGCATATTTACCCCAGATAACTAAAGAAACTGAAATGATGCCAGAAGGTAATATAACGATGATGGAATTAGTTGAAGTCCTTAAAAAACAAAACAATGGAAAAGCTCCAGGTCCAGATAGACTACCAGTGGAATTTTATCAGATTTTACAGGAATTGTTGTTAGAAGGTATGAACGAAGCCATGTTAAAGATGAAGATACTCAAATCTTGGTCAGAAGCTTATATAACACTGGTGTCAAAGGAGGACACCAACCCACAGCAAATTAAGAATTATAGACCAATTTCCCTGTTAAATTCAGATTATAAAATATTTGCCTCAATACTGGCAGAAAGACTCAAAAGATACTTAAATAACTTTATTCACCCTGATCAAAATGGATCTCTGCCAAAGAGACAAATTAAAGATAATATGAGAATAATCCTGGACACTTTGGAATATTATGAGGCACATCCTGAAAAACAAATGGCGTTGATATTCTTAGACACTCAGAAGGTCTTTGATAATGTGAATTGGTGATTTATGTTGCTACAGTTGGAACAGATGGGTTTTGCAAGAAATTTATTCAAACTATACAAACCATATACCACAAACAAACAGCAAAGATAATGATAAATGGAGAATTGACAGATTCCATTGATATTGGGAAAGGGACAAGACAAAGTTGCCCACTATCACCCCTGTTGTTTGTGTTAATGTTAGAAGTCTTAAATAGACACATTAGAGAAGATAAAGACATAAAAGGAATGGAAATTAAAAAAGAAGAGTATAAATTGCAAGCATTCGCAGATGACCTAGTCTTCATTTTAGAAGATCCATTGGAAACCACACCTAAATTGATAGAAAAAATGGAGGAATATGGAAAAGTAGCAGGTTTGAAAATAAATAAAGACAAAAAAAAAGATTTTGACAAAGAACATGCTAGCAAGACAAAAGGAAGTATTGGCGGAAGCTTTGAAGATTCAGGTCATGAACAAGGTTAAATATTTGGGGATATATTTGACAGCAAGATGTAGTACACTTAGAGAACAATTATTATAAACTTAAACAACAAATTACAACAGACTTGGCCAAATGGGAAAACTTACAACTATCGCTAATAGGGAGAATATCAACAAACAAGATGAATATACTACCCAGGATTTTATATTTGTTCCAGACAATTCCAATTAGATTAGGGAAATATTTCTTTGACGACCTTAACAAAATAGTATTGAAGTACATTTGGGAGGGAAAGAAAGCGAGAATAAAACTTAAACTGTTACAAGATGTTAGAATAAGAAGAGGATTTGGCCTACCTAACTGGGAGTTATATTACCAGGCAACAAGCTTGATGTGGGTTAAGGAATGGATAATGTTAAGAAACTCTAGATTATTGACCTTAGAAGGTCATGATTTGTTGTTGGGTTGGCACGCTTTCTTATGGTATAAGGGAACTAAAACACAGAGATATTTCAGAAGGCATTACATACTTGTTATTAAACTGGGAGAAGATTAAAAGGCAACATTATTTAAAAATTCCAGTCTGGTTATCAACTATTGAAGCATTTTCATATTCAATAATATACAAAAACTAACAACAGTTAGATATGGTGAAATATTGAATGCTAAGGGTGAACTTAAATCTGTGCAAGAATTAGAAGAACAAGGTATAAGAATGAACTGGTTTTCATACACGCAAATACATTCTAGATATGATAAAGATTTTAAAATAGAAGGTTTTTATGATAAAATGACTGACTTAGATAAAATTCTGACAGGTACTGATGAAAAAGTGATTAAAAATTATATGGATACTTATTAGAGGTTAAACTAGAAGAAGAACAAGTTAAAGAATCTATGGTTGCTTGGGGGGGAATTTTGGTCATGGAATTGATTTAGAGAAATGGCAAAAATTATGGTCACAAAATTATAAAATGACAATGTCAACAGCATATAAAGAAAACTTGTATAAGATGTTTTACAGGTGGCACTTACCCCCGACGAGAATAGCAAGAATGTTCAAGGTCAAATCAGAAAAATGTTGGAAATGTCATCAGATACTGGGTTCATATTACCATATGTGGTTGACATGTGTAGAAACTAAAAGATATTGGACTAAAATCCACCCTTGGTTGGAAAAAATGACTCAGAAACATATAGACTTTAAACCTGAGATTTTTTTATTGGGAATATTACCAGAAATATACATCTGCTGCCAGTGCCACCATGTGAAGACAAACCTCCCGCAGCCAGCCACCCACTCAGTCCCACCAACTCTCATCTTGCCTGCTCCATTGTGGCTGCGAGCAAGCAGAAGAAGCAGGCTGGTGGCCATGCGGGGTCCTACTGGACAGGGCTGCCGGAGCCTCCGCTGCAAAGTGAGGTGTCAGGATGTGGATGGCCTGACTGTGGGGCCCTGAGGTAAACTGGTGCAGGGCGCAGGAAGCAGCTCCAACACCACCCCACCTCACAGCAGCAGCACTGGCACAAGCAATACATGGAAAAAAAGTAAGACATCTCCCAAAATAAGCCTTAGTGCTTATTTTGGAGCCCCCCAAATATAAGACCTAATCTTATTTTGGGGAAAACATGGTAGTAAGCAGGGGTGGGTTCTGGCAAGCACTACTGCCAGTTCGCTCATGGGTACAGTGCTTGTGCACACTTGATGCACAATGCAATAAAAATTGTTCTGTGCATGTGCAGAAGTGAAAAACAAGTTGGCGATGCCTACGGTTTGGGTGCGTGGCAGGCCTGGATCGTTGTAGGTTCCAGCAACCCAGACCACCAAACCACTATGGTTCAGCTGAACCATTCTGAACCAATTGGAATCCACCATTGGTACTACTGTGTTTCCCCGAAAATAAGACAAGGTCTTATTTTCTTTTGATCTCTGTGATAAGCACTTGGCCTTATTTTCAGGGAGGTCTTATTATTTTTGAGGTACAGGAAGTGGTGAGTGTGGTCACCTCATGGCTGCTGCTGTGTTACAATATTTTCAGGGAGGGCTTATTTTAGCGCATGTGCTCAAAAGCCCAATTGGGCTTATTAACTGGGGAGGTCTTATTTTCAGGGAAACAGGGTAAGTAAACATAGAATTTTAATTGTTTACTGTTATAATGACATATCTTGGTTTTTCGTTGTTGTATTTCTTTCATTTTATTGGGGCACTTTTAGGTCTTTACTTATTCCATCATTATTATCTTTGTATTTTGCTCTTTTATTTCTTTTTGGTTATTAATTAAAAAGCAATAAAATACATTTAAAAATATGAAAATGACATGAACTTAGACTTCTAGAGTGACAATTAAACTGACATTTAACATCATGAAACAAAATGTGTATAACTTCTGGATTTCTATTTCTGTGTGACTGTTTCATATCACAACAAATTAATCACTCTTTTAATCAAGGATTAGTTTAAATATGACACTGAATCAATAGTATTTAATATCAGCACATCACCAGATGCTGCAATTTGTTATAGTTTAATACACTGAATCAGCCGTGGGATTTTAAAAATTTTACTAATGTAAGTAGAAAATCTCTAGATTATACTTCTCTGAAGGAAGGCAATCTGGTATAACAATTCAGTGTTGCTAGAAAATTAGAATTATGTGTATATTGATGAGGCCAGAGGAAATACTTCATTTCTTCTTAATATCACATAAATATCAGTTTTCTTCTCACAAATAATCACTCAGTGCTTAGAAAAGTGATTCATCTACTGATTATAGTTATTGAATATTCTTTCTCCACGTTCACTGTACATTAGGGAAAACTGAAATTATCTACTGAAAATAATTCACAGTGGCTTCAAATATGTTGTACTTCCATACTTTTATTCTTGGTGAGCATGGCCTTTGGATGAAAATTATAACAGCTGAAGTGAAACTTACATAATGGGATCTAAATTAAGGGAATCTGATTTATATTTTGAAGTCCATTGAAACAGTGCCATCTAAGTAAGATACAATCTTCTTTTTAAACTCAATTTCTGAGGACTTCACAGAAATCCCCAAACCATTTTCTTGTTAATAGTAAGAAACTTTTCTATAAGGATGTTTCACCATGCTCTTCAAGGATGTTTTTCATTTACTTGATCTAGCAAACATTTCCTGGTTATCTGCTGTGCATTTTATTACACCATATTTTTCCCCAAATAACAAAGGTTGTCCTTTCCTATACAGAGTCCTGGTGATTTGGAATTATACTGGCAAGCAATTATACCAGCTAAGCAAGACAATTATTAAATGTTGCCCAACATCAGAATTTTGATAACATGACCATGGGGATGCTACAATGTTCATTAATGTAAAAAAATGGTCATAAGTCTCTTTTTTTCAGTGCCATTGTGACTTTGAACCAGTGGTAGATTTGAATTTTTTTAGAACCTCTTCTGTAGGTGTGGCCTGATTTGTGGGCGTGGCTTGCCAGCCATATAACTGGGTGGGCGTGGCTTGTGGCCGGGTGGAGTGGCCAACTTGTAAAATATGGTGAAACTCACTTAACAATGCTCTTGCTTAGCAACCAAAATATTGGCTCTGAAACTCTGGCATTTAAAACACGCAAGTCTTAAAGCTGTCAAGTTACAAGACCCTTGCACCCCTAACCCTTTAGAAAAAAATCCAGGGGTGTCCAAACTTGACAGCTTTAAGACTTATGGACTTCAACTCCCAGAATTCCTCCTCTCGCTCTTCATCTTGATGATGTGCCAACGGAATGGAATGGAATGGAATAAGTTTATTTATAGGCCGCCCTTTTCCCTGAGGGGACTCAGGGCGGCTAACAACTTATATGGGAGGGGGATACATACAGTAACATATAACATAACACGTAATTAAAAGAATAAACAACATTCATTCAGCATTCAGGTGGGGGCGAATCAAATCTTTACCCCCAGGCCTGACGGGATAGCCAGTTCTTGAGGGCTGCGCGGAAGGTCTGAAGGGTGGTGAGGGTACGAATCTCCACGGGGAGATCGTTCCAAAGGGTCGGAGCTGCTACAGAAAAGGCTCTCCTCCGCGTAGTGGCCAGCCGGCACTGGCTGGCAGATGGCACTCGGAGGAGGCCTAATCTGTGAGATCTAATGGGTCTCGAGGAGGTAATTGGCAGGAGGCGGTCTCCCAAGTACCCAGATCCACTACCATGAAGGGCTGTATAGGTGGTAAGAAGCACCTTGAAGCGCACACGGAGATCAACAGGTAGCCAGCGCAGCTCGCGGAGGATAGGTGTTATGTGGGCGAACCGAGGTGCACCCACAATCACTCGCGCGGCCGCATTATGGACTAGCTGAAGCCGCCGGATGCTCTTCAAGGGCAGCCCCATGTAGAGCACGTTGCAGTACTCCAGCCTAGAGGTCACGAGGGCGCGAGTGACTGTTGTGAGAGCCTCCCGATTCAGGTAGGGTCGCAACTGGCGCACCAGGCGAACCTGGGCAAATGCCCCCCTGGTCACAGCCGACAGGTGGTAATCAAAGGTCAGCTGTGGATCCAGGAGGACTCTCAAGTTGCGAACCCTGTCTGAGGGGTGTAAAATTTGGCCCCCCAGCCTGAGCGATGGAACACTAACCAAATTATTGGGAGGGAAACACAACAGCCACTCGGTCTTTTCCGGGTTGAGTACAAGCTTGTTAGCCCTCATCCAGTCCCTGACGGCCTCAAGACCCTGGTTCATCACGTCCACCGCTTCATTGAGTTGGCACGGGGCGGACAGATACAACTGCGTATCGTCCGCATATTGATGGTATCTTATTCCGTGCCTCCGAATGATCTCGCCCAGCGGTTTCATGTAGATGTTAAATAGTACGGGGGACAGGACCGACCCCTGCGGCACCCCATATGTTAGGGGTCTCATGGTCGATCTCTGTCCCCCAACCAACACCGACTGCGACCTGTCCGAGAGGTAGGAGGAGAACCACTGCAAAACAGTGCCTCCCACCCCCACCTCCCGCAGTCGTCGCAGAAGGATACCATGGTCGATGGTATCGAAAGCCGCCGAGAGTTCAAGAAGAACCAAGATGGAGGCATGGCCTCCATCCCTGGCTCTCCAGAGATCATCGGTCAATGCGACCAAAGCGGTTTCTGTGCTGTAACCAGGTCTGAAGCCGGACTGGAATGGGTCAAGGTAATCGGCTTCCTCCAAGGACCGCTGAAGCTGGTAGGCCACCACCTTCTCAACAACCTTCCCAATAAAGGAAAGGTAATTGTTAAGTACGACTGGATCCAAAGATGGTTTCTTCAGGAGGGGTCTCACCACCGCCGTTTTAAGTGCGGCGGGGAAGTGCCCCTCCCGAAGCGAGGCGGTAATAACCGCTTGGATCCAGCCCCATGTCACCTCCCTGCTGTTAGCAACCAGCCAGGAGGGACACGGGTCCAGTACACAGGTGGAGGCACTCACAGCCCTCATGGCCTTGTCCACGTCCCCGGGGGAAACATCCTGAAACTCAACCCAGCGATGGTCTACCAAATCGTCCACTCGTGCCTCTGCTGGATCTGCAAAGGTGGAGTCCAAATCCGACCGAAACCGAGCAACTTTGTCCGCCAAGAACTGGGCATAGTCTTCAGCCCTACCCTGCAAGGGGTCCCCCATATCCCTCTTATTTAAGAGGGAACGGGTTATCCTAAACAGGGTGGCTGGACGAGACTCGGCGGACGCAACCAAGGAGGCAATATATGATCTTTTTGTTGCCCTAAGTGCCCTGATGTATTCCTTGGTGCAAGTTGTTAAAAGTGCTCGGTTCGATTCGGATTTATCGGACCTCCACAGGTGCTCTAGGCGTCTCCTTCTGCGTTTCCTCTCCCGGAGCTCCTCGGTAAACCAAGGAGGCCTCCGGGATCCACCACCTCGGAGTGGCCGTAGTGGCGCAATCCGGTCCAGGGTCTCCTATGCTGCCGAGTGCCAGGCAGCAACCAGAGTCTCTACCGGACTGTGGGCAAGAGTATCAGGAATAACCCCAAGCTCCGTCTGGAACCTCAAAGGGTCCATAAGTCGCCTGGGGCGGAACCACTTGGTCGGTTCCTCCTCCCTACAGTGGGGGTTTGGTCTCCGGAAGTCAAGCCTCAGTAGGCAGTGGTCTGACCACGACAGGGGTATGATCTCATTACCCCTCAGACCAAGATCACAAGTCCACTGCTCCGAGAGGAATACGAGGTCGAGCGTGTGACCCGCTGAGTGGGTTGGGCCCCGAATTACCTGGGTCAAGCCCATGGCTGTCATGGAAGCCATGAACTCCTGCGCCCCATCAGAGTGTTCACCGAGCGTGGGCAAATTTAAATCCCCCAGGACCATAAGCCTGGGGAACTCAATTGCCAGCTCGGCTACCGACTCGAGGAGCGAGGGGAGGGCTGCTGCAACGCAGTTGGGAGGCAGGTACGTTAACAGCAGGCCCACTTGACCCTTGAGGTCCAACTTCACCAGCAGGGACTCACACCCGACAAGTTCCGGAGCAGGGATCCTACGAGGAACTAAAGACTCCCGAATAACAATAGCCACACCCCCACCCCTTCTCTGAGCTCTCGGCTGATGAAGCACCTGAAATCCTTCTGGGCACATCTCTACAAGGGGGACTCCTCTCTCCGGGCCCAGCCAGGTTTCAGTAATACACGCCAGGTCTGCCCCCTCGTCTAAAATTAAGTCCCGGACGAGGGGAGCTTTGTGAACTACAGACCTGGCGTTTAGCGACAACAGCCGGAGACCAGGGTCCTTATTACTCGCGCCATCTGGCCTCGGAGTGGGACTCATAGGGCCGGAAGGAGGGATCGCTATAACGTAGCGAGCCCTCCTTCCCCGGTAATGGCCAGCCCTAAAGTCCCCGCCATATCTGCCCTTCCCCATTACGACCGTAATGCTCCGACCCACTCCCGTGTCCGTGGTCCCCCCAACCACACCTATAGCTCCCGCATTCCCTGCCAGGCCCTCCGAATCAGACACACTCATTCGTTCACTCAACCAATCCCCACGTGAGTTAAAAAACATAAAATACAGCAAAATAGGGCAATAAAAGTGGGCACATTCACACAGTCATACGCATCTTCCAAACATATCCCAAACAAAGGAAGAAAGAAGACAAGAGAAGAAAAGAATAGAAAGAAAAATTGCGCTAAAAATTAAAAATTAAAGTGCAAAGCCTGCCAAGGCTAAATAGTTCTTAGCGTTCAGAATGGCTGAAGTCCAGCTATAACCCGGGCGGGGTTTACGGGGGAATAAGTTGAGTCCTCCTCTTAAAGGCCAGAAAAGTCCAAGATAGTTGGGAGCAAACAGGTGGCTTTTTCCATAAGTTGTGTTCCGGATAGAGCCCCCAAGACAATGATGGAAAATAATGGTAATCAGAATGGATGTCAGAAGCAGCTGTACCAACAGGCCGAGAGTCCACAGTTGGAGGCGGCCAGGTGATGGAATACCTCAATAGGGGGATGCCAGGTATCCAGCAAGAGAGCACCAGGGGAGAGTCAGATGATAAAGGTGACAAAATAAAGGGAGTAGTCTCCATAGTCGTTAGAATAATATAAGGGAGGGGTAGACGCCTGAGGGGGGCGCAGCAGCGGCGCCAAGGCCTGCTGGACGATCCCCTCTGTTGGTATCCAGGGTAGCTGCCCTCTCCCTGACACGACAGTTCCCACTTTAACTCCCAGTTCAATTCCATCCATAAAAGGACTGGTCTCTCACCCAGTAAATCAAGATGTGAATCACCGGCCTCGTTAACACTATCGGGCCCAAGTAAGCTTGTAAAAAAACCAGGGGCTCCTTCAGGCTCCTCTCAGTTGTAAGTAACAAAACCAAAAGCTTGGAGAAGGCCAGGGAAAGGCTGGGATGTGTCCAGATCGTCGCCAGCTGATAAAGCAATGGGGGGGGGCCTCCGGGAGGAACGCAACGGCGGCGGGCAAAGCAAACGAAGCCAGCCACCAGGTCTCCTCAGTGCCACCCAAATTCAGCCACCCCCTCTCCGGCACCACTGTCCACCGAAAGTTCAAATTCGGGGCTTCTCCCGGTCGAGAGCTCTGCAGCAAAGTCAAAAGACGCTGGGCGCGTTGAAAACCGCCGGGG
Organism: Thamnophis sirtalis; assembly: GCF_051295495.1. NCBI lineage: Eukaryota > Metazoa > Chordata > Lepidosauria > Squamata > Natricidae > Thamnophis > Thamnophis sirtalis. Next base: position 386,955 of record NW_028261404.1, on the reverse strand, counting down.
AGCAGCGCCGTCAGCATGCCGCCATTTCCTCTATCATTAGAGAGTCGGAGGACTACCAGGGGCGATCGTACAGCCTGGGAGCCGTTCGGAGAGCCGCAACCCTCCGACAGCCACCCATTCATGACCCCCGAATCACCCTCTACCTTTAAGCTTCCCTCTCGCATCTGTTCTGACCAGGCTCGGTAATGTTTCCAGTGTTTTTCCGTTCACCTAGTCGGAGCGGGGAAGGAATAGCAGCCATTCGTGGTTCGCACATGCCCATTGTCATGTGACGGGCAGGGGGAGGGAGCTGGAACCGGTTCTAAACAGCACTGTAGATTTGTGGAACCTCTTCTATAGAAGAGGTTAGAACTGGCAGGAACCCACCCTTGCTTTAAACGGTCACCAAATGAACTGTTGTAAGTAAAGGACTGTCTGATGTTTCAAGAAAAGGAAGAGAAGAAAGATCAGCAAGACCTGAACTGAATAAAAATGAAAGTTTCTGGCTCATCAATTCATTCTAGAATTAAGAAACTAATATTTTTCATTTCCAGTTTTTCCTCTCCATTCTCTTGAATATTTTTGTATCTGTAAACTACATGGCTGGATGTAATTTTTTAAAAATAAAAAAAACCTTTTAAAATGTTTAGTAAGTTCATATTTATCTGGGAAAAAAGAAAATACAATACATTACAAATACTAATTTGTTTAATGAGAAAGAACGATGCTGTTCATGAAGTTATCAGGAAAAGTGGGTCCAAATCATATTTCTGAAGAAGTAAGTGTATCTGCAGAGAGCAACGGCTAACCATTTTTATAACAAAAGCATAGATTCTGACAATAATAATAATACTTCCAGATCAGTTGTAGACAATATGGTCTGAGATTATGACTTTCACCATTCATTGGAAGAGACAGCACTCATAATGGCACTGGTTTAGTTTCTCAAAATCCACCTCACCCAAATGCACCCAAGTCTATTTTAAGAATTGTGCATAAGCTAGAACATTTTAAATTTGAAATTTTAAAGCAAATTTGAAATGGCTATCTTCCAATGATATTGAAAGCAGCCTTCAGTTAATGTAAATATGAGCATATTCAAAGCAAGATGTTTTGACAGCAGGGGATAGAGACAATTTTAAAAGGCCTGAGTAAAGTGAGGTAGCATATTATAAACAAGACACAAGAGAAATCATAACAACAGCCTTTTTAACACCACATTGCAGCTCTATGATTCCTAAGCCATCTACCTATGGAAACTTTTCACACCTCAAGATTTGTCCTAAAAGATTGAGGATATTCTATAAGTGGCATGGAATTTAATTGCTGTAGTCAGAGATACTTCCCGACAAAGCAGTTTGCAGCTGCCAAATATTTAGATGGCTGAAGGATTCTGTGGTGTTCAGAACTCTCATAATGAACATGTGTATTCTCTTATTTTAATTATCATTTTAAAAGCTCTGATTAAAAACAAGAGAGAGTCTTGTAAATAAGAAAAGGATCAGACACTAAAAGTGGAGAAAATGGAAGCAGTTTGGAAAATATCCAGTGAATCATTAGTTTGAATGGGAACCACTTGAGAAAGGATGGACTGAATGGTAGTAGATTTCTCAGCCAAGAAGAGGAAATTCCATCCTCTCACTCCATCATCCTTTGTTTCTTGGTTGTCAGAGGTAGAAACATATCCATGGGAGGGTATCATTGAATACTTTTTGCCTGATTATCACACAGGTTTTTTGAGCAACATGGTGGCCTAGAGGCAGTGGTGGGATTCAATTTTTTTTTACTAGCAGTTGTGTGGGTGTTGTTTGGTGGGCATGGCAGGGGAAGGTTACTGCAAAATCCCAATTTCCTTCCAATCAGCTGGGACTCAGGAGGCAGAGAATAGATAGGGGTGGGGCGAGTCACAGGTGGTATTTACCAGTTCTCTGAACTACTCAAAATTTCTGCTACTGGTTCTCCAGAACTGGTCAGAACCTGCTGACTAATACCTCTGCCTAGAGATGAAGATGCTTGCCTTCCATTCAGAAGGCTGAGAGTTCAAGCCTAGGCAATGACAGATGTTTCTAAATCAGGGCAAAAAGAGAAAATATCTGCTTCAAACTCCAAGCCATGGTTCCAAACCAAGCCAGCAAAACAAGAGGCCACACTGTGAGTAAAATGGATCTCTTTACTGGAATCTCAGCTTGGTACTTGGTGAACAATAGAGTAAAAGGGTTTCTAGCCAGCATTACTGGCTTCTGCTAGCCAGCTATCTATATGGACCCAGCATGCTCCTCCTTCCTATTCCTGGTTACTTCCAGCTGGCTCCAGCAAGTACTTATTTGACCTGGCTACAGCAAGCACTCTTGGAACCTGGTTGCTCTCTGGCTGGCTCCAGCAAGTATTCTTCAGGACTGGATGGCTTCTGTACCAACCGCAACTGGTTTGCCTTACTGGTTCCTCTCCCAGCAGGAGTTCCATCCCCATTTGTAGCTCCATGCATCCCCCTCCCCCTGGCAGGGGAAGTAGCAGCTGCCATTAGGTAGGCAGACAAGTAAAAGTGTGTTGGGGAGGGACCAGGAAGAGAGGGAAGGGTGCCTCTAGAGGGATTCATAAAGATGGCTTGGTTCACAACTCAGCCAATGAGGCAGGAAATGAAAGGGGGGGAGGAGCCAGCCTGGTGTAGCTCTTGTGATGGGCATTGTGACCAGTTGCACTCTGAGCAGAAAAGAAGTAGGTGTCAGCATTCCAGATAGCATCCAAAATTAAATTAGAGTCCAAGGCAACATGCTGCTCAAAGTTCCAATTTATTATGATAGCCATGCTGGAACAACTTGGGAAAACCTGAATCTGAAGCTTCTTCCATTCCCCTCCCCAAGTTAAAGTTCATGATCTTACCCCCACACCCACGAGTCCATCACATGGTCTAATCTTCCACCCATCCAGTTCTAGTCCAGTGCAGAGGTACCAAGACAAAGGATGACCTTGGCAATTTAAACAGGAATATTATTGTGGCTACATAACATTCTACTCCATACTATCCTCCCTTCCATTTCCCCACTATAGAAACAGCATAGTAGAATAGAAGTGTGGTTGACCAAAGATCCAAAAGGAACATTTTCAGAAGAAAAATGTTTCCTGAAAAGAAAATAATGTAGGGGATAACATGGCAGAATTAACCACCCTTTGGCTTATCAGAAAACTTATCATGGAATTGTTTTACTAATTTAGCAGCTTTTAGGTTTCAGCTTTTCACCCAAGTAGCTTCGGACAAAGGGTTCCCCTTCCAATGCACTAAATATTATAAGCGACCCCTATACAGCCTGGAGTCTAAGATTTTTTTTTCACCTCATAATGTGTTTCCCCTTCTATTACTACAGGAAGAGAGGGAAGCTGGGTGGACAATCTTATGCTGAACCCAATTACTGGCTTCAATAAGCTACAATGAAATACTGGGTAAATTTTCCCTAGAATTCTGGGTAGACCGAGTTGAACTGTAACTGGGTTAGTTATCTTCACTATTGGGAATGGACCTAGAAATTTTGGGCCAAATTTCTTGCTAGGCATTCTTAAACATATATATTTGGGAGATAAGAAAACTTTGTCCCCCACACGAAAGGGGGTTTGGAGTGAGTGGTGTTATCAGCTTGCTTCTTGTATGCTTCTACCGCTTCCGCTAGAGCGCTTTTTTTTTGTATTTTCCCACCCTTTTTTAAGAGTGTCCATCCATTCAGCCAGAGACATGGAAGAGAGAGGTTCCTTAGGCAGCTCTGGCATGGGAACAAATTCCGGTTCCACCACAAATCCGCGGTAGACTGAAGCGTGCTCGACGAAAGCGCGTACGTGACATCATCACAGTGCGACGAAAACGGCACGCTGTGAGCGGTAAACTTAAAATTAACGCGTAAATCTAAACCTAACCCCCCCAAACCTAAACCCTAAACCTAACCCTAAGCCTAACCCTTAACCTAACCCTAAACCTAACCCTAAACCTAACGCTAAACCTAACCCTTAACCTAACGCTAAACCTAACCCTAACGCTTAACGTAACCCTAAACCTAACCCTAACGCTTAACGTAACCCTAAACCTAACCCTAACCCTTAACCTAACCCTAACCCTAACCCTAACCCTAACCCTAAACCTAACCCTTACCTTTATGTGAATCGGCTTGCTTTAATTTTATTTTAATTTTAATTTAATTTATTTTTAATTTTATTTGTCGCGCTGATGATGATGTCACGTACGCGCTTTGATCGGGCGCGCTTTAGTGGACCGCGGTTTTGACGGGTCATGCAAATTCCATGCCACTGGTAATTTGGAAAGGAGTTAATCCAGTGCTGCTGTGAGCCACATTGTTGTATGCCACTTCGGCGAATGGTAGCAACTCTGACCAGTTGTCTTGTTGATAGTCCACATAACACTGGATGTATTGTTCCACCATCGCATTGGCCCTTTTTGCTGCTCTGTTTGTGCTCGGATGAAACACTGAGCTCAGTCCTTGTGTGGACCCAATGGATCTCAGGAACTCTCTTCAGAACTTGGTGGTGAATTGAACTCCGCGGTCTGAAATGATCCTCCAGGGCACTCCGTGCAGGCAGTAAATATGTTTAAGAAACATTTTTGCTAACTTCTTTAAGGATGGTAATCCTGAGGAAGCGATGAAATGGGCCTGCTTGGAAAACAAATCAATAACTGTCCAGATTACCTTATTCCTGCTGCTGTCTGGGAGCTCGACAATGAAGTCCATTGTAATCTCTTCCCATGGTTGGCTAGGGCTAGCCACCCATTGTAGTAGTCCAGGGGGCTTCCCTGGCTGTATTTTCATAGTCACGCAAGTGGCACAGATTTTTATGTAATCTTCCACTTCTGATTTCATTTTTGGCCATCAAAATTGGTGCCTGGTGAGGTGGAACATTTTTAGGAATCCAAAGTGGCCTCCTAGTTTTGCTTAATGGCTTCACTGTAGAACTACCAGGCTCAAACATGTGGGAATGTACAGCTTGGATCCCTTCTAGGCTAAGCCATCTTTCATCGTCAGGATGTCCTTGTTGTTGTTGAGCCAAGGTTGTGCTGGCAGTGCCGATTTCATCGCTGCTGTCAGCTTATCCTGGCTTCGGGTGGTGATTTGGGCTGCCTTTTGGTGGGAAGAAGAAGGATGGGGTGAACCATGTCTTCCTTCTTACTGTTATACTGTGGTTTTCTTTTTTTTAAAATTGTTTGAAGCAATATATAGTTTTATTTTCCATTTTCATTTTCTTACAGTCACACATATACTGTACAGAACCGGGGCCATATAACATTAAACAATAAACACAGCCATTCCTCTTGTCAATAATACCCCCCAAAATAGAAACCCAATGTACCTCTTCGACCCTCCATACACCCTTTCTTTCGCCCCCCTCCAACTTTCCGTCTTCCCACCATCATTCCCCTCTACCCTACTTCCCCTCCCCCTCTACCACGCCTCTCTCCCAATACACTCCCTCCCTTCCTTCTCACCCTCCCTCCAATCCTCGCTCCCACCCTCTCTACCCCTCTTTCTTCTTTCCCTCTACTCCTCCCTTTGGTGTATTTCTACTATCTATTAATATATTCAGCTTGTCCTATTTTTACACTGGAATTAAAGAGCAACAGTATACAAGTGCCATCGTGTTACTTTAGTATCTAGCACATACTATATATCCCCCCTCCTCCCTCCCCCCTAAGACCCCACCTCCCTCCCCCCCCCGACTTCCCAGAGCCTGTACACGGTGTAGCTTTTTAACAAACACAGTCTAAAATATATTAAGGCAAAGGAAATTTTAAAAAAAGAAAGTCAATAACTTCTGTGCGTTAAACTCAGCTTCTTGCTGTTGCACAAAATTAAGCAGTTTAAATTATTCCTAATCTTAAGCATAGGCTATCTGGAATTTCTTAGTCCCGTATTTGTTTTGTGTATAGTCAATCCATTTTTTCCAGTCTCGTTTATATCTCTCATTTGAGTGGTCTTTAAGATATGCCGATATTTTAGCCATCTCGGCTAGGTTTGTAACTTTCAATGTCCATTCTTGAGTTGTAGGCAAGTCTTCCTTCTTCCAGTATTGTGCCACCAACAGTCTTGCTGCCGTTATTAGGTGCAGAACCAAGTTGGTCTCTACCACTGTAAAGTCAGTACATATACCTAGTAAAAATAACTGAGGAATAAACTTTATCCTTCTTTTAAAAATATTTTGCATAACCCACCATATTTTTATCCAAAATGCCTTAACCTTTTGACAAGTCCACCATATATGAAAATATGTAGCATCGAGAGAACCACATCTCCAACATTTAGGCTGTACATTCGGATACATAGAAGCCAGCTTTTTAGGATCTAAATGCCATCTATAAAACATCTTATAAAAATTTTCTCTCAGGTTTTGTGCTTGTGTAAATTTCACATTTCTTACCCATATTCTTTCCCACGTGTCCAACATTATTGGTTCTTCAATATTCTGAGCCCATTTTATCATACAATCTTTAACCAATTCCGTTTCCGAATCCATCTGTATTAGTACATTATATATCCTCTTTATATGCATTAAGCTTTGATCTCTTATTTGTTTAAACAAATTATCCTCAATTTGGATAAAACCAGTTTTTTGGTCTATTTTCCACCTGGCCTGTAATTGACCATACTGGAACCATGTTTGAACTACCTTCTCCTCTTTCAATACCTCTAAAGATTTTAGTTGTAGAACCCCCCTTTCCAAAGTGAGAAGTTGTCTGTAAGTGGTTCTATCGTGTTTTTGTGCTATATTCATATTTTCAATTGCATGTCTAGGAATTGCCCACATGGGTAACTTATCATTTAGTTTATGTTGATATTTTTTCCAGATCCGCAATAAAGCATTTCTTAAGATATGACTTTTAAAGTTCTTATCCAATTTTTTGTTGAATAACAAGTAAGCATGCCAACCATATACCAGATCATGTCCCTCGATATTCAGTATTCTATCGTTGGTTAAATGGGTCCAATCACTAATTGCGGATAGCGCCACTGCATCATAATATAATTTTAGGTTAGGTAATTTCAAGCCTCCTCTCTCGCGTACATCTTGCATTATTTTCATCTTTACCCTCGGTTTCTTTCCAGCCCATACAAATTTGTTGATACCCTTCTGCCATTCTAAAAGATTCACATCTTTTTTAAGTATAGGTAACATTTGAAAAAGAAATAAAATTTTTGGTAAAATGTTCATTTTCACTGCCGCTATCCTACCCAGCAAAGATAAGTGCAATTTCTCCCATTTTTTCATCTCTATCTGTATACTCCACCAAAGTGGTTCATAATTATGCTTATATAGTTTCCCATTTGAGGTTAAAATATTGACCCCAAGATATTTCATTTTTTTAACTACCTCACATCCTAGCATCCCTCATAGTTCTTCCTTTTGTTTAGTATTCATATTTATAGCTAATATTTTAGTTTTTCCTAAATTTATTTTAAAACCAGACACTTGACCATATTGATTAATCGTGTTCATTAAAACCATACTAGATTCCTGCGGTTGTTCCAATATTATGACCAAATCATCCGCAAAAGCGCGGACTCTGTATTCTTGCTGCCTAATCTTGATCCCTTTTAGACCACCCAAGCCCCGTATTTTATTCAATAATACTTCCAAAGTTATAATGAACAATAGTGGGGACAAAGGACAGCCCTGTCTTGTACCTTTTCCGATTTGAAAAGAGTCTGTTAAACTTCCGTTGACTATGATTTGAGCTGTTTGCTGTTGGTATATTGCTGTAATTGACCGTAAAAAGCTATCTCCTATCTGCATTTTTTGCAGTATCTTCAACAGAAATTGCCAACTAACTCGATCGAAGGCCTTCTCAGCATCCAAAAATATGAACGCAGCAGGGATTTGGTTGTTCTTTCCCAAATATTCTAATGCATTAATGATTAGTCTAACATTACTCTTCATCTGTCTCCCCTGTATAAAACCTGTTTGGTCGGTATGTATCAATTGTTGAATAACCACCATTAACCTATTTGCTAGTATTTTAGTAAAAATTTTATAATCTACATTAAGTAATGAGATAGGTCTATAATTTTTTGGTTGGGTAATATCTTGATCTTCTTTGGGTATCAATGATATAAACGCTGTCTTCCAAGATGGGGGCACTTTACCTTCCGTTTGAATTTTATTAAATAGTTCTCTAAGAGGTTCTACCATTTCTAACTGTAAGTTTTTATAGTAAACCGCTGTCAAGCCATCTGTGCCTGGCGCTTTCCCTAACTTTAGTTGTTTAATTACCTGCAAGATTTCCCCTGAGGTTATTGGTTGGTTCAACTTTTGCCTGTACTCTTCTCTAACTAGGGGTATTTTCTCTTTATCTAAGTATTTGTCTATGTCTAAACCCTTAATTTTGTCCCCTTTATACAATTCTGTAAAGAATTCCCAGAATGCCTTTTGAATCTCCTCCTGTTGAAACACCTCCTTCCCTCTATAAATCAATCTGGTTACATTTCGAGTTTTCGTTTTTTTCCTAATCTGATAAGCTAACCATCTGCCCGGTTTATTTGTGTTACAAAAAGTATTGTGTTTTGCATATAATAAACTAGTGGCTACCTGATCAGAGATCAACATATCAAATTGGGATTTTAATATAGTAATTGCTTCCTTAACCTTTGTATCGCCTGGATTCAATGTTAACTCCAACTCCTTCCCTTTAATTTCCTCTTCCAATTCTTTTCGTTTCAGCCCTTGTTTATGTCTATGTATTTTGTTTATATTCATCAATACTCCTCTCATATACGCTTTGCTTGCATCCCATACAAATTCCATAGGTGTACCCTTATTCATATTCAGAACAAAGTATTCAGATAACAATTTTTTACAATCATTTATGTACTTCTCATATCTAAATAAGTTTTCATTCAGCCTCCAAGACCTTCTTGCCTGCACTATCCTTCCCAATTCTATCCAAACTGGGTTATGATCCGAAAGGACCCTCGCCGCAATCTTTGTCTTCTTCACCCTAGAAAGTAAATCATTAGTGATTAGTATAAAATCAATCCTTGAAAGGGATTGATGTCTATCAGAAAAGAAGGTGAAATCATATTCCTCTGCGTTTCTTTCTCGCCAAATATCTCTCAATTCAAAGTCGTCCATCATGTCAAAAAAAGGTTTGGGTAGCTTAGCTCGCATTTTAGTATTAGGGCGAGAGGTCTTCTTATCTCTTTTAGTGTCAATCACGCTGTTCCAGTCACCCAATAGTATACAAGACTTATAGTCCCACTGTACTAATTTAGCATGAAGATTTCTATAGAATCCGTCTTGCTGTTGATTAGGAGCATAAACTCCCAAAAGTAATGTCTTTTTCCCTTCTAAGACTAGGTCTAGCGCGATATATCTTCCAAAGGGATCTGCTTCAATTAGTTCAGTCTTAATGTCTTTTCTTAAGTATACAACTATACCATTTTTCTTTTCCATAGCAGAGGTCACAAAATGTTGACCAAGTTTGGGGTTAAACAAATATTTTTGATCGGTTGATTTGATATGAGTTTCTTGTAGACAAATTATATCATTCTTGAACTGTTTAAGATAGTGGAATATTTTCTTTCTCTTCTGTGGAGAGTTCAGTTCATTGACTTTCCATGTCAAAATCTTAGTTGTCATCTTTGGTTGCCTGAAGCTTTTTTAGAGCCTCCTGCATGTCCTGTTTAACCTTTGGCCTAGCTCCTCCCATGGCTTCTGAGCTTGTTGGTGTAACTCCTTGATCAATGGCCGGTGATTGTTGAGGTTGTTGCATTGTAGCTTGTTTTTCCATTCGTCTGGTGGTCATACGGCTAGGTCTTTGTTCCATGGCAGCTTGCCCTTCCGGGAGGGGAAGATGGTGCGTCTTGTCTGGTAGTTGTGTAGTTTGCCATCTCTCTTGTCCTTCTTCTTTTTCTTTTTTTTTTAAATATATTTTATTCATTTTCACATTCCATTTGCAATCACTTATATACAGGGTATTTGCTATAAGAAAAGAAAAAAAAAGAAATAAAACGAACAAAATAAAAAGGAAACACAACTCATCATTCACAACCCCACCTAACGCTTCCATCCTCCATACACCCCATCTACCCCCTCCAACTTTCCTTTCTCCCTCTAACACTCCCCTCCTACTTCCCTTTCCCCTCAAACCTTCCTTCTCCCCTTACTCCCCACATGCCCTCCTTACATTCCCCTTACTCCTTCCTTACTCCTCCCTCTTCTTTCCCTCTACCTCCCTCCTTGGTGTATGCCTTTATTCAAGTGTTGTTTAATCTGATAAAAGTAAAATAAACCAAGGAAATATATATATATATATATATATATATATATATATATATATATATATATATATATATATATATATATATATATATATATATATATATATATATATATATATATATATATATATATATATATATATATATATATATATATATATATATATATATATATATATATATATATATATATATATATATATATATATATATATATATATATATATATATATATATATATATAAAGAAAAAAGAAAGAAAAGAAAAAAGGAACCACTGTATATAAATACATTCTTGTTCTTATTGAGACTATGTTAACACCCCCCCACCCCACCCCCCAAATCCCCATCCCTAATCCTCCCGACTTCCCAGGGCCCACACCTGGCACTACCTTCTGTCTAAAGTATCTTGTATACATATGGATTAAAAATAAAAGTAATATGTCAAAAGAAAGAAAAACAAGAAAAAAAAAAGAAAGAAAAGAAAAGAGAAAAGAAAAAAAAGGAAAAAAAGAAACCACTCTTTGTGTTGATCTCAGCCCCCCATCTTTATCTATGCTTAAATAGTATAAGTCATTCTATCTATATTTTATTCTCGTCTCTTACTTCTTTGTTATTTACCCCAACCTTCTGTAGACTCTCCCATTCCTCTTCCTAAACCTTATATTTAGATAAACATTTATACAAATTTGTGTAGACATCAATATACAGTCTAACCAAAAATGATCCCTTCCGATAACATTTAAGCAACGTGGTTCATGCCACATATTCAAATATTACTTTACAGAAGAATAATCAAACTTTCCCTTCTAATAAAATTTAAACAGCGTAAATAATCTTTCTTAACCTCCTTTTCAAACAATAATTCAAAATAATCTAACCAAGCTTCCCCTTCTTAGTAAAGTTTAAGCAGTGTAGATCAAGTATTACTTTACACAAAAATCAGTTTCTATCTTAAGATAATCCCAACCGACTTTCTCTTCTAATAGGATTTAAATAACGTAAATCATTCCACGTGCATTTTACCCTCATCCCTTGCTTGTCTGATATTTACCACTATCAAATTTATGCAGACATTTGTTTAAGATCTAGCTCAAAGTAATTTCAACCAACTTTCCCTTCTAATAAGAGTTAAATAGCATGGATCATTCCACATATTCAAATAATACTTTCAACAAAAGTCAGTTAACCTTCTGTTTTAAAGTAGTCCCTTCTAACAAAATTTAAACAACATAATTCGTTCCGCGTTCATTTTACATCTATCTTAAGATAATCCCAGCCGACTTTCTCTTCTAATAAGCTTTAAACAACGTAAATCATTCCGCATATATTTTACCCTCATCCCTTGCTTGTCTGATGTTTACCACTATCAAATTTATGCTGACATTAGTTTAAGATCTAGCTCAAAGTAGTTTCACCCAACTTTCCCTTCTAATAAGAATTAATCCGCTTTTTCTACCGGAGAGAGGTCTCAAACCCCCATTCAGTCCACAACTTTGGCAAATATTTTGAAGTGTCTAAATTCTCGATCTCCGTTTTTCTGCTTCTCCGAGGGAGGAAAGGCTACCCCCTCCATCTTGCAGCCACGTGGCCTGCCGCTTGCCTTCTCCTTCCGCTTGTCTCTCCTCTCTTCCAAGTGAGTCAGGAAGTCCCGCCTTCAAAGTCCTACAATAGAAATCTCGGGCCTCCAAAACAGAGTTAAGACGAAATCTTTGATTCTCAAATGTAACCGTAATGCCGGCAGGGGCCTCCCATCTGTATCGAATCTGTTGACTCCTAAGCTCTTTAGTTAAAAAGGTGTAGTCCCTTCTTGCTCTCAACATCTGGAAAGGTATATCTTTGAAGACAATCAGGTCCTGGTCATCAACTCGGAGACTGTTATTATGAAACTTTTGCACAATCGCGTTTCTGGATTCTTTTGTGGAGAAATATATAATTATGTCCCTCGGGAGCTGTCGCTGTTCCGCTACCAATGAGTTCTGACGATAGATTTTCCGAATCTGCCAATCAAAGTTAAGTCCCGGGCTTCCCACCGCATGGCTGAAGGCTTCAGCAAAGGTCTGTTTCAGATTCTCTTGCTCCTTTTCACGGAATCCTCTAACTCTTATTGCAAATGCCTTCTTATTAAAATTTGTCATCACGAGCTGTTCTTCAGTGTCTCTAATTTTTGTTGTAATATTTGAATATTAGTAGTCAAATTAAAATTAGCCTTCTCCAAGCTTTCCAATTTATTCTCTATTTCAGCAGAATAATCTGACAGGGCAGACATGGCTGCGAACGTATTCGCCTTCATTTGGTTAATTTTAGACTTTAAATCATCATATAGTTCCAATACAAATTCCTTAATTTCTTGTTTAAAATCATTAAACATTTTAAAGAAATATTCCTGTGTTAAAAATTCTCCAGTAGAGGGCATAGGAGACAAAGGCTGTGGTTCCAGTAAAAATTCTTTAGATTCTTTAGACTCATTTGTAGCAAGGCGCTTCTTTGACCTGGGTGCCATAATAAATAAACAAATAAGCAGCGCTTTTGCTCCCCTCTGTTTCCAAAGAAAAAGGGTTTATTTTGTTAAGGAGCGGTCTGCAGGAAGGTAAAACCGGCTAAGTACATCCGCTATCAATCACCAACGGAGAGAAATCGCCATTTTGGAATCCGTTTAGACAAAGAAGTCTCTGAGACAAATGGTGCTGGTATTTAAGATAGTAATAAAAGCATAAATCTCACAGGAGTGGGACCCGCCCGTATCATTCCTAGCTTGAAAAAACTTTGCTTTGTCCTGGGGGGGGGCTAGCCTGTCTGGGGCTGCCAAAAAAAGGCAGCTGAGAAGAACTGGCTGGAGATAAAAGCTCCGCTCCCGCTGGATCTAATCTCTGTCCACAGCCAAAAAAAGAAAAAGGCTGTGGATTACGAACAGACCCTAGCATACAGAGCTACTCCCTGCCCCTTTCTTAGCCAAAAAGGGGTGATATCTATGATCTTATTTAGATATACAGACCAGATCTCTGAGAGGAGCTCGGTTGAGCCCTCCTCGGCAACAGGCCATGCCCCCAGGAAGTCTCTCTTGTCCTTCTTGTGGTCTTTCTCCAGATCCAGATGGTGCAGGGTGTCCCACCTTCAAAATATTGTGATAGAAATCTCGGGCTTTCCATACAGAGTTGAGACGATATCTTTGCTTGTCAAGTGTAATTATAATACCAAATGGCACATCCCATCTATACTGTATCTGACGGTTTCTGAGTTCTTCCACTAGAAAAGCATAATCTCTCCTGGCTCTTAGCATTTGAGGTGGTATTTCTTTCAAGACAATCAAATCCTGGCCGCCGACTTGAAGCCTGGTGTTATAGGACTCTTGTAATATCATGTTTCTGAACTCTCTTGTGGCGAAGTATATAACTACATCTCGGGGGAGTTGCTTTTGTTTTGCCACCCATGAATTAACGCGATAAATTTTATCGATCTGCCAGTCAAAATTGGACCCCGGTCGTCCCACCAGATGGTCAAAAGCCTCTGAAAAAATCTGTTTCAAGTTCTCCTGTTTATCCTCACGCAACCCCCTGACTCTTAATGCGAACTCCATCTGCCTGTACTGTATCATAATAATCTGTTTTTCAGCGTTTTCAACTTTTTGTTGCACCACCTCAGTTTTGGATGTCAAGTTGGTATTAGCTTCATTAAGAACCTCTAAGTTATCTTCAATTCCAGAAACATGTTCTGTCAGTACGGTTACCAGTCCCAGCATATCATCGTTTATTTTGGCAATCCTAGTATCAAGTTTATCATATAAGTCCGCCTTAAATTCTTTTAATTCGTCCTTTATCTCCTTAATCTCCTCTCTGAATTCTTTGAAGGTTTCCAAAAAAAGTTCTTTCGTTAGTACATCTCCAGTAGGGGGCAACTTTGTGCCAGGTATCGGAGATGTGCTTCTAGGAGGAAGTTTCCCCCCAGGAATTAATTTTGATGCCATTATAAGTCTTATCTATGGGCAATTAATCAAGCTCTACTGGCTCGCTGTGCAGCTTACAGGAAAAAAAAGAAGAGTGTTAAGTCACCCCTTTTTTAGCTCTTTAGGATTTTTCAAAGGATTTCAAAAAAAAAAGAAAAAGAAGAAAAAGCATTGTAATGAAGCAGCTCGGCATATTCAGTGTCGTCTTTGACTTCTCTGTATCAGAAATAACAAAGTTGATAAGAACGAAGTCTTGTAAACTCTTCAGAGAAGTGAAACTAATTAATAAGAAACTGCTGGCTGGCTGTTCCTCCCTTTGAACTTTTATCACTGCTTTTGCAGAAGAATTAGGAATGTGGCATTGTTACTAAGAACACACAATCACCATTTTAGGAGCCAGTTTCTTTTAAGAAAAAAAAAGCTAAATATACGAAGGAAGCTCTTGTAAAAAATGAAGCTAGGATTTAAAAAAACAACAGATAAGGTTCTCAGATACGGACTCTGCTTGTATTAAATTCAGATAAATAGATCAAATATTGTCCTAAGTGGAGGTATCTTACTTTGAGCCGTGAAGACGACAGCTAGGTATTTCCGGCACGGAGATAATGATTCAGCCTTGGCTGGCCCCCCTTCCCTTCACAGCCGAAAAGGCTGCAAACTTCAAAGGAAAAGCTCTTGCCAGCTGGATCTTCTCTCCCCCTCTTCTTTGCCTGAAGAGTGAGGTACCTGCCAGATATCTAGGCAGATAACGCAACCAGAAACCCGGGGGCAGCTCTATTAAGCTGCCACCATCAGCAAGATCCCGCCCAGGAAGTCCCATACTGTGGTTTTCTTGACAAGGCATCCACCAACAAGTTCTTTCCTGCAGGGATGTGCTTCAGTTCGAATTTGAACCTTTGGAAGTATTGTGCCCAGCAAACTTGCTTTGGGGACAGTCTTCAAGGGCTATCGAGAGCTTCAAGGTTTTTATGGCCAGTCCAGACCTTGAACAGCACATTCCCCCATTCCAGGAAATGTTTCTAAGTGAGCAGAGCCCACCTGACCGCATACACTACTTTTTCCCAAATGGCCCACCTTCTTTCAGTAGTGGTGAGTTTTTTGGAGATATAAGCACATGGCAAGAGGTGCCCTTATTTATTCTTTTGCAGTAGTAGTGCCACTACCGCTACATCACTGACATCCATCTGGATTATGAATTGCTGTTCTGGGTTGGGGTGTTGCAGTATGGGCTCTTGGGCAAAGAGCCGTTTTAATTTCTCGAATGCTTTTTGACAGTCCATTGTCCACTTAAGGGGTTGGTTTGCTTTTGGCTTTGTCAAAGAAGGCTCAGTTTTTAATAGTTCAGTTAATGGGAGGGCAATCTCTGCAAAAGCTGGAATGAACTGCGTGTAGAAATTGGCAAATCCAAGAAAGCTTTGTAGTTGTCTGCAAGTACTTGGAGGTTTCCAGTCTAACACAGCTTTCACTTTTCCTGGATCCATCTCTATCCCCTCATTGGAGATGTGGTAGCCAAGGTAATCTAGTGAGGTTTTGTGGAACTCACACTTCAACAACTTTGCGTACAGTTTGGCAACTAGACATTTTTCCAGGACTTGTTATACCAGCTTCACCTGTTCTTCTAGGGTTTCAGAAAAGATCAAGATGTCATTGAGATAGGCGAGCACTCCATGGTACAGGTGCTCATGTAGCACCTCATTTATGTACTGTATGAAGACTGCAGGAACCCCTTGCACCCAAACGACGCTGATGCAACAGCCGTGCTGAAACTACTTAGAACTACTTAGAACAGAAGAGTGTGGACAGCATAGCAAAGACTGAACAGAAAAGTAAATTAGCTAAGAACTTTTTTAAAAAGTAAAGGAAAAGGTGCCAAATGAACTGACTGTGTTAAAGGTTTAGTGAAATACTTATTGAAAGATACATATATAAGAAAATTTTATAGGTTATAATAAATAGAATTTAGACAATTAAGTTACAATTATATATAATATTTACAATATCTATAAATAAGTATTTATATTTATCAATAAACGTGGTGGATACACACACAACTATGTGTCCATTTGATTTAATTGCATTAAGGATATAATGAAATAACTGTATTTTTAAGATATAGCACTGTTGGTACAAATAAGCATTGAGGATTCTTTCTTTCTTTTTCCTGTTTTTTTATATTATTTGTTGTTATTGAATAATTTAGAGATATATGCAGACATATTTATATTGCTATAGGAGAACCGTTTATGGATTAATATAGATAAAGTAAACTAAGTTAAGGATATTACTTAAAAAACTAAAACAAATTAATTTAAAATAATAAATAACAGCTAAGTAAATATATTATATTATTAGTGGTATCTAGTGTAAGAGGGTGTACCCTATTAGTAGTAAATTTAGAGTTGTGATCAAAATAGATTTTAAAAATTTATTTTGAATATTGATAAATAAAAAGAAGATAAGTTGAAATAAAAGTAATAGTTAAGATATTTGATGCCACTTTGGGACAGAAGACACCAACTGCCTAGAGAAGTACACATTAGATTCGCTAGGAAAAAAGTGAGAGATATAATTTATAAAATAACAAGAGATGAACTGATGATGTACAAAGGAAAGAAGATACAAACCCTGAAACAAATTCTGTGAAGAGTGAGGGAGCAATGGAGAGACTATCGATTTTTGGTGACACAACTGGTTAAATGAGATATACTATTTAGGTGGTTGACACCTGAAGAGATGCTGGTAACTTGGCAGGAGAAAAGGATTAAAGTCAATAATCTGGAGAAGGCACAGGGTTTATATGATCAACAGGTAGGACCGGAAGAGGAACAGAGCAGTAAGGAAGAGTTAGAATCTAGAAGCCAGGAAGAACAACAACAGGGAATAAAAGAAGGAGAACAAGAAGAAAGTAGCAAGAAAAAGAAAGAACGACAGAGAGAGGAGGAATTGAGACCAATAACAAGGAGCCAAAAAGATACTAGAGTCAACAGAAGATAAAGACAGGTAGAGAATTAAGAGGATGGAAGAAGAAATCCAATTATTGTCAGGAAATATTAATGGTTTAAATTCATCAACGAAAAGAAAGCGTATCTGGACAAAATTAACAAAACAAAAAAACAGATATAATATGCTTACAGTAAACACACATTAAAAACAAGACATAAAATACCTGGAATGTCCCAAATTAGGAATACTGTATGCAGCATTAGTAGAAGAAAAGTGAAAAGGGTTAGCGATATATGTTAAAGATGGGATAAAGACAAATTTAATTTCTGCATACTCAAAGGGAAGAATATTAATGATAGAGATATGGATAAACCAAAAACCGGTATTATTTGTAGCAATATATGCCCCAAACAAACATCAGAAAGATTTTTATAAAAAGTTACATGAAAAAATTAAAGAAATTGGATTGAGGAATATTTGTATAATAGGTGATTATAATGCATTGTCAGATACCTAAAAGTGATACTGCCATTCAGTTGGGAGGAGGAGGGCCTTGGAGTCAATTTATTGGCAGTGCCTGTGACAACTGATATTTTACAATGGGTTTCCTGGCGCTGAAAATCTTGCGATCCCATCATCTTCTGGGGAATGTTTATGATGGCCATGTGGGATGATTTACTTTAATGTCTAATGGAAGATAGCCAAGGGAATGTATGTTTATTTGGCTCTCAGGGTAGTTGATAAAGGAAACATCTTCACACTTGTGTATTAGCTAGAATGTGCATTCCAACAAAGAGGAGGGGTCACTATTACTTTAATTCTACTTGCATTGCCTAAAGGGATTCAGATGTTGCTTTGCCTTTAATGGCTTCCATTCTTCTTAATTAAAGGTTCCTTTTGAAATAATCCGTTTCAAGAGTCTTTACTTTCTTAAGTTAGGAGAGCAGCCCTTGCAGCCATAGTGGACAGTAAAAAAGATTATATAAGTGACAAGAAAAAGAAAAAGAAAGTATTACCAATGACTTGTTTTGAGATGATGGAAGCGTGACCCGTCAAAAGCGCGGACGGCAAAAGCGCGATCGACAAAATCGCGCCTTTGACGTCATCACAGCGCGACGAAAAAGATCGAAAAATTCAAATAAAAATTAATAAAAATTAAATTAAAGCAAGCCGATTCACATAAAGGTAAGGGTTAGGGTTAGGGTTAGGGTTAGGGTTAGGGTTAGGTTAAGGGTTAGGGTTAGCTTTAGAGCGTTAGCGTTAGCGTTAGGGTTAGGATAAGGGTTAGCGTTACATTTTTCGTTACTTTAACGGTTAGGTTTAGGGTTAGGTTTAGGGTTAGGTTAAGAGTTAGGTTTAGGGTTAGGTTTAGGGTTAGGTTTGGGGGGGTTAGGGGAAGGTTTTAGCTTTATTTTTACATTTTTTCGATCTTTTTCGTCGCGCTGTGATGACGTCACAGCGCGCTTTTGTCGAGCGCGATTTTGTCCTACGCGCTTTTGTGGTGGAACCGATGGAAGAGCTAAATTTAATTGACATTTGGAAAAAACTGGAACCAGAAAAAAAAACAATTTACCTTTTATTCCAATCCACACCAATCCTGGTCACGAATCAATGTGGCATGGATAAATGGGGAAATCGGTGCAGAAATACATACAATTGAAATACTACCAAATACGTGGGCAGATCATAATTCCATTAAAATAATTTGGAAAGGTAAAAAAAAAAACTAGACGAAGATGGATGCTAAATTTGCAAATACTAAAAGAAAAAGAATTTATCCAAAAATGTAGAGATGAATTGTAGTTATTCCTCAAGAAAAATACAAAACAACAGACATCTATACAAAATCTATGGGACACCATGAAAGTTTATTCCCATGGAATTATCATAGCATATTTAGCAAAAAAGAATAAAGAAAAATGGGCACAACAGAAGATACTAGAGGAGGAAATTAGAAATTTAGAAATAGAATTACAAAACAAGCCATAGAATGACAAAATTAGAAAGGATTGGATGTTAGTAAAACACAAATTAAGCATTTTAGACCAGGAAGAAATGGTAAGGGACCTAAAATTAACAAAACAAAACTTTTTTGAGCGAGCAAATAAACCAGGAAGGTGGTTATCATATAGACTGAGAAAAGAGAGAGAAAAAAAGGTTAATATACCAACTCCAAGATGAAAGGGGAGAATTACAACATACAACGGAAGGGAAGAAAAAGATTGCTTACAAGTATTTTGAAAATCTGTACAAAGGGGATCAAGTAGAAGATGAAAAAATAAAGGAATATTTGAAGGGAGAAGGAAAGCCACCAATAACAGAGGATATGAAAGAAATGCTATCAAAAGAAATAACGAGACTAGAATTGAAACAGGCGATCCAAAAACAGAAAAACAATAAAATGCCAGGCGCAGATGGATTCCCAGCAGAATGGTATAAGATGTTGGATGAATTGAATGAATTAATAGAACCCTTGATGTTGGAGATGTATAATGAGGCACTGATGAAAGCAAAACTACCGGATTCATGGAGAGAAGCACACATTACATTAATATTTAAAGAAGGTGCAGATTAAAAACAGATTCAAAATTATAGGCCAATCTCATTGTTAAATACTAACTATAAAATATTCACAACAATAATAGTGGAGAGACTGAAAAAAATATTGAATGAATATATACATACATACAGACCAAAATGGATTTCTCCCAACAAGGCAAATTAGGAACAATGCCAGAATAATAGTAAATATCCTAGAGTATTATGAGGTGCATCCAGAGAAACAAGTGACACTTGTTTTTCTGGATGCACAGAAAGCATTCGATAATTTAAATTGGAAATTCATGATACAACAAATTAGGAATATGAAATTAGGGGAGCAATTTGAAAGACTAATAGAAGCGATATATTCTACCAAAAGGGCAAATATACCATTAAATGGGGAAAGTACAGAGATCTTCAAAATAATGAAAGGATAAGGCAGGGTTGTCCTCTATCACCTCTGCTCTTTATTCTGACACTAGAAAGTTTGCTCATAAGAATTAGACAAAATTAGGAGATAAGAGGAACTAAAATTAAAAGAGAGGAATATAAAATCCAAGGCTTTGCAGACTATTTGGTATCTATTATAGAAGATCCGTTAGAAACAGGAAGTAGCTTAATTCGAGAATTAGAAAAATATGGAGATGTAGCGGGGTTAAAGATCAATAGAGAAAAGACCAAAATGATAACTAAAAATTTGAAGGGAGAACAAAATAAAAGAGAATTAGAAAGGGTAATAGGATTGCAAGTGACAAAGAAAGTTAAATATCTTGGAATATGGCTAACTGCAAAGTGCTTAACTATAAAAGAAAATAAGTATACAAATAAATTATGATTAAATTAAAAATTATACAAGTGCAACAAATAAAAAAGATTTTGAATTATGGTGGAAGTTACAACTATCATTATTAGAGAAAATAGCAATGATATAAATGAATATATTACCACGACTCCTATACTTATTCCAAACAATTCTAATAAAATTAGAGAAAAACTTCTTCATTGAACTGAACAAAATTATATTAAAATTCATATGGCAAGGAAAGAAAGCTAGGAAACGAAACTGAAAGCGTTACAGGATAGCAGAAGCAGAGGTGGTATGGGACTCCCTGACTGGGTGCTTTATTATAAAGCAGCAGTATTAATATGGATCACGGATTGGATTAATTTAAAAAATAAAAGAGTATTAACACTAGAAGGTCATGATTTGCAAACGGGATGGCATTTCTTCTTATGGGAAGAGGGAAAAAAGAAACAAAAATATTTTCATAGACACTATATTAGAGATGCACTGATACAGGTCTGGAATACAATTAGGGGAAAACACTACATGAAAATACCAACATGGCTTTCCACTATGGAAGCCATGATACATCCCAATGCACTAGATCTATCTAAAATGGTAGATTCAGAGAAATTTTAGACACTCAGGGAATTGGAAAACAAACCAAGAATTAAAGGAGCAAAATATAAATATAGATTGGTGGCCACATCTTCAATTACAATCGAGGTACAAAAATATGAAAAGAATATGGAATCTACACAGAATTACACTAAATAGATAAAATTTTAATGGGTCCAGAAGATAAATTTATTAAAAATGCATAAATATTTATCAAAAGTGACATTACAAGAAGTAGTAGTTAAAGGTTGCATGACAGCATGGGCCAAAATTTTTGGATATAATATAGATCTAGTGGATTGGGAAAGAATTTGGAACACAAATTGTAAATTAACAAGATCAGCAGCATACAAGGAAACATGTACAAGATGTTTTATCATTGGCATTTACCACCAATGAGATTGGCCAAAATGTATCCGAACATGAATCTGACTTCTTGGAAGTGCAAAAAACCCACAAAGGACTTTCTATCATATGTGGTGGACTTGTCCAGAAACCCCAAAGTATTGGATTAAAATTTGGAAATGGATACAACAAATTACAGAGGAACAAATAGAATATAAACCGGAACTTTTTCTGCTTGGAATAACCAAGGGGAAATATAGAAAGAAAATCAAATATATATATTAATACATCTGTTGACTATAACCAGAATAACATTTGCCCAATTTTGGAAACAGAGTAATATTCCTCCAGATGAATTAGTGATTCAGAAAATTCTAAATTGCCCAGAAATGGATAAATTAACATTAAGATTAAAGGATAAAGAAGAATTTGAATACTATGAAATTTGGGATAATTGGTATAAATGGTTGTATAACAGAATTAAGTTAATCTAGCCAAGAAGCAAGAGAGGTATATATAGAACTGTAAATGAATGTATATAAATACAGAAGCGACATAAGATTGATATATACAGGTATGATTACACAACAATGTTAATGTGATGATTGTAAGGGTGTTATAGATGGAAAAACAATAAAAATCTAATAAAAAAGGGAAAAGATAATCAAAAAAGAGATCTGCAAACATCTAGAAACAAATAAAGTTATAACTAAAAACCAGCACAAAAATGTGGAATAGACAACATCACTACCAGATGGATTTGTAACTGGCTGACAAACTGTGCTCAATGAGTTGTCCTTAATGGTTTTATATCTAAATGGAGGGAATTAAGCAGTGGGCTACTATAAGGTTCTGTCTTAGGCCTAGTACTCTTCAATATCTTCATAAATTACTTAGATGAGGGAGTAGAAGGGAACTCATCAAATTTGCAGATGATACTAAGCTGGCAGAAATAGCCAACAAACCAGAAGATAAGCTCAGGATCCAAGAAGATCTTGACAGACTTCAACAGTGGGCCCTATATAACAATTTGTATTTGTATTTTTTGTATTTCCCTTTATTTGTATGCCGCCCTTTTCCCTGGGGGGACTCAGGGCGGCTCACAGTTCAAAAAAAGGGGGGGAGGACAAACAATTTCTAACATACAGACAATACATCATTATTAAAAACGCAACAGTCACACAATTCGAGTGGGGTTAGAATCTTAACCCCAGGCCAGCCGGGACAGCCAGATCTTTAAGGCAGCACGGAAGGACTGGAGGGTGGTGAGGGTCCGAATCTCCACGGGGAGTTCGTTCCAGAGGGTCGGAGCAGCCACCGAGAAGGCTCTCCTCCGGGTAGTTGCCAGTCTACACTGGCTAGATGATGGAATTCGGAGGAGGCCTAATCTATGCGATCGTATCGGTCTAGTGGAGGTAATTGGCAGTAGGCGGTCTCTCAAGTACCCAGGTCCAATACCATGAAGGGCTTTATAGGTGATAAGTAGCACCTTGAATCGCACCCAGAGATCAACAGGCAGCCAGTGCAGCTCGCGGAGGATAGGTGTTACGTGGGTGAAGCGAGGTGCACCCACGATCGCTCGCGCGGCCGCATTCTGGACTAGCTGAAGTCGCCGAATGCTCTTCAAGGGCAGCCCCATGTAGAGCACATTGCAGTATTCCAGCCTAGAGGTCACAAGGGCACGAGTGACTGTTGTGAGAGCCTCCCGGTTCAGGTAGGGACGCAACTGGTGCACCAGGCGAACCTGGGCAAATGCCCCCCTGGTCACAGCTGACAAGTGATGTTCAAAGGTCAGCTGTGGGTCCAGGAGGACTCCCAAGTTGCGAACCCTGTCTGAAGGGCGTACAGTTTGACCCCCCAGCCTGAGAGATGGAACACTTGGCCAATTCGTGGGAGGGAAACACAACAGCCACTCGGTCTTTTCTGGATTGAGCACAAGTTTGTTGACCCCCATCCAGTCTTTAACAGCCTCAACACCCTGGCTCATCACATCCATCGCTTCGTTGAGTTGGCACGGGGCGGACAGATACAACTGAGTATCGTCCGCATACTGGTGGTATTTTATCCCGTGCCGTCGAATGATCTCACCCAGCGGTTTCATGTAGATGTTGAAAAGAAGGGGGGACAGGACCGAACCCTGCGGCACCCCATACGTTAGGGGCCTAGGGGTCGATCTCTGCCCCCCAACTAACACCGACTGCGACCTGTCCGAGAGGTAAGAGGAGAACCACTGTAAAACAGCGCCTCCCACCCCCACCTCCCGCAGTCGTCGCAGAAGGATACCATGGTCGATGGTATTGAAAGCCGCCGAGAGGTCAAGGAGCACCAGGATAGAGGCATGGCCTCCATCCCTGGCCCTCCAGAGATCATCGGTCAATGCGACCAAAGCAGTTTCTGTGCTGCAGCCAGGTCTGAAGCCTGACTGGAAAGGATCGAGATAGCTGGCTTCCTCCAAGGACCGCTGGAGCTGAAAGGCCAAAAAAAAAAGGCCAACAAAAAAAAATAATATGGAGAAAAGCAAGGTTTTATATCTAGGCAGGATAAACCAAAGGCACAAGTACAGAATAGGTGAAACCTGGCTCAAAAACAGTAACTTTCACAGGGACCTTAGAGTAGGGTGACCAGACGTCCCGCATTTGGTGGGACAGGCACGCGTTTTCATAAATTTTCCCGCGTCCCGCACGGTTCTTAAAAAAACACACTTTTTTGGGCGCTCGCAGCTCCCTCGCTCCCCCGCCCATCAGCTGCTAGCTCGCTGGCTCATCATTCCGTTCTATCCTACAAATTTAAGCCAGCCCAGCCTGCCGCTCACTGATTGGATTGGCCTGGACTCCAGCCAATCAGTGAGCTGGCTGGGATGGAAAATTTTCAGCATGCCGCGTGCTGAAAATTTTCCATCCCAACCAGCTCACTGATTGGCTGGACTCCACTTAGCTGAGCACGCCTGCGCGAGTCTCCATTTCATTTCATCTTTTGGGGTTGCAGCTGCGCTTACTCACTGGTGAGTAATCATGTTATGGATTGGTACCGGTGGGAATCGGGAGGAGCTGGGGAAAGGAGACAGCCCTCCTCTCCTCCTTCTCCCCCTTTGCGGAGTTCATTTCACCTCCTCGCGTCACAGCCAGCCCCTGTGCTGCCCCGCCATGGGCAGCAGAAGCTCCGGAACTGAGTGGAAGTTCTCTGCGTGAGTGAAACAGCCGCTGCTCGCGCAGAGAACTTCCACTCGGTCACGGACTCACGGAGCTTCTGCCGGCGTGGCAGCGCCTGTGCTGCGCGGTTCCCAGCGACCACGCCATGAGTCCTTGAGGCATGGTCGCGTCCCGCTGCCCTCCCCTGCGGCGGCGGCTGTTCACCTCGTGCAGAGAACTTCCACTCGGTCACGGAGCTTCTGCCCCCCGTGGCGGCACAGCACAGGGGCCGCTACGGGCGGCAGAAGCTCCGGGACTGAGTGAAAGTTCTCTGCGCGAGGTGAAAAACAGCCGCCGCCGCCCTCCCCCGCCCATCAGCTGCTAGCTCGCTGGGCTGGCTCATCATTCCGTTCTATCCTACAAATTTAAGCCAGCCCAGCCTGCCGCTCACTGATTGGATTGGCCTGGACTCCAGCCAATCAGTGAGCTGGCTGGGATGGAAATTTTTCAGCACGCCGCGTGCTGAAAATTTTCCATCCCAACCAGCTCACTGATTGGCTGGACTCCGCTTATCTTAGCACGCCTGCGTGAGTCTCCATTTCATTTCGTCTTTTGCTTGCTGCTTAACTGGTGAGTAACGGTACCAGTGGGAATCGGGAGGCGCTGGGGAGAGGAGACGGCCCTCCTCTCCTTCTCCCCCTTTGCGGAGTTTCCCTGTGCTCCCAGGTCGCGCCCATCCCGTCTCAAAAGGATTCGGCTCGGCCACCTCTTCCTCCTTGACCTCTTCTTCTTCCTTCACCACCTCCTCCCCCCCGTCCATGGTGGCTGCCGCTGCCACTGCCCCTCCATGGCTGGGTCCTCCCAAGTGTGCATGACCCGGAGCTCCCCGCGCCTAGCTGCGTTGCACACACGTGCGAGCATTCAAGGTATCCGGCGTTTTTTTTAAAAAAAAAAAATCCCGCCCGATTGCTCGGTTTTTTTTAAAGGTTCCAGATCCTCTGCAAATGCCTGCATTCCGGCCGTCTGCAATGCAAGGGCAACGAAGGGCAGCCAACAAGTGGCGCGGGAGCTAGGAGCAGCCAAAGCCCCAGCAGCCACCCCACTTCTAATCTCCATCTGCCCGATGGAGGCTGCCTGGCTGCTGGTGCTGCTGCGCCTCTGCTCTGCAGTGAAGATGCCACCGCCACCCCCTCCGGCTCTTCCCGCCCGGACACCCGCCGCCCAGGAGCTGCCCGAAAACCTTCCTGCCCACCACTGGCTGCACCGCAGCTGACTCGCCCTGAGTGGGCTGGAAGGCTTTGGGTGTCCAAAGAAGAGCCGCGAGCGGATGGCAGTGGGATCGCCACCGGGGAGCTGCCAGAAGCCTTCCCTTCCTGCCCGTCACGCTTGTTTTGATGAGCGCGGGGCGACTGACGAATCAGCTGAGCGATATATTTCCCAGCTGCTTGGTTTGCTCTGTTTCTCGAGGCAGTGAGAAGCGGGGGGGGGGGGTAAGGAATCTTCGGATGAGGTGAAGACGTGTTTTCTCTTTAAAATTATTTTTTGAATAATTCTGTAAGATTTCTTTTTCTACTTGGAAGTTGGGAGGGCGGGATGTGTGTGTGTGTGTGAGAGAGAGATAGAACATGGAACATACATAGAATAATCAGAGCTGGAAGGGGTCTTGCCCTTGGAGGTCTTCTAATCCAATTCTCCGCTCCCTGCTCAGGCAGGAAACGCTATACTATTTTTGATCAATGGCTGTTCAGTTTATTCTTTAAAACTTCCAGTATCACAACTTCCGGAGAAAAGCTGTTGCTCTGGTTAATCGTTGTCCCTGTGGGAAGTTTCTTCTTACTTTTAAATTGGATCCAGTTTGACTGCATCTGAATACTTTCAAAGAATGCAAAAAATTTCCTTTAACAAGGAGCTGGCTGTGTGTGTGTGTGTGTGTGTGTGTGTGTGTGTGTGTGGTGTGTGTGTGTGCGTGCATGTGTTTTGACTGGAGACCTCATGGTTTCGATTGCCAAGTTTCGATTGCCGCGAGCGGATGGCAGTGGGATCGCCGCCCGGGAGCCGCCAGAAGCCTTCCCTTCCTGCCCAACAAGCTTGTTTTGATGTGCGCGGGGCGACTGACGAATCAGCTGAGCGATATATTTCCCGGCTGCTTGGTGAGGCGCGTGGGTCTGCCTGGAAGGAACAGCGGGCACGAGGGAACGGAGTGGGTTTGTGATGTCACCGCCTTCGGGAGAGGTTGGAATGTTTGCTCTGTTTCTCGAGGCGGTGAGAAGCGGGGGGGGGGGGGGGAAGGAATCTCCGGATGAGGTGAAGACGTGTTTTCTCTTTAAAATTATTTTTTGAATAATTCTGTAAGATTTCTTTTTCTACTTGGAAGTTGGGAGGGCGGGATGTGTGTGTGTGAGAGAGAGAGATAGAACATGGAACATATAATATGCATATAATTCATAGTACTCCATGGATTATTTTAATTATGATTCTAAAAGTGGAATTTGCTGCTCTCCATTTCAATATCTGTAGGTATCAGCTGTACTCTCTTTTTTTTAAATGGCTCTCACTTGAGATTCACATTGTAAACTGGTTTCCTTTAATAAATAAAATCAATTTTCTTGTACATTATTTCTGCTGTCCTGGAACTTTTTCAGTTTCATTTAAATGGGGATGTACTTGTAACAATAGGGTAGAAAACAGTACTGATTTCTGAAGGAAAATTACATGGAACTGAGGATGCAAAAAATCTGATCAATCTTCATTTTTTGGTCTGAAAATATACAAGTGGTTTTATGTGCTTCTGTTCTAACTAAAGGATGCACTCACAGTTGTGATTCTGTGAACTAGTTGCAGCTTGTTTCTGTACCATTCTGTGCCATGTGCTTTCCAAGTTTCCAAGCCTTGGATTTTTGCATTTAATCACTTTCTGATTCAGATTCCTAGGCTTTCGCTTGCATTAAAACATTAATGTTGATTTATAAGATCAGTAAACTGGATATTCTACTTTACAGTTATTGTAAATGCCATTTATTAGACATACAAGCCACAACAACTTCTAACACTCGTAAGTATGAACCAGTTGCCAAGCATCTGAATTTTGATCACATAATCATGGGGATGCTACAAAGGTCATAAGTGTGAAAAATAGTCATGTCATTTTCAGTGCCATTGTAACTTTGAACAGTCACTAAATGAACTATTGTAAGTTAAGGACCACTTGTAATCTGTTTACACTCATGTAATTTAAATATTGCCATAGCTAAGATTATGCCAGGATATTCTACACAGCAAGACATTCTTTAAAGCTTGCAGTCATTTTATGGGCATTTTAACTTGCTGTGGTATAATTTTAGAATACATCTGAATGTAGGTAGTAAGCAATCTTTTCCCAAACAATGGAAGGGACAGAACTGGCCATCCTGCATTGGAAAACAAAACTTGCTGCTAGAAACAGTTGATATTGGCAATCCACTTGGAACATATTTTATTTGGCAAGTAAACTTTTACTGGTGGCGCAGTGGTTAAATGCAGCACTGCAGGCTACTGCTAGATCAGCAGGTCAGCGGTTCAAATCTCACCGGCTCAGGGTTGACTCAGCCTTCCATCCTTCCGAGGTGGGTAAAATGAGGACCCAGATTGTTGGGGGCAATATGCTGACTCTCTGTAAACCGCTTAGAGAGGCCTGAAAGGCCTATGAAGCGGTATATAAGTCTACTGCTATTGCTATTGCTATTGCTATATTACTTGTTAAAATTTGTTGCTTAGTTGTTTGATTGATTTCTCCTGGAAACAGTATTATATAAAAGAGGCATTTGCTCTTTTCTTTGCCATTATAAACCTTGTTTTGGGAATGGGAGATTATCATAGCCCTCACTCCTATGATTGAAAAAGAAGTAAATTAATTTCTTATGAAAATAAAGTATACATACTCAGTACTTCTTTGAAGATGGTCACATGACCTTTTTTAAATTTGCAATATTTGGCACATAGACTTCTTTCCTGGAAAATGTATTCCCTCAAATTGAGGTAGTACTCTTTGGGTCCTGCTTCAAGTTTTTCTTCCTCCTTTTCTAAACTGCTGAAACACAGGGTGATTTAATTTTGAAAATATTGTTCAGATACTCGGCACAAATGGTAGTGATGGTATTAATCATAATAGCCATGGACAAGGAGCATATAGTACAAAAAGATGAAATATAGTACAAAAAAGACCACCTCCATAGTTTAATATTCCAATCAAACCACCTCATATCTTTACTTAATAAGGGAAAGGACAGTAACTTGCTTCTTGAAAAGAAAATTATATCAGCTGTTCTCCAAGCTTTGTTAAACACAATTGCAGTTATCATTTGGTTTAAGCCAAGAAGCATGTTGCTTGGAATTATATCAATCCAGAACCAGTGAAATTAAATCAGTGTTAAATTAAAAATGTATTTACCGGTAATTAATTATAGAAAGATACAAATGTTGCAAACTCATCCACTTACATGGATCGCCTCATATCTATTATATCACATATCTTTTGTTATTGTCTTTCCTGTTTTTCAGTGGCATTCCATAAGAAAAAGTTTCCCCACCATGATTTGTGACATCTATACCATACTATATTCCACATCCATGTATTAATTTAAGGAGGAGGGGATTGATATGCTAACAAACACATATTTGCTCCACATGGTTTCACATCTTATTTATAGATTGATGTGTTTATTGTAGTTTTGAAAGAGTGTGTATTTTTTACTCAATCAGAACCTGCTGGACATAGGATCAAAATGTATTGCTATTACCTAATTTTGGGGTATGATTCAGCAGTTAGAATAGTTTGCAAAGGTACAAGAAGTTCTGTATGTCATCCTCACACATGCAAGTTACACAGCAGTTATTCACTTAAGAACTGTGGCAAGAAAGGTGGTATAGTGACCAAAGTTACAATGGCATTGAAAAAAGTGACTGATGACCATTTTTCACACTTAGTGATCATTTTCACACTTAGCGACCGTTGCAGCATCCTCATGGTCACGTGATCAAAATATTGATGTTTGGCAAGAATTACAATTTATATTTGTAAATTGTAGTTATGTTGAAATAAAAAAAATTACAATACTATTTTTGCGTTATATGAAAACTTTTGTTGCTACGTATAAAATTTTTAATCAAGCCCCCCCCCCTCCCGCCCCAGTCGAAGGTGTCCCTCTTTACCAATCTGAAAATCTGGTCACCTTACCTTAGAGTCCTAATGGACAATTATTTCAATATGAGCCAGTAGTGTGTGGCAGCAGCCAAAAAAGCTAATACAACCTTTGGCTGTATAAACAGAGACATAGAATCAAAATCACATGAAGTACAGGTAGTCCTTGACTTACAACAGTTCATTTAGTGACCATTTGAAGTTACAACAGAACTGAAAAAAGTGACATGACCAGCATCCCCATGGTGATGTGATTTATATTCAGATCAGGGTGGCTTTCAATTTTTTTTACTACCTATTCTGTGGGCGTGGCCTATTTTGTGGGCATGGCTTGGCAGTCATGTGACCAGGTGGCGTGGCCAACTTGTAAAATGTGGTGAAACTCATTTAACAACACTCTTGCTTAGCAACCAAAATTTTGGGCTCAATTGTGGTCATAAATTCTCTTTCTTTCTTTCTTTCTTTCTTTCTTTCTTTCCTTCCTTCCTTCCTTCCTTCCTTCTTCCTCTTCCTCTTTCTCTTTCTCTTTCTCTTTCTTTCTCTTTCTATCTTTGTCTCTCTCTTTTTCTCTCTCTCCCTTCCTTCCTTCTTTTCTCTTTCTTTCTCTCTTACTCTTTCTCTTTCTTTATCCCTCTCTCTCACACACACCTAACCCTTTACAACCCGCCCCTAAAAACTAAAACTTTATTTTTAAAAGCTTTTTGCACACTGGGAAAGTCGGAACAAAGCATACCGGCCACACACCACCTCCACTGACTTTGAAGTCTTTCTCTCGTGCTGCCAAAACTCCTCGGTGCTCTTCACCTGTGGTCACCCCTTCAACCTCCCACCCATGGAGGATACACAGTGGTCCTCCTGGAGGGGCAGCAAGGGGCACTTTCCCCCACCCCCTGAATAGTGTGTAGGCTGAGGAAAGTGAGAGGGGAGAGTGAAGCTGCTCTTTTTTTCACAGGCTAGAAGGAGGTGAGGCAGCCTCAGGTGCCATCTGGGGACCCTCAGAGGCTTCGCTTCTTGGCCCAAAGCAAGGCAAGGAAGGACTCTCTGGTGACTGCAGCAGCAGCACAATCTCAGGCAGTCAGTTCCAGCTCTCCCTTCCCACATGTCCCGTTGCTGCTGGCACCACTTTTGGTGAAAGCTCAATGGCGGGGCTCTTGCCAGAGACTCCTTTCTCACCA
The DNA here is from genome assembly GCF_051295495.1 of Thamnophis sirtalis. Lineage (NCBI taxonomy): Eukaryota > Metazoa > Chordata > Lepidosauria > Squamata > Natricidae > Thamnophis > Thamnophis sirtalis. Next base: position 356,056 of record NW_028261404.1, on the reverse strand, counting down.
CTGCTTCAGGCCAAGAAGTAACGCCTCTGAAGGGCTGTCCCCAGATGGCACCTGAGGCCGCCTCGCCTCCTTCTGCCCCACAGAAAAAAGAGCAGCTCCACTCTCGCATTCTTCCCGCTGATGCTGCTCAGTCTGAAACATGAGGATCATGGAGGAAAGCGTTTTCAGACTGAGCAGCTGCAGCAGAGAGACCGCAGATCTCCTGAGCTGTGAGAAGTGGCTGCCAGTGATGCTCTCAGGATGAAGATATTGTGAGAAGGCTTGGCCTCTTTAGGAGTCACTAAGCACTCGCCGCACCTCTGACACCACCCAGCCTCCTCCCACCACAGACATCTGGAACGTGGAGGAAAGAGCTTTTAGGTGGCAGCACCTTCTGCACACACTGTTTTTGGAATCAGGGAGGAGATCCTCCGCATGAAAATGCTTTCCTGCACAATAGTCATGTTTCAAGTGGCAGATTTCACCAGGAGAAAAGAGAAGGCAGGTCTGCGGTAGGAGGAGGCTCGGCAGGTGTCAGAGGGGCATGGAGTGCTTGGTGGCTCCTGAAGGGGCCAAGCCTTCTCCGTTTGCAATGTTTTCACCCTGAGAGTATTGCTGGTAGCTGCTTCCCGCAGCTCAGGAGGTCTGCCCATTCTCCGTTGAAACTATTCAGCCTGAAACATGAGGATCATGGAGGAAAGCATTTTCTGCAGTGGGAGGAGGCTCTGTGGGTGTCAGAGGGGTGGCAAGTGCTTGGCGGCTCCTGAGAGGGCCTTCAAAAGGCTTTCAATGCAATTTCCTGGGCCGCTTCGGGAATCAGGCTCCATGTGGAAGTGAAGATCTTCCATGTGGAAATGAGTGAGGCTCTTCAATCCGATTTCACCAGACTTGCCTCTGACAGAGCATGAGCAGGCACAGCCATTTCTTAATTGATTTTGACAGCTTGACTGTGCTGAAAGGTTCTAGCAACTGGCGGGCGGCACACGCAAGTTGCCATGCCTGCTTCCAGGCTCACGGACTTTGCCAGCTTGTGGGAGACATGTGTGAGCAGACGCAGTCATTCCCAGGCTTGCTGTTGTTGGCAGCTCTCAGAGGAAGAGTCAGGGATGCTGGTCGGAGCTCACTTCCCTTCCTGCTCACTGCCACTTGCCCCCTCGCCACTTTCCCAGCCAGCCACCCAGCTAAGCAGGGCAGGCGGGGCTGCAGTCAGCGGGCCACAGGGTCAGCGGTGGCAAGTGGTTAGGGAAGCGAGTGCCCTGCCTCCTTCCTCCATGAGCGTGGCCAGGGAGAAATCAGGGGGAGAGAGGGAAGAGAAGGCTGTCCCTAGCAGAAGCTCAGCTTTCTCCTCCCTCTCCCCCCTTGATTTCTCTCTGCCAGAGAAGTGTTGAAGCCCATTCCAGCCTTGGCTCCTCTGAAGAAGCCCCACACAAGTTTCCTTCTCTTTGAGAAGTGCCTTGCAAATGGGGGCAGGCCAGGGGACCATACCAATACGGGGGCATGGTCAGGACATTGCTGCTACAGGTACGCAAACGTACTGCCGATTTTCCCTAACGGGCCGCCCATATCAGTGCGTATCGGGAGGAACTCACCTCTGATTCAGGTGCTTGGCAACTGACTCACATTTATGACAGTTGCAGCATCCTGGGGTCATGTGATCAACTTTTGCAACCTTCTGACAAGCAAAGTCAATGGGGAAATTAGATTCACTTAACCATGTCACTAATTTAACAACTGTGGTGATTCCATTAACAAATGTGGCAAGAAAAGTTGTAAAATGGGGCAAAACTCACTTAACAAATTTGTCATTTAGCAATTTTGGGCTCAATTGTGGTCATAGGTTGAGGACTATTTGTATTAGTATACTTTATAAAGGCCTAGTAAGACCACACCTGAAATACTGCATCCAATTTTCTCTCCAAATTACAAAAAAGATGTTGAGACTTTGGGAAAAGTGCAAAGAAGAGCAACTAAGATGATTAAAGGCCTGGAGACAAAAACATATAAAAAACAGTTTCAGGATTTGAGTTGGCTAGTCTAGAAAAAAGAAGGACTGAGGAGAAATGATTGTAGTATTCCAGTATTTGGGAGGCTGCCACAAACTCTGCTTTATTTTCCAAAGCACCAGAGGGCAGGACAAGAAACAATGGATGGAAACTAATCAAGGAAATAAGCAACTTGGAATTAAGGAGAAACTTTATAACAGTGAGACCAATTAACCAGTGGAACGACTTGCCTTCAGAAGTTGTGGTGCTTCATCATTTGAGGTTTTTAAGAAGAGATTGGACAGTCACTTGTCTGAAATGTTATAAGGTCACCTGCTTGAGCAGGAGCTTGGACTAGAAGACCTCTAAGATCCCTTCCAGCTCTATTCTGATTAAAATAGCAGTTCTGCAGAACTACAAAGGTTCTGCTGGAAAAGCAGATCTAATGCAGCTCCTGATCCATTGGAGATGTCAGGGAATAAGTTGACTATAAGCCAACAGAAATAACAGCTTGGATTTTTATGGGCACAAAGCTAAAAAGTAGCACAAATGTTGCATGGGAAACTGTCCACTTTGTAGTAGGGACTAAATCAATTATATCTGGTTGAAGATCAAAGCTGATGCTACTCTGTTCTTGAGGGGAGCATTGGAGCATGTATTATCTAGTTATTTTTTATCATTGGCTACAAGTGTTGGGGCTATGTAGAGCAGGGACATGCAGTCAGGGAAGGCAGGGGAGGCAGAGCCTCATCACTGTCTTCATGAAAAGAAAAAAATGTAAAAGGAAAAAGCTGAGCTAGTTGCTGCCAGAGTCACAGTGGATGACTCTGCTTAGTGCTTAACTGTTTTAAAAAGCCTCTTAAAAAGTGCCCTCTACAGGAGGCGGCAGGAGAACGAGGTGCCTCATTTAGTCTGACTTTATGATCACTCGAGCAGAGCTAAGCAAAGGTTAAAGGCCGAAAAATTCCTGACGTAGATGAGGCACGTCGTTCTCCTGCCTCCGGTAGAGGGCGTTTTTTTAGAGGCTTTTTAGAGGCTCTGGCAGCAACTAGCTCAGCCTGGCCTCGGCTCATGCCTTTTTGCTTTTACATTTTTTTTCATGATGGCAGGCAAGAGCACAGTTGAAATCCTCTCTGAAACAGCTGGAAAAGGTATGTGTGTGAGTCGGAGGGAGGGGGAGGAGTTCAAAAAGTTTGATTGCATGCAGAGCCACATTGCCTTTTCAAACACACACACACACACACACACACACACACACACACACACACACACACACACCTGGATAAAAGTATATAAGCCCAGCTTCACTGATTACAATTTTGAAAAGGCAACGTGGCTCCACCTGTAATCAAAGGCTCAGATCGGAAGGCAGCAGGGGAATGGATGGGGTGGGTATGGCAGAGGAGCTGCTTTCAAGCCATTGGAAAATATATCCAATCCAACTTCTGTGTTTGTGTTTGTTTGAGAGTGAGTGAGAGAGAGAGGGATCCAACTTCTCTGTCTGCATGTGTCTGTTTGAGAGAGGGGGGAGGGAGGGAGAGAGGGAGGAAGGAGGGGGAGGGAGAAGAAAAAGAATGAAAGTAAACTTTTTCGCAAAGGAGAAAAACAAATGCTGTCGCTTTAAATCGGAACTGAGCATGCCTGGCTGTGGAATTCTGGGAGTTGAAGTCCACAAGTCTAAAAAAATTTGAAACTCCTGTGTCAGTGCCTCACCAGCCATAAACCTCACCACACGTCACTGATGTAGAGGGCACCCATTTGAGGTCCCTGCTTGGAATTCAGGTATAGTTTTGAATAGTTACTGCTGCATTGTCTTTCCCAGTTTAATATGATTGAACAATAGGTTGCTTTTACTTCTCATAATTTCTGATCCTAAAAAAATCAATATAAAAATGAAGCATGAACATTAAATAAATCTATAAAAAGGGGAGCATAAATTTTCCAAGTTTTGAATGCTACATAAGTTTTGTTTTAAACAGATTATCTAGAATTCATCTGCTATGTTCTTGAAAAAATATTCTTAAGGAAATGTTAAATTTACAATAAAAAATAATAGCCTGACCCTGATAATATTACAGCTGTGTGAAAAAGTCCTGCACTCTTTCAGTTTTAAGCTGTATTTACATGTATTTACAATCAACTTTTCACTCATAGAAACCACACAAAATTAGTACCTTGATGAAAATTTCTGTAGTTGGATTGAGATGCATAATTGTATTAATATAACCAAAGTCTTTTTAAGATATTGAGTGAGTTTATGTGCTAAAACAAACACAAGTTTAATTTTTGAGAATGTTAGGATCGAAAGTAGCCAATCAGCAGTGAGATTTGGCTGACCAATCAAAATGCACAGAGGCTAAATCTATGAGCCAATCAATGTTGTCACACTCTCTGACTATAAATAGGCATGAAAAACATCGAGAAATTTAATTTAGCTCTGGCTGCGGACAAGGATGAAGGCGTTGCTTTCACCAGTACTGAGCAGTGGCATCACATCATTGTGCTTTATGAAGAGGGTTACTCCTGTACAGAAATAGCCAAGAAAGTGAAACGCCATTACACCACAGTGAGCAGAGTGGTTAAAAAATACCAAATAACTGGTTCAGTTGATGATAGGCTCTGCTCTGGAAGACCAAGAAAGTCAACAAAATGGCAAGATCAGGCTCTGCAATGCATTTTGGTGGCTGACAGGAAGTTCACCTCACTTCAGATTACAAGTATTTGGGGTGAAACATGTGATGTAAAAGTGTGCACAAGCACAGTGCATTGCAGACTGCTTGCCAGGGGGCTCAATGGCTGCAGGGCTCGAAGTAAACCTTTGCTCACAGACACTCACCACTCTCATCGACGTGCGTGGGCCAAGAAGTATGCCAAGTGGACCAATGAACAGTGAGCCAAGGTCATCTTCAGTGACAAGAGCAATTTCTACTTGACTGGGAATCAGTGCAATAAGTATGTCAGAAGATTTCCAGCTGAAGAATTTAGGCCATAGTGCCTGAATCTATCTGTGAAGCATCCATTGCATCTGATTATCTGGGGCTGTATCACTGCTTCTGGTATTGGTTGGATACAAATTGTGCAGGAAATCATGAATACCAAGTAGTATGTTGAAGTCCTGGAAAAGCCCATGCTTCCTTCAGCTCAGCAACTTGTAGGAAAGGACTTTTACTTCCAGGATGACAACACTCCTTGTCATCGAGCCAAATCCATCCAGCAGTGGATGAAAAAGCATTGTGTTCAACTCCTGGATTGGCCAGCTCAGAGCCCGCATTTGAACCCAATTGAGAACTTGTGGACCATGATTGGTTACAAAATAAGCAAGAAGCATCTTCAGACCAAGCAGGAGCTGATTGAATCCATTATTGCAGCCTGGCACCACATTGTCACCAAAGATCTTGTGCAAGGGCTTTTACAGTCTATGCCGAACCAATGCCGCCTGGTGATAAGCAATAAGGGCTGGCCAATTTCATATTAGTAACCATGTTTGGTCTTTTCAGGGCCACAAACAATAACAATGTTAACAAAACACTAACATCAGCCTTAGTAATTGCAACACATTTGTCACTGGGTATGCATCAGTTAATCTGTTTTCATAGTCATTGTAAGCATGCATTGAGGCATGCAAGAAAATTCACAATCCACATCCAAACAGCACCAAATTGCAAAAAGCTTATGCTTTTCACTTAAAAACCACCAGTATTTATTTAAATATAACAACATTTGCATAGCAGTTAGCATAAAATATCATAAAATCAATGGCCTATCCCAAAAAATGTAATAAACCGTAAAGCGTGCAGGACTTTTTCATACAGCTATATATACTAAGGCTGGACTGTCTTAATTAACATCCGTTATTTTTAAACTTCTTTAAGCAGTTATATGTGCTTCAGATCAATTAGGTTCAAAAAGTTTTCAACTTGGAGCCCTTTTTATGACATTGTATGACATAAGTTTTCAACTTGGAGGCCTTTTTATGACATTTATGACAACCTCAGTTGGCTGGTGCTGATTAATAACAATAGTCTGCAATGTCCAAGAATGAGAAAATTAGCTAATCCAAGAAAAGTGAGAGCTAACTGGTACAGCCTGACAATTCCCAGCAGGGGTTTATGGATGAATTAAATTCCTGTGTACAAAAGTCTTGTCTCATACAAAGCTATTTCAAGATCCTTACTAGTGCCAAAGGCAAAATGAGTTCAAAGGGAAATCTTTATAGAAGGTTGTGATTCCATCTGGTTCCACTAAACAAATAGACAGAATAAGAAAAGGTGAAAATTTTTCCTTAGATATCAGCAGGTTTGCATAATCACATTATCTGTCTGAGATGATTCTTTTTGGCACTCCATGCAGCTGGTAGATGCGCTTGAGGAACAATTTGGCTAACTGGTGGGCCGAGGGTAGTCCACTGCAGGGTATGATGTGTGCCAGCTTGGTCAATCACAGTCCAGATCATAGTGTTCCCCCTGCTCATTGGCAACTCCACTATAAGGTCCATTGCAATTTTCTCCCATGGCTTTGTTGGTTCTGCCACTGATTGCAGCAGTCCGGGCAGGTTTCCTGGTTGCTTTTTCATAGTGGCACAAATGGTGCAACTTTTCACATAATTATCCATATCTTTCTTCATGCCAGGCCACCAGAATTGCCTCTATGCTAAGTGTGAAGTCTTTAAGAACCCAAAGTGGCCCGCTGATTTGACATTGTGGCTCCTCTGGAGGATTAAGGTGCATAAGGACTCTGGAATGTAAAGTTTCATCCCTTTCCATGCTAGGTTCTCCCTTTTTGTCAATATATGTTGGTTGCCACAGAACCAGGAGTCTGCTAGCAGTTCAGTTTTGAGTTTCATGGTTAGATTGTTTGCAGTCAGTCTGCCAGTTGTGGTGTTGTCGTCTGGTGGTCACTTGGGCTGCTGTTTGGGTAGGGGGAATGATGGTGTCTACTATCCCCTCCCATTCACATTTGTATTGGGGCATGCAAGAGAGGGTGTCAGCTAGGAAATTCTCCCCTCCCCGGGATGAGCTTTAGCATGAAATTGAATTGGTTGAAGTGTTGAGCCCAGCAGACTACTTTGGATGATAGTTTGCATGGGATCCTAAGGGCTTCTAGATTTTTGTGGTCAGTCCAGACTTCAAATGGTTTCTCCCCCCCCCCCCCACTTCCAGTTGGTGGTGCCAGGTTAGCAGTGCCCATCTTACTACAAAAGCCTCTTTCTCCCATGCGGCCCATTGCCTCTCTGTGTCGATGAGTTTGCAGGAAGTGTAGGCACAGGGCTGTAACTTGGCTATTTCTTCAGTACTGGTTCCTTTGCATAAAGTTATTTTAGTGTCAAATGCCTTTTGCCAAGTTAGGTCTGATGTAGGGGTTGTCCTGGGTGTGGCTTCATCGCTGGGGGCCCTGTCTTTAGGAGGTGTGTCATGGGTTTTGCAATCTTCATGAAGGAGGGGATGTATTACCTGTAAAAGTTTGTGAATCCTAGGAAGCTTTGTAGCTGTCTGCGGGTGCGAGGAGGCTGCCAGCCTAAGATGGCTTGTATTTTAGCTGGGTCCATCTCTATGCCCTCATTTGACACTCAATAGTCTAGCCTTGCACAGTGAAATTCGCCTTTTGACAGCTTGACATACAGATGTGTCACCAGAAGTTTTTCCAGTACCTGGAGGACTAGGGGCATGTGATCCTCCATGGTCTCAGTGTAGATGAGGATGTTGTTCAGGTAGAGAAGGATCATCTTATAGAGGTGCTCATGCAGCACCTCATTTATTAACTGCATGAACACTGCCTGGACCCCTGCAGTCCAAAAGGCATTATTTTGAATTGGAAGCTCCCTAGGGGGAAGTTGAAAGCTGTTTTCCATTCATCTCCCTCTCTGATATGGACTTGGTAATATGCTTCTCTGAGGTCTAATTTAGTAAAGACTTTTCCCTTGGCTAGGCAAGCAGCATGGCCTTCATTAGAGGGTGGGGATACAGGTCAGTGATGGTGAACCTTTTAGAGACCAAGTGCCCAAATTACAACCCAAACCCACTTATTTATCGCAAAGTGCCAATATGGCAATTTAACCTGAATAATGAGGTTTTACTACCTGAAATAATGATAAACAAGATTGTTCTAACAAAAATGTGATAAATCCACTTTTATGCCCCTTCATTTTTTTCTCTTTTTGAAATATTATGTTTAGCAACAATAAAAAAGAAAAACGTTTGTAATATCATTTCTCTTTTCCCGCCTTGCTCTGTCCCCCCCTCTCTCTTTCCCTCATTCTCTTTCTCTCTTTATCTCTCTCTCCCCCACTCTTTCCCTCTCTCCCCCCTTTCCCTCTTTTCCCCCCTCTTTCCATCTCTCTCCTTTCAAGTCCCAACAAAGCCAGTGAACTCTTCTTAGAAGGGTCTACTCAGGCAATTGGAGGACAAACTGAACTTTTGAGAGTGATTGCAAATTTGCATGCAGAGAGTGAGAGAGACTCTGTGTGTGTGTGTGAGAGAGAGAGAGAGAGAGAGAGGTGATGCCCAGGGTCCTGAGCCCCAGTGTTGACCTGAACCCGAGCAATGTGAAGACTCGGGGAAGATGGAGGAAGAGAAGAAACCCATGGGGGAAGCCCCAGTGATTTATTTGTTGAGACCACCTACTCTCCTTCCCAAGTCATGGTGGAAGCCGAGGAGCCCACCAAGAAGGAAAACCAACTGGGAGCCAAATGCAAAGAGCTGGCGCCTACATGAACCTCGCAGCCAGACCTCACTCTGCAAGGCAAAGCCGCGGGATTCACCTCCCTGCAGGAGATACTATTGGCACTACAAATGGGTGCAGGATCAGCCTTGACCCACAAGTGGAGAATATCAAAGCAGATGCATGACAGGCGCTCTGAAGAATGGGGATTCCTGCCACCATCAAGCAGCCAGTCGCTGGCTGGCCCCCCAGACCAATTTGGCCAGCTCAACATGAGTGGGGTTACCCAGACCCCTGGCACCGAGCAGCCCAGGTGGACCTTGGCACAACTGATGTTTATTTATTTATTTATTTGTTTGTTTGTTTGTTTATTTATTTATTTATTTATTTATTTGTCTTGTATGCCGCCCACTCCCGGAGGACTCCGGGCGGCTCACAAAAGACAAGGGGAAGGGGGAAACTAGACAAAGACAGCATATTTAAAAACAAAAGCCAACATTCACAATTTCCGTGGAGGTAGATGTTTCTCAGACCCCCCGGCCTGCTGGAACAGCCAGGACTTGGTGGCTTTGCGGAAGGCCGGGAGGGTAGTAAGGGTCCGGATCTCGACAGGGAGCTCATTCCAGAGGGCCGGAGCTGCGACAGAGAAGGCTCTCCCCCGGGGAGTCGCCAGCCGACATTGGCTGGCAGATGGAATCCGGAGGAGACCTAACCTGTGAGATCTAATTGGTCTGAGAGAGGTAATCAGCAGGAGGCGGTCTCTCAGGTACCCAGGTCCGATGCCATGTAGGGCTTTATAGGTAGCGACCAGCACCTTGAAGCGGATTCGGAGACTAATGGGTAGCCAGTGCAGCTCGCGGAGGATAGGTGTAACGTAGGTGTACCTTGGTGCACCCACAATCGCTCGCGCGGCTGCGTTCTGGACTAACTGTAGTCTTCAAACACTCTTCAAGGGCAGCCCCATGTAGAGCGCATTACAATAATCCAGTCTTGAGGTCACAAGGGCGTGAGTGACTGTCTGAAGGGCCTCCCAATCCAGGTAGGGTCACAATTGGTGCACCAGGCAAACCTGGGCAAAGGTCCCCCTGGTCACAGCCGACAGATGGTGTTCTAAAGTCAGCTGTGGATCCAGGAGGACTCCCAAATTGCGAACCCTCTCTGAGGGGCGTATAATTTCACCCCCCTCAATGCCTGAGAGATGGAATAGTTAGCCAATCTTTGGGAGGGAACATCAGAAGCCACTCAGTCTTGTCTGGATTGAGTGCCAACTTGTTTGCTCCCATCCGGACCCTAACAGCCTCCAGGCACTGGCACATCACTTCTACTGCTTCGCTGAGTTGGCACGGGGCAGACAGATACAACTGTGTATCATCTGCATATTGGTAGATACTTAATCCCGTGCCGGTGTATGATCTCACCCAGCGGCTTCATGTAGATGTTAAATAGGAGGGGGGATAGGACCGAACCCTGCGGCACCCTATAATTGAGGGGCCTTGGGGTCGATCTCTGCCCTCCAACCAACACCGACTGCGACCTGTCCGAGAGGTAGGAGGAGAACCACCGTAAAACGGTGCCTCCCACCCCCACCTCTCGCAACCGTTGCAGAAGGATACCATGGTCGATGGTATCTAAGGCCGCTGAGAGGTCAAGAAGCACAAGGATAGAGGGGTGACCCCTATCCCTGGCCCGCCAGAGATCATCGATCAGCGCGACCAAAGCAGTTTCCGTGCTGTAACCAGGCCTGAAACCAGACTGAAAGGAGTCTAGATAATCGGCTTCATCCAAGGACCGTCGGAGTTGCGAGGCCACCACTTTCTCAACAACCTTCCCTACAAAGGGAAGGTTGGAGACTGGGCGATAGTTGCTCAAAATGGCTGGGTCCAGAGACAGTTTCTTCAGGAGGGGTCTCACCACCACATTCTTTAGGAGGTGCGGGAAGATTCCCTCCTGGAGAGAGGTGTTAACAATCGTCTGGATCCAGCCGCGTGTCACCTCTCTGCTGGTCGAGACCAGCCAGGAGGGACACGGGTCCAGTATACAAGTGGAAGCACTCACCGCTCCCATGGCCTTGTCCACTTCATCAGGGGAAGCCCGTTGAAACTCAATCCATAAAGTATTCTCAAGACCCTCCCCCGGTATCTCGGCTGGTATCGTGCAATTGGAGTCCAGCTCTGTCCAAATCCGAGCGACTTTATCCATCAAATACTGAACAAATTCCTCAGCTCTACCTTGTAGAGGGTCACCCACATCCCTCCCTTTCAAGAGGGAGCGGGTTATTCTAAACAAGGTGGCTGGGCGCGATTCGGCGGATGCAATAATGGCGGCAAAATGCGAACGTTTCGCCACCCGTATTGCCACGAGATAGGCTCTAATAAAGGCTCTCATCAGTACTCGGTCTGACTCAGATTTACTGGCCCTCCAGCGGCGCTCTAGGCATCGCTTTTGGCGCTTCATCTCCCGGAGTTCCTCGGTAAACCAAGGAGCCCTCCTGGATCCGCCGCCTAGGAGAGGTCGCAAAGGGGCAATCCGGTTTAGAGCCCCCGCCCCCGCTATATTCCAAGCAGCGACTAAGGACTCCACCGGATTGTGGACGATAGTGTCAGGTATTTCTCCAAGCGCCATCTGAAATCCCATTGGGTCCATCAGGCACCTGGGGCGGAACCACCTAATCGGTTCCCCCTCCCTACAGTGGGGGATTGGCTTCCAAAAGTCAAGCCTCAGCAGGAAGTGATCGGACCATGACAAGGGCAAGGTTTTGATGCCCTTCAACTCTAGATCACATCTCCACTGCTCCGAAAGAAATATGAGGTCAAGTGTGTGACCCACTGAATGAGTCGAACCTCAAATTACTTGGGTCAAGTCCATGGCTGTCATGGAAGCCATGAACTCCTGCGCCCCATCAGAGCGTTCACCAAGTGTAGGCAGGTTGAAATCCCCCAGAACCATAAGCCTGGGGAACTCCACCGCCAACTCGGCTACTGACTCGAGGAGCGAGGGGAGGGCTGATGCAACGCTGTTGGGAGATAGGTACATTAGCAACAGACCCACTTGACCACCAAGGTCCAGCTTCATCAACAGGGACTCACACCCGACAAACTCCGGAGCAGGGATCCTATGAGGAACTAAAAACCCTCGGATGATGACAGCCACTCCCCCACCCCTTTTCTGGGGTCGCGGCTGATGAAGCACCTGAAATCCTTCTGGGCACATTTCAGTGAGGGGGACTCCTCCCTCCTGGGCCCAGCCAGGTTTCAGTAATACATGCCAGGTCTGCCCCCTCATCTAAAATTAGGTCCCGGACAAGGGGAACTTTGTGAACCACAGACCTGGCATTTAGCAACAACAGCCTGAGACCAGGGCCCTGACAGTTCTCGCCACCTGGCCTTGGAATGGAACTAACAGGGCCGGAAGGAGGGATCTCTGTGATGTAGCGAACCCTCCTTCCCCGGTAATGGCCAGCCCTGAAGTTCCCGTCATACCTGCCCCTCCCCATAGTGACCGTAATGCTCCAGTCCACCCCCGCTACCGTAGACCCCATAACCCCTCCCACAGCTCCCGCACCATCCAGCAGGCAATCCTTAACACTCATTCTGGGACGGGAGATAAGTCTGGGCCCCCACCACTTCTGCAGTGGCACTCAGTGGAAGAGGCACCAGGCAGTACTCTCAATCCTCTCATACACACACAGCCACTCACCCATGCAGTCCCCACAAATATTAGTTAAACACAGAAAATACAACAGTATGAATTTTAAAAAGTGGGTACAAACATCAACCAAGCATACCATTCACGCTACATTCCTAAAAAATTCACGGAGCACTGCGCTAGTGCGATGTAAGACAATGGTGTGCAGATGGAGGGTGAGCTGCTCCGCTCTTCTCCCCTCCTCTGAGTCCTAGAAAAGCTCCCAGGGCCACAGGTCCAAAGTCAGTGGTGTGCAAAACGGCTGTAAGCAGAGAGGGCAAGGAATAAGAGTCCGGTATTGGCAAACAGTAGCTTTCCAGTCCTAAGCCCTCCGAATCCAAAAAGAAATTTGTGGCCCCCGTGCCGGGGAGTAATTCTTCTCCCTCTCCTAAGATTGAGCAGGGTCCACAATCCAGGGCGACAGAGTCTGTGGGGCCAACGTCTGGGACTGGCCCGAGCTGCTCCAGAAGACGGGGTAAAGGGCGCCAATTCCTACAGAGCCAAGTCTTGACCCCTACGGCTGCCATCATCTACCACTCCTAGCCCCGTTCCGACCTTAATCTAATCCTAATTATCCTACTACTAATCCTAATTCTAATCCTAATACTAATCCTAATTCTAAGCCTAAAGCCAAAATCTAACACCAACCCAATGTAACCCTACACCAGCCTAATCCTAATCCTAACCCAAGCGTAGCCTAGCCCTAACCCCCACACTAACTCTACCCCCAACCCTAGCCACGACCCCAACCCTGGCCTCCACCAGCCCTGCCCCGAGGCCGAAAGCACCCACAGATGGTACAGTCCCCAATCTATACCTAAGCTATACTATCTATATCTATAAACCTAAGCCTATACCTATATATCTAACTAAATCTACCTAATTAACTGGAGCTATGGCAGGCAGCAAACAGTCAGAGGCAGGGCAGATAGAACGACCAGAGCAGATGGTCCCAGCCAAGGCGAAGGAGAGTCAGTGCTGGGCAGGGAGATGGTAAGGCTCGCCGGCAGCAGTGGAGAGGGACAGGAGTGGTATCCGAAGAGGCTACGAGGTTCTTGAGATCGGGCTTGTAGCCATACATCATGAAGAAAGGAGTCTGATTTATTACACTGCTTCAAACACGGTTGTAATTTGCATATTTGATAGCTTCACCCCAGTATGGGTTACTGAGGTTGGTGTCTTCTAGGAGGCAATGCATCATGGTTTGTAGGACCCCTTGTCTTCGTTCTGCGACTCCGTTATGAGCTGGTGTGTACGGGGCCAATGTCTGATGAAGAATTCCATTCTTACCCATCCAGTCCTGCAAACGCTAAGACAAGAATTCGGCACCATGGTCACTCTGTATTCTGGC